>NW_020897700.1:12254494-12573682 GCF_003984885.1 Neopelma chrysocephalum | reverse complement strand
TAATAACTTCAACAGAACATGAACAGCATAACTCTATGCATCTCTTTAGCTGTTGCTTTAGACATAGCACTTGACCTGGAAACAGCATATATTCCTTTTGTTTAGTATAGCACTTACAGTTCTACAATTCTTGACAGTAGGGCAACTGTAGATTTGTAAAGGATGTCAAATTTATAAAGGATGCAGCAAAAAAAAAAATCACTTGCCCACTCTTCCTACTGAGTGAAGAGACTCAAAGTGAACTTCCCCATTCTATTTAAAAAGCCAAGATTGGAAGACTTCTGAATGTCCGTACTATGATGCATTACGTGGATGTTTGCCCTCCCAAGATTGCAGATATACAGCAAAATCTGAAAGGGATATTTTCCAGCTCTGCACTAAGGAGAACTATGGAACAGCAGAAATATGAATTACAAAATGCACCTAGTTCTTGCAGAAGATTTATGAAAACTGCATTTTTTAGCCACTGCAGATGAGCTGCCTTTAAAGTTTTGTTTTTGCTAATTTGGTTTGGATTTAAACCTCTGTCTGATAGGTGATGGATTTTTCAAGCTGGTGTTATAGAGTGGGATGAATACATTTCTACAGTCAGTTTACTTCTGTGCCACATATTTTTTGTCCTGTCTGTGTGCCAACACAAGCACCTTTACACCCGCACACTGAGCTGGATCAAGGACTCCCCACAACCAGCTGGATTAGCAAGCCAAATGAATTTGGCATCCCTAAGTAGGGTGAACACCAGCGCCGAGGTAGTTCAAAACAGGAGCAGGGTGGGGGGGAAGCTGTTGGAAGCGAGGGGTAGCTGGAAAACACAGAGAGCCTAGTAGCAAAACACACAGAACACAGCTGCATCCCCAGGTTGTCTACAACCATTACTTGTGCACAGGCATACAGCAGAGACACAAGGGCTGTGCAGCCCTGCTCCCTTCAGCAATGCCTAGCCATCCTCAGGGCCCTCCTTAGCACCTCTGTGGGACTCCAGGGAGAACAAGTACCTGCAGCATGGCAGCACAGCAGCTGCTTGATTTGGTAGGGTTTGCTTCTTTTGTACTTTAAAACAAAACAACACAATCCAACTATACCGCAACACTTGAGTCCACAGAAGGGTCAGAGGGCTGAAGCACCTCTCCTGTGAAGACAGTCTGAGACAGTTGAGGTTGTTCAGCCTGGAAAACAGAAGGCTTCGGGGTTGTCTTGGAGCAGCCTTCCAGTACCTAAAGGGGGCCTACGAGAGAGCTGGAGAGGGACTTTTTACAAGGGCATGTAGTAATAGGACAAGGGCGAATGGTTTTAAATTGAAAGAGGATAGGTTCAGTTTAGATACAAGAAATTCTTTACCGTGAGGGTGGTGAGGCACTAGAACAGGTTGCCTAGAGAAGTTGTGGATGCCCCATCCCAGGAAGTGTTCAAGGTCAGGTTGGATGGGGCTTTGAGCAACCTCGTCTAGTGGAAAATGCCCCTGCCCATGGCAGGGGGGTTAGAGCAAGATGATTTTTAAAGTCACTTCCAATCTAAACCACAAACGAATTTAAAAAAAAAAAAAAACAAAAAAAACAAACAAAAAAAAAAAAAAAAAAAAAAAAAAACCACCCTGAGTTATTCTCTCTAAACATTTCTTCCCCCTTTGAGGAGACTGATTTGCTGTGCTGAGAAAGCAGAGACACAAAAGGCAGCACACTTATGTCCCTACTGCATTTAGGACCATACACTTCTGGTGTATTAAGAGGATCAGAAGAAAAAAAGTAGACTCGCCCAGTTGTGTGGTTTACTGACTCTCCACACCCAGATCCTCTATCAGAAATAATCCAAGTGGAAATAATCCAAGCAGGAAAAGCCCATAACAATAAGACAGATAAATTATTTCAGGTGGCCTGGGTGATGGCAGCTGTTCCTCTTCCCCAGGAGCCCATGACTGCTCTCCCAGGGGTTCCTATGGTGTTAATGGTAATGCAGGAACATGTTATGCTCTAAATAAAAGCATGTTTCTGTTAAATATTCTTAGCAATAGGAATGCCTCTTTCTTCTTTCAAACCAAAGCTACAAACCCAATATTATTTTCTCTCTTACTACAGAATTAAGGAGATGGCTGCATGTTCCTAAATTCATGGAGAAGAGGAAAGATGTGAGTAACCAGCAGTTGCCCTTCTCTAGGTGAGGGCACTTCTTCCTTTTCGCCAAAGCTCAAAGTCTCAATAGAGTTCTCATTAAAAAAGTATATGAAACTAGTGACTTTCCAGAGCATTATAATTTGAACATGTATTTCTAGGTCTCCTTTCCTTAGAAAACACACCAAAATATCAGGCAGAACTCCCTTCCACATAAGTATTTTCTCACTCTTGTATTCAATCTTTTATGCCACTACAGCTAAATAAAAAGGTTATTAGGGAATGTGCCAGTCTAGTGCTGGCATGTCTTCAGTCTAAAGACAAAATGAGTTAAGAAACCAAAATTTTAAAAGCAAATATATTAAGGTAAAGGAAGATCATAGAGGTTAACATTCATTGGGATAAAACCAGCACTGGATATAAAACTTTTGAGTTGCCATAAGTGGTCTTTTTCATACAGTTTAAGGTTTCTTTGAGTGCAATAGCCAATGCAGTATAAAACCAGATAAGGAACAATTTAAAGTCTGACAAAATTAACAACTGCATGCAGGGCAGAAAACAGACTTCCTACAGGAAAGTTGTTGGGGTTTGGTGTTAGACTATGAACGGAACTCCTAAATATACACTGCTGAAAAGTTTCCATTTGTAAAGCCAAAGTGACTTACAGAACATCAGCTACATACAACTACATACAGGGATATTTAGTGGGTTCAGCTATAAGACATTGATTCTGTATCTGAAACCTTAATTTCCTCATCAGTAAAACAGGGCTTGAAAAGAAATGTCCATGTATTTTAGTAAACGTAAAAAATACAATGCTCTGGAATAAAGAAATCTCGGGTTGGAGAATAAAAAAAGGAAGATGATAAAACACAATGATTTTTGATATGCAAAAGCATTCTCGCCAATGAACATTTTAAGGCACCAGAGTCAAGATTATTCACTTAAGCTAATAAAATATATTTTTAAAGCATCGACTTAAAAAGTATAATGAATTCTGAAACATAATGCCTTTGGTAACATTAAGTAGTACATTATGGTTGTTAGATAAGCCAAATTATAGATAAAATTCTGTCAATTTCTTAGAAATTAACAGCCGCGAAGCCATTCCTGAAAATTATGAAAATTATGATTGCTGGGACTGCAAACAGTATTTTGACCAGTTATCAGTACAGAATAAATTCTTTCAAATATCGTACAAGATAAAACCTGTTCAATTTGCCTCTCCTTTGCAGCAACGCTAACTGGCCAAGTCTATCACTTGGTGCTTAGTCTAACACTGGTGCTTAGTGTTAAAGGCTGTGAAGACTTCTTTGATCATAGACATGAATTTTAGAGTTTAAAATGAAACTTTTCTTTTTTCCCTCATAAAAGCCTTAGCATTTTATATACCGTGACAAACCTGTTGGAAGATAGATTGTCCAAGCTATTACAGGGGATAAAATCAAGAGTAGTGTGACCATTTACTTCTAGATATCCATATCACTTAATACATTACTGCAATGCAAGAAAACTTTGAAGCTGTTGAACAGTGGGTCGTGAGAATATGCCTAATTAACTCCCCAGATTCCCACAAAGAATGAACAACAGAAAAAAAAACGGCCAGGAAGAAAAATAGATTAAGTGAGGTATTCATCCTTCAGCTGAGGATGAGATTTGAATAAGAACCTGGAATAACCAAGATCAATGCATCTCATTACACTAACATGGGCTTATGCTGGCTGCAAAGACAGTATCCTTTGCTAGTATAAAGGTATGCCCTGGTGTGGTTATCCTTGCTCCTCATATGGATATTCCTTCCTGTTGTTTGTTCCTTTGTTTTTGTTGATTTTGGTTTTGGTTCAGGGTTTGGGGTTTTTTGTTTGGTTGGGGTTTTTTTTGTTTGTATTTTTGTTTGTTTTGGTTTTGTTCCAAAGTATCTACTTCCACTAACTTTGCAGGATAGAACCGAGTAATGGCAAAAGTATTTTATTTAAGAGAAGATGCTGATAGTTTAGTTTCAAAACAAAAAAAAAAGCCACTTGGACTTTCTCACTTGTAGTCATCTGTGAGAATACTCATCAAACAAACTTTAATGGAGTTGTTGGTCATCTTTCTCTCAGAGCTGGATCACAACCTTTCAGAGCTCATATGGATTCACAATAATGTTTTGACTGCCTTGGTCAGGCCCCACCTCTTCTAGGCAGTTTTAGGATGACACTTGCTCCAGACCATCTTATGCCTTCTTTAAATATTTCTCATTGAGATATAAATTGCTATCACTCTTCTAGTTCACATACTTTTTTTCCTGATTTCCATGATACTTTCCTCAGCCAATGCATGCTCGGATTGCATCCTGAGACTGTGCTGCTCGGGAGACCCAACATGTACCTAGTTAAAATAGCACTGGCTTAGTGGGAAAGACTGATCCTTTTTGGCTTCAAAAATTTTCATATGGTCTGTCAAAAAAGGTAAAAAAGTGATTGAAAAACAAATGCCCTGTAGAAATATAGAAATTTATTGTTTTTGTTAGCAATGTGAAATCAGTGCATCTTTCTGATGGCTATTTATGTTGCAGAGGAGCGGAGAGAGGAAGGTAAGAGAAGCATGCATGTTGTTTTTCAGTGCAGAAAGTCTGCATTATTTTTCCCCCCAATATATATCAATGGATAGAGAATTCATTCATTTCAACTTACTAAGTGGTGCCAGAAGGCAACAGAAAATAATAGCAGTGCTAAAGGCTTAGTTGTATGAATGATGTGTGGATTGTGTCCAGAATCTATTATAGTTAGTTAGAACTTCAGGATTCAAAAGACAGATTTTTCAGACTTTTCTGTTAGTCCGAAGTATACTCCAACAAGGCTCCAGGCTCATGAACTAGTTAAAATTCTAATTTTCCCTTATGTGTAAAATATAAAATGGCATGCGTTTGTAGTCTCTGTTCTCTAACTAGAAGTTAGGAATAACTCAGTAATTCTCTGAAAATATCTGAATATTTTTTCTCGTTTCCTGTTTGATTTCCACACGTTAATCTGTGATACGGTTTTACTGAAGTATTTTTTTCACATTTTTCTGACCACTCAGTGCCCTAAATTCAGGTTTTTTTTCATTTGTTCATTAGCTTCTCTTTGTTATCATTGCCATAATTCCTGCTCCCCAGTTGGATAAACATAGTAATTTTTACACCACCTTCCTGATCAGTAAGTTTAAATCAAATAAGCACTACAGACCAAACAGAGAGACCTGCAACCCTGTCTGGATTTCAGGCTCTCACTACAAGCCAGTACCACAGCTTCATGACGAATTTAAACCATACAAACCTACAGTGTCAGTGAGAGGCACTCCTGCTCTCCATGCTTCTCCAGAAACTTCACAGTCCTGGGACCCAGGCCTGGTTCAGTGGCACAGGCACTCACAAAGCTGTGCCACCCCACTTCGGCTTGTCCTGCAGCCCCTACCCATTAACTGCTCTATGGGGCCCAAGGAGGGGCAGTGGAGAGTGATGTGGGGATTTTGCTTCTCATCATCAGCAGCAGCCTTTTATCTTAATCTGACCATGTGGGCTGAGTAACAGTAATAGGAAAATGTAGCTACCTGCCTCAGGACGTGGCTACTTACAATTTTTCTCCATTACAGTAATTTCTGGTAGCTGGATTTGATGTTTATCTTCTCTTGGTACAGGTCGATGAGCAGTCATTTAGACTTTGACTTTCAGCAAAGCTGTACTGCTGTGTTGGTGTTGCCTGCTTCCAAGCATCTTCAGGACCCCTGAAGAATTGGTGGTTTTCCCAGTGCTTCACACCAAAGAAGTCATGCTTGCCTGTAATCCCATGCTGGGAGTAAGAGCACTAACTTTGCATATGAGAAACAGGAAGGGGCATTTTTACCTCAGAAGCCAGGGAAGGAAAGGGACTTCAAGTGACAGGAGACTTTGGAGCTTCTGTTCTGTTGCAGTGTGAGTGGAGCCAGAGGGCAAATGCTTCCCTCCTGCTCAGCCTCATTATTCTGCCCTCTGTATAACCCACAAGCCCACTGACGTCCCAAGCAGGGAAAGGAGAAACAGACTTCTGGGACCTATCAGGAGAGCTGACCGAGTCTCCCTATTCTCCTGTATGTGTGAATCTGGTATAAGCCAAATCAGAGTGCAAAATTAAAATACCTTCTCCTTTATATGTTTTTCATAATATCATTTCTTTGAGGATCTGAAATGCCAGAAAGGATTGACGATGTTTCATCTGGTTAACTTACATGCTGATGGGTGACTGATAATATGTGTAGTTTAATGATATTTTACACTGTTTGTCCAGCTAGGTATATTAAAAGAATGTTGAGAAAATAGTAGACATGCTAAAATCCTATGGCAACAGCTCATACATTAATGGTGTTTTGTTGTGAACAAAATCATTTTTCAGCCAAGTCATAAAGTGGCCTAAAAACAAGTGTGGCACTGTTTGCTTCAAAATGAGACTGTTGCCATGTGACCACCATTCATCTGACATCATTACTGACATAGCTTTCGTTAGTATGATATCTGATTAAGGCTCCCAGCCATGGTGGAGCCAGACTAAGTAGTCTAAGTGAGGTGGCTGAGGAAAGTTAATGTGTCAATGTTACTATTGGGTGAGAGTGTCTGCTCAAAGTTTCCGTTGGAGAACGAGGATAAAAATGGTTGATAATCTTTCTAATGGGAATCTTCTGAAAACATTTTAAGATCTGGTAGTAATTAAAAATGTGCTGAACTCCAATGAGAGATGTAATCACTGCAGCAAAAGATAAAGATACCATTTCTATGTGAGGAAATGTGAATATGGCAAAGAATTTAAAAAAAAAAAGAAAAAAGAAAATAAGCTAGAAAAATGCAATTAATCACACATCTGCAGAAACCAACTAATTAAGTATCTGTATAGCATGTGAATAAATTTCTGGCTTGTAGATATAAATAAACAATCAGGATCATTTAGGTCTAAATTTCCTTTTATAAAAAACAATTAAAAGGCTTGATGAATTCTTGTTACCTTAGGAAAAAGCAGTTTTCAACAGGTACAGTGAAATATATTTGTAGTGTCCATCTGAGATGGAATGAGTTTATTTCTGTTTATGCTTTTAAAATCCACAATGATTACCACTGTACCTAGTAATTTGGAAAACATGCTGACTAGCCTGCTGAAGTAAAAAATATCTAAACATAATTTTCTTTGTCTCTGTGAATGGGATGATGAAATAATTTATTTTGTCAGTTCTGTTTCTAAAGTCTGACATTAATCTGTGCTCCAATATTTGTTTTGAACAAGGGACTTTTGCTGTTGTTCAATTTTCCTTTTTAAATTAGAATATGGTAGGTTATTTTCCTTGCACAGATACCTTAATATTTGATATATCTATTATACTTTGAAGTGTTATGGGACTAAGACCCTCTTAGACTGATATGGGACTAAGATCCACTATTAAGACATCTAGAGTGCTAGAAGCATTACCTTCTCATATATATTCTTAAGTGATTTGGGAGCCCACTTTACATTGTCAAGGGCAACAGAGAAGCATAAATCCCAGTAACTTCCAGTGGGAAGCATGATTCCTAGTGCCTAGATCTGCTTGGGAAAACGATTTAGGTAATACACTGTCAAAGAGAGGAATTAAGGATTTGACACTGGAAAGAGGTAACACTCACCCAAGAGTAGGTTTCGCACAGTTTTAACAAGCACTTTTAGGTCAAGACAATATTTGATTCTGATGCCAAAGGATGGTCTCACCCGTAGTGTCTGGGCACTAACTGTCTAGATGACCAGAATTCAGCAGTTCAGGAGGTGTACTGCATTTGCATGGCACTTTTTCTTAAGAGCACAGTTGTTGGCACCATCAAGTAACACAGGCCATTACAAATCCAAAAATGGGAAATACCAAAGGATATGGCTTCAAGTGAAATTGTTCAGATGAGTCCTATGTTTTCCTGTACGAGTATACCTGAAGAAGAATAGAGGCTATTTGAAAGAAACACTGAAATATTCATGGTATGGATTACTTACCAACATTCAAAATCTTTATCAGTCTAAATTCCGTATTATTTGGCCTGTGGCCAGTCAATGGGAAATACTAAGATTTCATGTGGGATTGAGTTGTTGCAGTTTGGACATTAGTCCTCTAATAGAACCAGTGAAATGAATGGAGAGACTTATACACTGAACTGCAGTTTATTTTTGCTAGAAAAAATAGTAGTCTGCCCTATCTTCATATACCTTGTAAAAACTTAACACAAGATATTTGTTTCTACTCAAAGGAATAATGATAAAATCACTTTGAAATGGTTAGAAAAATGTTGACTATTAATCTAGTACAGCCTTTTAAGTCACTGTTCATATACATTTAACCTTCTTTTCCTTTTAATTAGAAAAGGTTGTAATGTGATAGATCCATTTGACGTTAGACTCAGTAACACATTACTTAGATGAAATCACACTTAAGAGTCCTGCAGATGGGACTTGAGTAGCTTAGTTGATAAGGCACTGGTTTGTCATCTACAAGACAACAGTTCAAGACTTCTCTGATTTCTTAAGTCAAATTAATTTAGTTATGTCAGCTATGCTGCCATAAGATGATAATCCAAGCTGCATGGATGCCAGACATACTATTACCTTTTTTGGCTAGATTGAAACTGTCAGAAACACTGGAGTAGCTAGAATTCAAATCAGGTGTGATGAGAAAAGGAACATGTGAATTTCATTAATTATAAAATAACTGTCAATATGTAATTTCTCCCTCAATGCAACTGGTCTAGGTTGTTCTTTTTTTTTTTTTCCCCCTGTAAGACCCAGAGTGAAACATTTCAAGCCCACTTGAACTCTGGTTGGACCTAGGATCTATCTATTTGTTTTACTTAAAATAACCCCACAACAATCAAGACGGAATGCCTACCTTACTGCCTTCTCTGTGCAGGACTCTAGCATGCGTTATTATCATGAATCAGCAGAGAATTGGTCACTTTGTGTGTTTCTAGACTCAACCAGCCTCTTGCAAACCATTCCTCTGAAGACATACTAATTCCTCTGAAGTCTCCATTGCAAAACTGTCTCTTCTAGGGTGCCTATTTCCTCTATGAATTTCCACTCTGACAATAAATCTTTACAGAAGAGATATGAGGATAACAGACCCTAAATGCTTACAGAGAAAACACAAACATTCTTGTACAAATTGACTCAGTCAGTGAGCGATAAAGGGGCTGGAATTTTCCTAAGGAAATGTCTTATTAACTTATGTTTTCTGTCTGTATCTCTGTCACAAAAAGCTGTAATTCCCCATACTTCCTCAATAACTTCAATTTCAGTCAAAATGTTGCAGAGGGAGAAAAATCTCAAATGTAAAATACCTTCCAGTTTTGTCAAAGTGTGTGGTTGGGTAAGGAAGCAAAGTCTTTTATCAGTTCCACTGATAAAAACCATTTTCCACTTGTGGAAGTACTGTTATGAAGACTCAAACTACAACACATATACTCACTGCACTGCAAGCACTGTGCATAGATCCATCCCTAAGTAAGTATGCTGGTTTGTAACTGTTTAGGAGAGCATGTTGACAGAAATCAGCATGAAAGGAGAATTAAATAATTCTGATACTGGAATGAACTGCTCAAATTTATGTATCATTGCAGAGATCTGGAAACATTGATACCATTCAGTAAACCTGAAACTAGTGAAGCTAAAATAACATCCCTCACTATTTTAATGCCAAGAGAAGGTATTTATGCTTGTTGCGAAAGATTAGGATATCAGAGACAGAAAGAGAGGCGCAAATAAAACTTTGGAAGTAGTGTTGACTGTAGAGATTCTATAAGTTTAATGTACTTCAAGCAAAGCAACTGATAGGCTCAGTTTAAAGATAACGGATCTCCTGAAAATGTGCCGCTGTCATGCTATTTCCAAGAGACCTTGTTTTCTGTGAAGGTATGTAATTGAATTTCTTATTCACTATTAATAAATATGTTTAACTTTAGTCTTCTCATGCAACTTCTACATCAGCATCTCAATTATCGGATTTACTGAGCTGGTAACATCTCTTCGGTTTTTGGAATAGCCTCAGTGATGATCAAATTTCTCAGGAATGATTGTCCACAATCCATCAGAGCTTGTAAAACTTTTACATTTATCATAGAGTAAATAATCTGGTAAGCAGCCAAGCCTTCATTTTTCAAAGAATACTAAAAAGAATCCAATTCCTGGAATCTGATGCAAATGTGTTTTCCGTGAACTGCCCTGTATCCATGCACAGTTCAGAAGACGACATCAGAGAAGTTATTTAATGAGTAAAATATTGTTGTTTCTCCACCTTCTTTGACTAGATTTCCACATATCAAGTTTTCCAAGACACATATGATCTTTTTAATGGCTTGAAATACTTTCCTAATGATTAAATTCTGCTTAGCTGTAGTAGGCCCTTCCAGAACTTTTATAAGCCAATATAATGTATGCATCTGATGATAGGCTATAAACATTCATTTTAGGTCACTAAAGGACCTAATGGAAAACTGAGTTGTCCATAACCAACTTTGTTTTGTTTAACAGTGATAATCATTCCTAAAATTATATATATTATGACTCAATAAAGACATTTGGCATTGCAGTAGTGCTGTCCAGCTGTCCAAGATGTCCAGCTGTCCAAGATGTCCAGCTACGTGAAACTGCAATGTCTAAATTTTTCAGTTGCATTTCCACAATACTTCTGAGTCATGAAGAATATTTTTTACCTTGAAGTTCAGTGGGCTGCTTGACTTCAAGAAGGCACTTCTTGAAGATTTGAGAAGTGAAAATCAATATATATAATGTGAAAGTCATGTTTTCATGCTGCTAGTGATTTCCTATACTTTTCAATAACTTCCAGCCACAAAAATATGGGGCAATTTTTTTAGTATGCAGCAGAAGGCTACTGTCTGGCACTTTACATTTCAGAAGCTTCATGAGATAACTGGTGTCTACATGTGCAGGTGATTGGACAAAGACCAGCTTGGCCAAAGACAAGTAATGCTGTGGACAAGGTACCATCAAGTGCAATTTCTGTGATGAGACAATCAGACTCATTTTCTCAATCACATGATTGTTCATTAGCATGTGAACCTATTAGCTGTGCTGCATGTGGAATGTGGAATGTGGTGCTGTCCCTGTCAGCATCTTCTATGTTCAACTACAGTAAGTACTAAGAAGTGGGACACTGCTGCAAAATTAGGCATCTACACTGCACACACAGACTGGCAGAGGTACTATCTTCCTGTTATCTTCCTGCAGCTGCTGAAGAGGAACATGAATTTGTATGTCGTACAGGACTTTCTTTTCTACTCATCCACAACTTTATTTAATAAGTTGATGCATTTACTATAAAATCACCTTATTAATTGTATAGTTTTTAATTGTTCCTAGTGTTGTGAAGAAGATAGAACAGTGAAGGAGATCTTAGCATGGAGATCATTGGGTTGTGCATCACCTTTCCTCCCTCCCAAAACAATTTACCTCCTGCACATATTTGTTCCTGTAGAGACTAGGAGAACCTTTCAGGGCTTCAGCAGACAGAGATGGTACAGGAACTGAACATTGATTCTGCAGCTAAACTTGCCCAGGCCCCTGGCCTTTCATCAGAGTTCACATCTCTAAGCCTAGTGTTTGTCCTACACCAGCTCTTCCTTTCAGTAACTCCTTTGTACATGCCAAGAATCCCATAGTCCGATGACACCCTAGTTTACACCTTTTGTAGAAGTAGGGCATTCTATCACCTTAGGTATCTCCCTCCTCTTTTTTTCTCGTGGCCAAGTTGCTAATTGTTCTGATGTCTTGACTCTCAGTCCCCTTACTTACAAAATTCTTCTTATTTTCCATTGAGTTTTCCTGCTCCATTCTCTTGGTTCTTGCTTTTTGCTTGTGTTTCCATGTCCACTTTTTCATTTCTTCCTCTTCAGCCCACATCTGCTGCTGCTTTGTTGCCTGCTGTTTCTTCTTCCTGCATTACAATTTTTGTTTCTTCCCACAGGCTGCTCTGGAAAGCTCTTTTTTTTTTTTTCCTGTAGACTCAGCCATTATCTGCTCACACATAAGATTAATTTGCTGCCTTTGCGGTATGCAGGCAGTAGAAAGTAGCAATAGTAGAATTAAACAGTCTGGAGAGCCTAGATGTTCCCTAAGCAAGGTTTTCTTGTGTTGTAAATTGAATGAAAAGCAAATTATTTGTCTCTATGGGTTCCTGGAGCACTTTGGCACTTACCAGCTGAAGCATTCCCAAATTGTCATAAAACAAGCAGCTGGGGCTGGTGTTGGATTTTGCTTTACCATGCCACTCAGAAGCTAGTGACATGATCAGGGCGAGAGAAAATAAAGAAGACTTAAGTGCTATGGGAAATCTGTGGGAGTTTTTTGAATGTTGTATTTATTCTCTTGTATGAGTAGTGGGTTTTTTTACCAGGCTCGTACCGAGCTCCCTTCAAATATGTAATTTCTCAAGCTCCAAACCAGAACGGTCATAGTCACTTACTGATATTTCCAAGTTCTTTGTTTAAGTTGTGTGCTTTAGATCTCCAAAGGAAAGAACCAGGCATATAAAGGTTTTAAAAAATCTGGCACCAAAACCCAAAGTGAAAACCTGGAGTTAGTGTTTTCTCTTCAACATTACCACCATAGTTCTTTGGAATATCTTGGCATTATGGTGCAACCTTCCCGTATTTCAGATGACAACATGAATAAAGAGCTCTGCACAGATCAAACCAAACAGAGAAGAGGTTCTTTGTGCAGGTGGGTAGATCAGCTGAGAAACTCTTTGCCAAAGCATGTAGCAAATGTTAAAAATGTGTGTGTTTTGTGGAGAAGTTTGATATATTCATGAAGCAACTAATTGGTGTAACTATACATACAGAAACTATTTCTTTTCTAATCCTTTAATTTAAAAAATAAGCAGATTCTGCAGTTATCTTCGTTTTCATAAGCTTTTTAGATGTGCCACTCTTGGAGACGAGGTACTGTCCTTTATGGACTATAAGTAGTGTATGTAGTACTATTATCTTGTAATTCATCACTTCATAGAATTGTCTGACAGGTGATTTTTGGTTGTTCTAACCACCATATATCTACTCACCAATTTAAAAAATTTTATGGTATTACAAATATTGTAATGTGGAAGCTGAAGGCAAGGAAAAAGGGGAACAAGAGTGCTACAGTTTGTATGGATTTATTATTATTATGCAGGAATTGATACTTCAATACTGCTGTCCTTTCTTGGCTGTCATATTTCAAAAGCTTGGTTGAAATTCTCTATGTTATCGGCTTTTTTGAATGGCATATAACATCAATTGTTAAAGTCATGTATTTGAGAACTTTTTGAATAGATGCAGAGATGTGACCATTCCCCAGAAATGCAGAGTACTGGTTGTGAATAAAAGACCAAGTTGAGGAATCTACAACTGCTTGGAGGGTATTTCCTCTTCTAGTTCTCAAGACAGATTTGGCAAAAGGCAATAGTGGGACTCTGGTCAGGAAAATAGATTGCAGCCCTTTAATCTCTTCAAGCTCTCTTGCAGAAGAACTTGATCACTCAGAAAAATTGGCCCTAGAACCTAGTGTGTACTTATTATCTCTTTTACTGCTCTGTTCAATTCTGTTTTAATGAGTACTTCTAGATAATGTGAAGTCTGGTAGCCGTGTTGGATTTACTTTGAAGCAAATTTAATTTTCGTTTTGATCTTTTACATTTTGCCTGCTCTTGGCTTCAGAGTATATAGCCAAAATCTTTTTTTCTCTGTCCACTTTATGAACAGTTTTGTTTAGGTTATAGAGAAAATTCAGAAAGCTACTGCAAAAATTTAACAGAACATATTAGAGAAAGGTATACCACAATCAAGGGAGATACCTTTGCTAATACTCATATAGGTAGCAAAACCAACTGTATTATTTTTTTCTCTACTGAAAGATCTGTATGTATAGGCTTTTAACTGATTAGCTAGTCTTCTTAATTTAGTTTTTAATAGCAAGATAACATAGAACAAAAAACCAAAGGAGTTCTGGAGCTGTAGAAATTAGAATTAGTAGCTTTACTTCTTGCAATACTTTTCCTTATCCCTCGGAAAGACACAAAAAAAAAAAGCTAAATATGTCCTTTCCTCTCTTGTAACTTACTTTAAATTCAGGCCAATATAGGTGTGGAATTTGGGTGCAAGCTCAAAGTTTTAGGTAACTGTAGACCCCATTACTAATCTGTCATGTGTAATTTGTCACAGTTCTAAAGTAGGTCTGTGTGCAGATTAGGAAAGGGAAGCTGCCAGAAATTTAGGTCAAGGGATGGCAAAAAGCTTTTGTAATTGTCTCCACTGCTCACGATTAATTCTCAGAACAACACTGAGAAGAAAGTTGCAATGACAAGGCCAGCAGGCCCTCACGGGGTGAACAAAGTCTCAAAATGCCTGTAAGTTTTGGGAGGCAAAGGTCATAGGAGCAATATCGGGCCACTCCAACTCTATGTCATAAACTGTCAATAAAGAGCTCTTGTGCAGAGCAGGCCTCAAGTTTTCTCTGCCTATGTTTGTTTTTCCCCAGCACCCCATCAATTCACAGCACAGGGTTAATAAAAATCCACACAAGTCTCAAGGTGTTTCCTTTAAACTTCTTTGGAGGTTGCATGGATAGACAACAACACACATCTGAGTGCATGTTCAGACCTCTAGTGGTCCGTGCCCTTTTTGCAGTGCATTTTAACATATATTGCACATATCTGGCATGATTAAATTGTAGGGCTGCAAAAATTTTGCATGTAACATAAATTGCAGGAATCTCTCACTAGAGGAAGTCCTGAATCATCTTGACCACACTGCCAGCATATCTAATCAAATTTATCACTGCATGACAAAGACTAAACCCCAAGTCTGGTAAAAGAGAAGATGAAGCCCTTCTGCCTGATCTTCGTGGCCCTCAATTCATTTTTATTCAACTTTTTAAAAGGATATCTATGACCTTTACTCTCATTTTGACTTCTTAAATATCTTCAGGCTGTCTTCAGAGTCCACAACATTTTACAAAATTTTGTTTGGGTAGAAAATTCATATTAATAGTAAGGTTGAAAGAAGCAAAGACTAATGTCTTGGAATCACAGCAGCTATTTATCAAGTTTAATTGCCATCAGGTCTGCTTAACAGCTGATTTACCTACACTACATTGGACAGTAGAGGAGTATTATATGGAAAATACCAGAAAGAGACTATTATTTTAGCAGGTGCACATTGATTTGCTGAGCTAATTTCTAACCCAATGAGCTAAGTTCCCATATTTTGTTTGGGGCTTTTTTCATAACATTCTGGAAAAATATGTTCTTTTACAGGTCAGTTTTACCAAGGATGTCTGTGACCATAAGACAATTTGTACAAAAATGAAAGAAAGCCAGATTGGTGCTGTTTAAATGTGGCTTTATTGTGCATTCCACTGCGTTAAGATACAGATAGAACAACTGAAAATTATTTGATCAGTTGTGTGTCAGCTCCAAGGGCTCTGTGATGTTTTATCTCCAGTTCTAGTAATTTAAAAGGTCAAATGATTATTTTACTGAAAAAGCAGCTAAAGCAGAGTGTCAGGAAGTGAGATAAAGAAAATCCTTTTATGTTTGAAAATATAGCTTTATCTCAAAGTTCACTTTTTATGTAAAACTAAGGCCAGCTCTGCAAAGAACAAATGATATTTTGTTTTGTAAAGGAAGTAAATACAATTGGTGCATTTTTTTTAGTAGAAGAACACAGACATATTGTTTTCTACAATTGTCTTCACCTGTAATAACAACTGTGTGTTTATATACATATGAACATATATTTTAAAAATTTAGGTTTTTTTCCCCCATGAATGGCCTTGCTTTTGTTTCAAAATGTAGTTAATGAAAAAAGAACTAAACCTGAAGTTCCAGGACAGACTTTGCTATAGACAAGCCATTTCATCATTGGATTCAAAAATTATCCTGGGCAAGAGGAAGTTTTAATAAATCAGAACTAATAAAATTATGACTGAGAAAATTATCTAGACCTCTTTATGAATAGGAGTATCTATTTCTCACAATTGATCATAGTACATTTATTCTACAGAAAAGTATAATCCTTTTTTAGGTTTTAACACCATTACACCCTGACCTTAAAAAGTTGACACTATGCCACCAACTTAAGCATCACAGTTTAATACTGATGCTTCTGGGAATAGCAGAAAAAAAATTGAGATAACACTAACATTATGGATAGCAAAATATCAGAATCAAATGCAATTTATTGAATATACTCCCAAACTTAACATCCTCATTAATCAGGAGTTACCACAGCTGCACATACTGTTGGCAAAAAAGCCCATAATACCATTTGATACTTTCATGGTTTGTAATTTATTACAAATTTGAAATATAGATCTGGCCAACTGAAAAGTTAAATGCACGCTTACAAATTGTTAATCATAGGTCTATTGTAATTAAACTATTTTAAAGTAATTTTGTTAAGTAAGCAAATCTTTTAAAATAATTTTTTTGATTTATTCAGAGTATTGATTGCCTGCACAGCTGTTCTTAGATATTTCTGTTTAGTAGTTGCTGAAACCTCCTCTTCACCCCCTTATACCCTTCCTTTCACATAGCTTTTACAAGAAAGGAATTAAAGAGTCCTAGCAGAGTGATCAGAAGTGTGACATTCAGGAGAGGAAAAGATATTTCTGTTAACCTCCTACATGAGGCATTAATAGCAATCTTTAAAATTCTTGTGGAGATCTACCTAGGCTGCTTAACAGAAGTCTAACTGGAGGATAAACAATACATGAATTAGTGTAAGCCAATTAACATGCAATCAGAATCCACAAAAGCACCTTGCTAGCTGAAGACTGATCAATGTGACTGCATCTCTGATGTATCGTGGCCTCAAAACAACATGGTACATTAGCTGCTTTTTGACAAACATCCTCATCTGAAAGCAAAGTAGTTCTTGGGAATTAAATGTCTAATTTTACAGCCCTTCGGTCTTTTCTGGTTTAGCCTCAAATATTTGGTTACAACAACCCCATGCGGTGCCATATATTGGGGAAGAGTGTCTGGAAAGTGGCCCAGCAGAAAAGGATGTGGGGGTGTTGGTTGACAGCCTCTGAACATGAGTCAGCAGTTTGCCCAGGTGGCCAAGATGCCCAAATGCATCCTGGCCTGTGTCAAAAATAATGTGGCCAACATGAATAGGGAAGTGATTGTCCCCCTGTACTTGGAACAGGTGAGGCTGCAACTCGAGTCCTGTGTCTGGTTCTTGGGCCTCTCACTATAGGAAAGGCACTGAAGTGCTGGAGTGAGTCCAGAGAAGGGCAACGAAGCTGACGAAGGGTCTAGAGAGTAAGTCATATGAGGAGCACCTGAGGGAGCTGGGGTTGTTTAGCCTGGAGAAAAGGAGGCTCAGGGGCGACCTTGTCTCTACAACCACCTGAAATGAGGTTGTAACAAGATGGGATTGGTTTCTTCTCCCAGGCAAGTAGTGGCAGGACTAGTTGCAAGGATATAGTCTCAAGGTGTATCAGGGAAGGTTCAGGTTTGATAGCAAGAAAATTTCTTCATGACAATGTGGCTAAGCATTTCAATGGGCTCCCCAGGGAGTTGGTGGAGTCACCATTCCTGGAGGTGTTCAAGAAATGACTGGATATGGCACTTAGTGCTGTGGTCTAGCTGTCAAAGTGGTGACCCCAGCCAAAGGTTGGAATCAATGATCTTGGAAGTCTTTTCCAACCTTAATGATTCTGTGATTCTGTGATATTTCATTTTTTTTCAGCATTAATGTACTGAATAAAGAAACATACAATACAGTATATCTGTCAGATGAAAAGAGTCTACAGAGTTTGTGATCATCTATACACAGATTGATAGGTGCTAGCACTGAGGTCTTTGAGAACTTATGTAGCAAAATAGAGATTGTCCTATGATGTCTGTTTGTGCCCTACTGAAAAGGTATGAATGTAGCCAAAACCACATAGAACTGTGCAATTCCAATTGGCACATTTATATTTTCAGATTGTTTTCTTCTAATGACTCTTCATGTCAGTCATATTTTTACGTACTTCAATCAAGGCAATTGATTGACTGATAATAGTTCCAGGTGAACTGCTTCCATTCTACAAAAATATTCTGCAAATATTTTCTAGCATATCACCATAAGTAATTCTGTGAATTAGAATATTTTTGTGTGAAATTCTCAAATCCTTTTAAGAAATATCTCTTCTGGCAGACAAAGTTTTCTTCACTTACAGGAAAAAAAAGTCACAGGAGAAATGCTGGACTTACTTTAGAAGTTATCAAATGACTAATGAAGAATCAATATTATCAAATGCTACCACCACAGAATCATATATAACTGTTAATTGAGAGAATTATTTTGACCCATTCCATTGACTTGAAGAGAATTATCTATTAATCATGCTAGAAAATTCCATCATCTCTTTTTGTTTGCTTGAGGAGGAATATTTTTAAATAAATAAGCAATACCTATTTAATGAATTATCCATTACAAATTATTACCTCAATTCCAGTCATCAGGTCAAACTTATTACTGCCTGGGACAAATCACTTACAATCTGTCAAGAGCTTTAATATGTTTAACATGTGAAGGGGAAGGATTATATTTATTTCATTGTGGAAAAAAAAAAGAAACATTTCTACAGCAAACAGCATCCAACTTTCCAAATTGCCCAAGTCTATCAAAAAATTTGTTGCTTTTCTGTTTAGATCAGTTTTCTACAGCAGAGAAGTAAAGCATTTTATTGAACTCCCCCAAATGACAAATATAATGTCCTCTCACAAAGGAATGAAAAAGGGACTTTTGAACCACTGGTATTGGTAGCTATGTCCTGTTTCTCCTATTAAAATATATGGACAAGTTAAAGCCTTATTTCTATACAGAGTTTCTGTTTTTTGCATTAGACGTATTTCATAACATGCATAGCTCAAAGCTTCCTTTTTTATTCAAAATAATGGGAGATTTTCCACCTAGTTTTTGAGGTTTTAAACTAGGGCCTAGGAAAATGATTTGGCTAAAATAAAACTGACCTGAAGATTTGTGTAAGACTGAAACAAAACTTTGTGACTCGCAAAAATCTGATTTAAAATAATCTGCACATTTAATAGACTATGCCGGCAGGAAAATAATATAATTTTTGTCTCTTCTATAAGGCTTATACCCTTATTTTTGGGATCTTGAGTTGATTCAGATAAGCATCCAGATTTTTAGCTGCTTATTTAATTGAACTTCTAAACCTTTTGACTTTGCCCATCTCCAATTTAAAAATCCTCTCTGGGAAATTTGTCCAGATATAAGTTCTACAAAAGCACACCTGGCAAAACAACATCTGCCTGACAATGCCTTAGTGAGCCTCAGTAAAGGCTGACATATGTGCACATGCAATTGGACCTTATAGCAACAAAGTGTTTTACGTATTAGTGTACACTGGGGAGTCCTGAATCCTGACAGAAAAGTATGATGGCTTTTACACTTTAAATTACAGTGGAACTGTATACACAGATGATGCAGGTACAACATGTGCTCTTATACAGCTGGCAGGTAAGGAAGATTATTTCCATAATTGCGTCTTCCTGATTTGTAGTGTTTGCTTTGGTGCAGTTGTTGCAATTTGATATCAACATTTTCAGTGGGAGTTAGTTCCAGCTGCTGATATGAAGCCTGTAAGCTCCATTATCAATGCAGAGGCTTCTGTTAACACAGATGACAACGTATCATTCAGTGTCCTTTATTGCAGCATCTCTTTCATAAGGTATAGGGCACGGTTTGTTGTGGTTTGGTCAGAGACAAGCACTGAGTTAGTTAATACTTTGAGATTAGTCAGCTGGAGAACTCACAGAGCCACTGCTATGTGCCAAATGACCATGTTTTGAAGATAGGGAAAGTAAATCTCATATGGTTAGGTTCTTGAAAACTAACAAAGGAGCTTTGATTCTGAAGGAAAATGGACAGATACATAGCCCGTTTTCTTATGCTGACCTTTGTTTAAAAATTATGACAAAAATTCCAGGAAATATTTATACTTGGCCAAATTCTGGGTGCAGGACATGACCCAGCTGACCACCAGCATCTGAGTGTGTAATAGAAGGACATTTACATTCATGAGACAAAGCAGCAGTGCTGCACTGCTTGCTTGAGAGCTGTGGGAGCCCTCTGACTAAGGCAGGCTTTATTCATTTTTTTCCAAGGGGTGCATTCCTCTGGATACCTAGCCTCAGTCATAGTCCTCTTCTTTCTCAACCTACCCAAGAACTTTATGCTTTTGCTAGACCTGTGCATTACAGAGTTTAGTCTTAGAGGATCAGTACTGCTTTTAGAAGGGCAGACCTGAACTTTTATCAAGGTAGCTTCAGAGGATAAATGACCAGGGATAAAAGCTGTCTGTGAGGGTTAGGGAAATCCTCTGCCTACTTCTAGTGGGCCTAATCGAAGTTCATTGTGCTCATCCATTTTTAAAGTAACCCTTTCCTGCCTCTTATTTTGGCATCTGCAGCTCATGGAAATGTTCCTTCATTTCCAAACAACAAGGGGTGATTGTGCCATAGCACAGGATTAACAGGGAGTTAAAATTTTGTGACAGTTCCACAAGCAAAGTTGTATAGCCTAGTGATAAGGAAAAAGTGAACCAGAATTGTAAGTTTGCAGAGTTTGCAGCAGGAAGAACTCCAGGTCCTGCTGGAAGGACATAATCAAAATAATTTCCCTGTTTCCAAGCTGATTGTTTCTATGTTGTCTTTAAACTCTTTTACTTGGGCATGAATTTGTTCTTGTCCAAAGCCTACACTGCACAGTACATAGAATATGAGCTGCCTCGTCCAAACCATTTCCAGTGAAACCTTGTGTCATTGCACCTTGCTACCTCTCAGCTCACTTCTGTGCTATATACTTTTCCAAAAGCTTAGGTTGGTCAGATGTATGATAAGGTATGACTCAAGTTTTGGACAACAGTGTTAGCAGAGATGAGGGTTGTCAAGGTGTACAGCTGTCTCCTTAACGAAGGCACTGCTCCTAGTGCTGTGCATCCCACTCATTCTCATCTTTACTCTATTCACTGCTACATGCTTTTAAGATGTTGAGAATTCTGTAATCAGATTTCTTTTCCTGGAAAGGGGTATAAGTAGTGAGTAGATGCAGGCTAGACTACATCTACATCTGGAATCAAACAGCCTCTTGGGATCTGACCTTAAAGACTAAGGCCAAATCTTTTAATGAGAACTTAGTGTCTTGTAGCAACACAATTGACTTATTAGAAGGTTTGTATAGCACCTACCAAACTGAATTTCCATCAAGTTATGGTGTTTATATGCTTCAGCAACATACATTTTATTCCATTTAGCTGTATTTCATTAAACTTTTTTTCCTCCTTATAAATGTTCTGTTTACATTATTTTATTTCCTTTTTTTCTTTGACTGAGTAATTAAATTTTTTTTATTTCAGCAATAGAACAAAAGTTCTGTAAATCATCAGATTTTTATAGATATTGGAAATAACTGAATAACTTCAAATTAATATCCCAGTGTCAAAGACTGAGTATAAATTTGATACAAGCCTAGAGGAAGGACCCAGGTAAAAGTAAAACTTCTCCTTTTCAGCAGAAAGGTCAAAATATGACTGAATAGTCTGAATAGACTGAAATATTGGTCCATTCTTTCACAAACAATGAAGATTTCAATGACTGTCAACACATTTCTGAGGAAAGCTAGCAATTGCTAAATCATCAGATCAAATGAGATAATGAAAAGGATATCGGTGAAAGTCAGTGAGAAAGCAAGACTAATGAACTGACATTGATCATGTAATTCATGGGCTTTATCCTGACTTTGTTCAACCCGGAGGAAGGAAAAGTAGAGGATGAGAACTTCAGATACAGACTAGAAACTCTGAGTCTCTACACTGTGGCAGTACAAGACAAGATAGCTTAAACTGGCTGAAAAGCACACTGAAGTTGGACAGAACAATTACTGAACATACTGCAAAAGGTTATTGGAGACTTCAGTTTTAGGCATTTAGCCAGCAGGAAATACCTCATCATTTCGGACATGTGAGTTAATTATAGTAAGGACAGCACGGTTACAAATGTAAGTGGACAGAGTTCTCAGTCCACCTTTCACATCTATCATTGTACCAGGAGCTTCAGCTGGAAAGGGCTTAAAGAAGTATCTCGTAACACCAATAGCACCGATACTGAAGATCTGGCAGCTATCAGCACATGGGCTGCAATACTGCTGGCTTTGGTGATCTCAATACTTTGTCGAAAGGGATCAAAAGTATTTGTAAAGAACTGAGAAGCTGCTGGTTTTTTTCCAGGTTTGGAAGAAACCAGATTATGCATGCTATGATATGCATGCTATGATATGCACTCATGAAACTGGAGAATGAGAAATCTGAATTGATTGGACAGGACTATATCAATTAAGCATATGAGCATATGCATATTAAGCATATGCATAGTTGAGCATATTGTGCTCAACTATGCATTTAAATTCAAATAATTGGACATTAGTACAATATTTTAAAGAATGGATAGTAGTAAATCTAGCCTCTGGAATGTTTTAATTAAAGTTATTTTAAATAGGACTTACAAGGTTTATGTTTTAAAATGTTTCCTGTGCTGCAAGTTCTGTTTTCAGAGATTTATTTATTGTAATGTTGAGGTCTAATCCTGTATTTTACTTTTTGAAATGCTATAAAGCAACAGAACCCCAGGCTCTGTTTTAGCATGAAGCTAAGGTGAGGTACAAAGAAAAAGGGCTTTAATAACAGTGCATAACACAGTCTCATGACCCCTCCACCGTTTCAGTCATACCACAGATATTTCTGGATACTGTTGCAGCATCTGTGGAACCACATTCCAGCTGTTCTCAGACTTTCCTACTTCTGGAAGCCTGCCTCTCCTTCAACTCCAACCGCAAATGTCCACATAGTAGAAATCCAGTCTTCCTCCAAGAGATCAGTCCCAGACTAACCAGAGATTACACCAGAATGTCTCTGTTATTTTTTCACTCCCATCTAAGGACCTTTAGAATCACATAGTCAGACATGAATTCATTACCTCAAAGTTAGACACCAACGCTTTCAGGAATTAGCCTTGGCAGAATTGTGTGTAAAGGTCTTTCCCAAAGTTACCAAGGTCTTTAGCACAGGTATGTTCAAGCTGCAAATCAGAATACCATAATATGCAAACCCCCACATTTTAATTAGTCACAAACTCTCCCCCCAAATGAACAAATAAACATGTTTTCTGTTCTCTTTAAAATTTAGGCAACTTGCTTGATGACAATCAGCAGTCCTGTCACTTTCAGATATCACCAGCATCGCTTGCTGCCTCTTTACTTCAGATTTGAAGTTCCACGTGCTCTTCCTTTGCTCTTTTTGGTTTGAAAAAACCTTCCTACCATGGTGTCTAAATACTTGGGAAAGCGTTTTCAAAAGATAGAAAACTTACACAGGCTACTTCAGCTTTTCTTCAAAAAGAAAGAAAAAGGCATAAACTTTCAGATTCTTGTTGAGAATTTGTATATCTTTATACATCTGATTCCTGATGCCTGTAACCTCAATTGTAGGATAAAGAACTCCAGTAGATACTTATTTCCAATAACCATTAGTAATCTTATATTCTACTTCATTTTTACAATATTGCAAGATAAGCTTACCTTTAAGTCAATCATTAGAACAGATACGTTGTTTAAATTGCACATGTAGAATACCTGTGTATGCATGCAGAAATTAAAAAAAAAGATAAAAATTAAACTGCTAAACCCAAAGTTTATTCAAATAAATAACTTACCTTAGTCCCCAGACTACTCTAGTGCCCTAGTCTAGTGGATATTTTAGCTGTTTTTTCTAAATTTGATTTTTCTGCAGGATTTTTTGCAAGTTTGCTAAAAGGGCACAGAATTTAACTAAAGGATGTAAAAAAAAAGATGGTATCTGGAAACATTAATGTGCACTGGTTACATACTAGATTTTAGGCTTGTCTGCCTAAGCAACAGGGAGCACTTTAGCTTGTACATTTCTGGACAACATCTTTCAAGAAAATGTCTAAATTTTCTTGTTTTTAAACTTTTCTTATGGTGCAAGTTTTTTTGATTCTTGTTCATGTAAATTTCTTTTCTTCATCCATCCTGTTCAGAAGAATGACTGTTATCCATCCAAAAAGAAAATATTTCAAAATGAGTTAAGCTCATCATTAAATGCTGTTGGATGAAATATAGAGACAGTCACACGAGTTTAAAATAAATTACTATCATTATCATTGTTACATAAAGATAAAAACTAGGCATTACTAACTAACAGGCATTACAATACTAACAGGCATTACAAAACTAACCCTCATTATACTAGGCACAGAAAATCAATCAATTTCTCCATTATTATGATACTGAGAATCATACTAAATGCAGTTACTAGGAAGTGTCATTCTCATCCCTAAAGTAAAAAGACAAGAATAGAACCAAATGGCATACTGATAAGGGGAATTATTCCTGTGCAATTAACAGTGTTATTCCCTTTTGCAAGATGACATTGTAGCTAGGAGTTCAGGAAGTTATTTTTTTTGCCTTAAGAGATTTTTGGCTATATAGAACATCCTGTGTAGTCAGGGCTAAAATAACAAGAGTTTAGGCTAAGTTGGAATGCTCTGGCTGTTGATCTTTAACTTACTTCTGAATAATAGCATAGATTTAAAAATCCCTTTTCTTCTAGATGTCTTATTCTTTAGCAGACTTCCTACATCAAATTTTTTTATTTCATCTTTTTTCAGAACATCAGTACTGACTTTTACAAGGAAAGTATTACTAAACTAGCAAATCTAGGGGAGAAAGATCTGGCATGGCAAGCTGCTTACAATATGATCAATAATTTTGTGTAGAAAAAGGGAAGACTACATAAGTAAAGTCTAGGATAAACAATAGTGTTACTAGAAGAATTACTAAAATTATCATGATATTCAGAGGTTTCATTTTGCTACTTTTTAGGCCAAAGATTGATCTTTGCCCAAAGAGCTTGACAAATGATGCTGGAGCAATGGACAGACAAGCAGATAGAGATGATATGTGAGTGATTACGGTTGTTTGCAGAAGAAATATCTGTGCTTTGATTTAAGTGTTATTTGCTATGGCAGTGTTTTTCTTTATTTCCATGACAATAACAAAAGATGATAGTATCTAAAAACTTGTTTAAAACTTTTGCGTTGTTTTTTCTTGGCTTGTACTAAATAGGGAGTGAAAGAGAGCAATGGTTATTTTCCAAGGGGATAATCCAGGATTAGAAAAGTGTGGGAATACTGACTTATTGTTCATTCATTTAAAATAAATTAACTTTTCTGTATAATTCCTTATTTATTTTCATGTCTCAACTGTTTGTATGCAACTCCTAAAGTGAAATGAGTACAAGCTGGGTGTGACAAAATGCATTTGACGTTGTCTCAGTAATACATATCTAGAGAAGGTTGAAGAGAACTTCGGTCTGAATGGATGTGGGTGAGTCTGTATGTTCATGATTGAGTTACACAAGAGGGTGAGCTTGATCAATCAGCACTAATAGGGAAAGAACTTTCCTAATAGGTCTGGGAAAACAGTGCCTAATTTATATAAAAATAAATGGAAGTGGAATATATGTCTATTAGAAGGTAATAGCGAGTTGTGTTAAGAGATCTCTCTTACCCTTCTCATCTTGGTAGCATAAAAGCCAATCCATTTGCTACATTAAAGACTACAGGCTTTGGGGTATGAGAGCTCCTTGATTTGTCTCCCAGGTTGGCCCTTATAAAAGACAGCTCCTGTGAGGTCATAAAATCCTTGGGATGTGGGACTCTAAAATGATTGCCAAAGTTGTGGTTCTGTCAGTCAAAATAAAGAAACTACTCTAAATCCATTCTTGGGAACTGGAGAAAATTACCACACTGGTATGAAGTGGATTGTCTTGAAAGAAGATGACATAGAATCATGTATTGCTTTCATCAGCAAACAAACTTTGATGCATATTTTTCCTAAATCCAGCCCTTAGGTAACAGATAATTGTAGAATGTATTTAATTTTGGACACATTCCATATTTACTTGCAATAACTGCCCTAGGAGACTCATTAATGCTTTAAAGCTTCCTATTAAATGGAAACCTCACAGTACTTTCTTTTTAATAAAATAAACAGAAAGGTGACAATATTTTCTATTTGCTTTTTAATTATGAAAATGTCTCAAAAAATTACTCTTAATTTGTTTTAAGTGTTATGTCCTTTCACAGGCATGTACATGAATAATGAAAGAAGTGTAATAAAAGCAAACAATAATTATTCATATTGACCTGAGGCATTTAATGAAATAGAAGAAAGTCTAAAGAAACAGATTTCCTACAGTGCTACTTTCTTAATGTGCTAAGGTAATTAGCTTTAAGAGGAGATAATTTCAGTTCATTGAGGTTGCTCTTTTAAGTCTTTCTGGGAAATTTGGATTTTCCATTGATAGTAGTTTTAACATGTCACACTGGAGCCAGAGTGAATTAAAGTGAAGAGCTACACAGTCTAAACAAATAGTCCTTCCCATGATCAGAAGCCTGACAACATAACAGCATAAATTATAGTCACATGCCCACAAGTAATGCAGGAACAATTAAAAAATAATAGCAAAACCTCACTAAAATCCATAAACAATATATGATGTCTTCTATTGAACTAACATTTTAAACTGTCTTATTTTCCAATTTATCATGTTGCATTCTTACCAGTCTTAAGAAAATAAACAACAAATGTTCCTTGTTCTGCAATCTATTATTTCTTTTGATTAAATGGTGACATAGCAATTCTCCATAATAACTGGCTAAATTCTCAATACCATCAATGAATAACGGAACAAGTCCAGTTCTTACCTCATTTTGAAGGATAGTTAGGATATATACCATGTATTTGTTTGTGAGTAGTGGTATTTTAGTAATTTATTTTACATATGGAAAATTTCTATTTTATTCTGCCATTTATATGCCAATATTAATTTTTGTACAGAGTTGTATTTTCCTTGTCCCTACCGATTTTTTACACAAAGAAATCATCGTCACTTCTTCCTATCTTTTTCATATATCATATCTCACCCCATATTTCCCCTATTATTTTGGATGTGTCCCATTTAATTTTCTTTTCTCATTCTGAGGGCAAGTATTCCTGTAATATTGCTAAATCTCATTTGTGCTTCCTCTGCATATCCCCTCTATAACCATTTTTAATTCCTCTCATACTACCTTCTAACTAAATAATAACTTAAAATGTCAAATTACTGCTTGCTGTGAGGATCTCTCACTCTTTGGCATGGTTATTCTCATCACTGAATGCCCTTATTATGTGCTATTGTAGATGGAGAATTCAAGCACAAAGTGATTGAGGGCTCTGACTCATATTCAGCAAACAATCTGACATTGCTTTGGGCATTGCTGCTTCCCTCGCTCTCCATAGGTGTGTGCTGCTATCTTTCTGTGAGACACCTGTGCTCCTCTGGAAAGCTTATATTTGACCTCTTTTAGTTCACAGTCTTCAGTGGCAACTTCAGAGAATATCTGGAAGGCTAAGCTTAGGTGCAGGCATGTGTGGCATCACTCCCCATTTGACATCCCTGCAAACAGATGCCATTCCTCACACTATGCTTTCGTTAGCCCTCTAGCAGTGACTTCTACTCAACATCAGCTGCAACAGGAATGGGAAAAAGTCCTTTCATCTTTTGTTTTTTTCAAGTATATATTACTGCAGATCTCTTCTTGTTTAAGATGTGTTCTTTCATTGCACCTTTGACCAAGTGTAAGTTAAATGGTAAAGTCGATGGCAACACATCTCATGAGCCATCTCATTCTTTGTACCTACAGACAAGAGGCACTTGATAATGACAGTAGCTTGAGGACTTCCCTAACGGATGGTAAAAGCAGAAGGAGAGGATTTTCCCTACCTGAGTAGTACTTAAAGATTACTGGGTAGCACATGATGTAAGTGTATGCTTCTCAATATGAAATCATCTGTCCAGATGCTGCAGATAAGAAAAGGTATTAGATCTTTTCACATATCACCTTGTCCTCTCCCAGCCTCAATCTTAAGATATACGATTTTCATAGATTTGGTTTGCTAATCACATATACATGGTCAACTACAGACCGGAAAAATGTATTAAGAATTTAAACCAAAGGCTGCAGAATCATTATTAGAAACTACGAAGAGAAGGAGAAATCCCAGTATATGAATTTCTAGTTGAGGATGTGGATATTGTTCTCAGAATTGTCTGGCTTGATACACAGCTTAAAAGCATTGGTTCTCAGGTTTTCCAAAGTACCAGAACCACGGAAGCAGATTTTAGAGTCTTCTATTAATCTATTTTTATAATTATTTTTCATGTATAAATGTTAAGGATATATTTCAGTGTTTTTCTGACTTGGATTCCTTCTTTTATTTTTCACATTGTATCAGTCAACAACTTACACCTGCAAGAAGTCATTATTTATCTCTTCTAAGAAAAAAATGGCATTTAGAATGGATAAATGAGAGATGAAGACTTACAATACCTAAAGAAACAGTAAGCTCTTCACTGGGTTCATGTTGTTTTCCCTCTCTATAAAAATCATTGTAAGCAACATTAAGCAAGAAGTTAGTTGTATATTGGTATGGCTCCACACCAATAATGGCAGCCATTTTTAAAAGAGGGAATTAAAATATTAAAAGTCTAAGTGAATTAGGCGCCCATCCCATTTTAGAATGACCTGAGCCTTAGGAGCAAACATTTTATCCAGACTCCTAAAATCAAGACCAGATGCCTTCCTAAATACTATGCTGTAATTCAACCATATTTTTATTGGACACAGTACAGGAATTACAGGGTGAAATTCCATGGTTTCTGTTATGTAAGAAGTCAGACTACATGATGGCACGATCCCTTATGTCACTAAAATCTCTGAAAACTGAGGACAAAATCCCATCTAATTTGCTCAAATTTCAATTCCTTGGTTCTTGCAGCATCATAATTTCACTCAATCACCAGGTACTGAAGTAGGTTCTGGGGAAATCTTTGTAGGCAAGATTTTTATTTTTAATTTAACAAACAGGGAAAACAGTCAAAATCTTGGGAAAACCTGCCTGTGACATTCCATCATGCTTTATATACTTATTTCAATTTAGGATTGAGCTGAAGGGAACGCATATCTGTGTTTTTGCATTCACTCTAGTGTTATTATCACTAGACAATAAATCTGGGAATTTATGCTAGGTTCATATTCTAAGCATCAGCTTTATCAGCAAAATCAAAATACTGATGAAAAGAAAGAGATTCTATTTCTGAAATAGGACTTCCAGTAATTTGCAAATGATAATGCCTACTGAGAGGCCTTTCTCATACCCTCAGATTCACTTCTGATGAGATTAAAAAATTTTCTTTTGAGCTTTGCAAATCTTTTCTCCTTTTCAGCACTCTAAAAACCAAGTATTTAAAAGAGTCCAAGTGGTGTTAAAACTTCTGAAGAACTCTAATGTCATTAAAACCTGTGCACGTTTAAACCACATTCAACTATACAATGAGTCTGAGATGGCTTTTCTGTTAGGTAAGACCATTTGAATGGAAGAAAATTGGAGATCGGTCCTATTTAATGTAAGACTCAAGAACTAAAAAAGCCCCACCACTCTGCCAAAAAACAGCCCAGAGCAATCAGTGCCAGTGGGAAATGGAAGAAAACAATAGGTATGCTTTGACCTCGTGATTTTTTTTCCCCTTCGGGTGTAGGATGAAGTCATTAGAAAACTCTGGTACCCTCTGCTGGCCAAGCAATAAATCTGTAGACCCGGAGCCGTGCTGACATTTCCACGGATGCTGACATGTAAGCAACCAAGCAGCTTGGAAACAAGAGCCACGTTCATTTGCATCCTGTTAAAGAGAAAAAAAAACAGCAAAAAACCAAAAAATACAAGCCACAAAACAACATATGAGAAAGAACGAGTCAGGAAAAAGTTTCAGTCTACCAGGAGAGTGCTATAAAAAAAGATCTTCACTAGCTAATATATTTAACACTATAGCTTTTTATAAAAGCCTCCTACCTAAGGATGTTAGATTTTCAGATTACATTGTAGCTGTGTTATATAATGACTGAAAGCATGCTTGTGCTGTTCCTCTTATCTTTCAGATCTGGGTCTCACTGCTGCTAAATAGAGGGAGCATGGCACATCTTGTACACTGTTTCACCATCTAAAAAGTACCTATTCATACTTCTTTGAAATGGAGCGATACCCTCTGTTACATGAGTTCACTTTTGAGCAGAAATCAGTGAAGTTAAAACTGTTTTATCCATTTAAAATAATGTGTATTTGGTGCCTTACAGTTCATGAGGTTAAAAAGGTAAATGGTTTCATGTATACCATAGGCCTCTGCTAAAAAGAAGACAATAATGATGAGCCAGCCACTTTTGCAGAGGTGGAAAGTAACTAGTTAGAACAGTTAATCTTTTGAGATACATCCCTGGCATTAAGTGGATTCTTCTAATTCAGCTGAAGGCGCAACAGCTGGATTCTGTCATCCCTGTCTGGGGCAGTCTTGTTAGTGTAGGATGACCTCTGGAGCACTAACACAGATAATACTGGCACCTCTCTCCACTCTAATCAACTACCAGTCTGAGCAATTCTACAGGAGATGGGGGCATTAAGGCCATATTATTCTAAACAAAATTCATTGATGGTAGCAGAGTATTGTGACAGCAAAAGATAGATTTTACCTTTCCCACCAAAGGTTTTTAAGGCTACATTTGTGGAATGGTCTGTAAAAACACAGCTATGTATTTGCTCCCTTTTCTTAAAGTTATATTTTGCAAAACTAGACTGTTTGTGTCAAGTATGTCTAAGCTAGGTTTTACTACCATATATAAAACTGCTCATTGCAATCACACATAGTTAATGTGCTCTCTATTCATCTCTTTCCACATAGATTAGAGCTGGCAGGAAATTTTTGGGCATTTAGCTGGAATGTGAAAGGCTCAGGTTTAAATTGCTGTTCTGTCCTGCCCTGTTCCAGAGTAGGACATTGAAAAAGGGTCTCCTAGATCTGAACTGACTACTCTTGTGCCTGGACCAGGTTATGTTTTGATGATGGAGCTCTTGCATTTTGACCATTTTCAAAGAAGCTTCATCAAAAACTGACCTCTTTTCATGATGCAAATCAACTTTCACTGAAAGTATTTCCTGTTGTAAAGTTTTCAGTCATAGCTAATATAGCGAGCTATACATGAAAAAAAAGACAACAGAGCTATAAGTTATGACACAGCAACATAAAGGTAGCTAACATTGTTGAAAGCGATTCATATGCCACATAGGCATTTGGTGTCCTGCATCTCACTGTACTTGCAGAGCACAGGCATGCCATTGATAAGAGTGCACGAGTGCACCACATGCAAACTACACTATGTTAATTTTATAGGTAGTAACAATTCTATTTATCCTTTTCATTTGTATATAATTTATTAGAAAATTACCACTGTCCACACTATCAACTAATTTGAGTCTACAAATATAAAATGTGCTTAGCTTGAGTTTTCTATTGTGCTTGTCCTTTTATAGCAGTAACAAATGCTCTCTGAAACCTTGGGCTACTGGAATGTTGCTACAGTTGATACCGGAATGTTGCTGCCTGGTGCCTGGACAACAGAGAGACATTGGTTTTGGTTGTGTTTGAGAGTGTCTTCAGTTGTGTTTGGGAGTGTTCATCTCTGAAATTCAGATCCTACTGTTACAAGTGCAACAGAAATAAATGTCTGCATCTGAATTAAGACTGTTTACATTTACTTTACTGTCAGTGAAGAGAAATAGGATGTCATTTAACCCCCAAAATAAATATTAATTAATTGAAGAATCTCGCCTTTGATTATTTTCTGTCAACTTAGAAAAGAACAATGATCAGCTGTGAAAATTTGGGGTGCTTATTTACCTACAGTCCTTCACTTCAAAGATAGGGGTAAAACTCAGTTCTCCAGGGTATCTTTGCTTAATTGGAGTAAACATGGTGTTGCACTCTCTGTTCATAATTTTAATGGAACAACACCAGCTTTATTTGCTATACAGATGCAGTTTTCTGTTGGGAGGCAAATGAATTACTCAGTTTTTGAGGCAGGAGTACGAGTTCAGGCAGGAGTACATCCATGCAATTGAAGACTATGCCGTAAAAAATACAGCCATGGAGGTCAGATGCAGTGTGTCTGTCATGTGGGTGGAAAGTTGTAGGAGAAGTGGGAATATTGTTTACTTTCTTAAGCTTCTAAAAGATCATGCAAAATGAAAACCTGATCCTTTAGAAACTCATCAATACTACTGGGCTTCTTTAGTAATATACTAAATAATATTTACATACTTATGAATATTTACTTCTTTAGTATTATACCATAGTCCTTTATCTCTTAACCTAATGATAGCAGATTCACAAACATCCTGTTTGTGAATCACTAAAGAAGGCTTCTTGAAGCTTTAATTTTCATAGGTTTTGGCAGAAACTTAAAGAATTTTAAGATTCAAGAATTCATTTGGCCTCACAGTGAAACTTTGTTGGGTGGTAGGAGGGGAGTGAAGAGAGGAATACAATATGATTTTGACATGACTTTCAGCGAGTACAAGTACACAAATGTTAACAAAATCTGTGAGTTTTTTATTTCAATTCAAAGAAAAAAACAAAAAGGAAGAAAATATTGGAAATCATCATGGAAATTACCACTAACTTCGTCCTTATGGTACTTATCAGGCCCTCAGTTTCAGTCCCTTATCTGTCTGATGTATACCTGGTCTGGAGTCTTTATCTCCCATATCCCATATGAGTTTGCCTGCTACAAAGAAATTCTTGTTCTTCCTGTAAATACTTTCAAACCCATCACAACTTTTTCAGCCTTCCCACTCTGTTACTTAAGAAGATTAGGTTTCAACTGCAGATTGTTTAGGGCATGTGGGTTGGTGATTTTGGGTATTTTGCCACTGTGGTCTCTGATTCTGTCCATCTCTTTCTTTCTGTGATTTCCTCTACTGTTTCTATTTCTTGTATTAACTCCATCCAAACAGTTCCTTCTTTCCACTGTTCCCTCAAATCCTTGCAACGCATTTTTCTGATTGCACGCTGTCAGCAGGGGGAGCATCAACAGCATAGGAGACTCTCCCACTACTGGGGCTATTGGGTCTTCATGGAGGAAGGGATCACACCTGCTGAATACTAAAGACAGAAATTTGGCCATTACATATAGATCGAAGACAGTTACATGCTGGGAAATGCTGACTCACATATAAAAGATAGTGAGCTCTCTATACTTAAATGGAAAGAAAAACATGCCAACCTACATACATGTCAGAGTTGCCATAAAAAAAGACAACATAGGAAAAGTAGGATTGTGCTTGAGGTCTTTCCCCAATTTAAGTTTAATTATTTATTTCAGATATTCACTTCGTTGCATTCCTTGTTCAGTGACTCTCTAGAGAGTGAGTTAGTTATTTACTGGTGAATTTCAAGGCTAATAAATTATGTTAATATTGACCAAATTGAAAATAAACTGATTTTGAATATGTGGGAATTGAAAGAAAATAACTTGGGCAATCTGCACTGCCTGGACATGCTATATCCTTGGCTGATTCTTTTCTTTAATGAGTCATCGTTTTCTGGTAAATGTTGATTACCTCTTCATGTGCATTTGTGAAAATTTCATCTAAGCTTGGTTGTTGAAATTAGCGCAAATATCAGTACACTATCAACATATGCCTAAATAAAAATGGTGCACCCTAGATTCTATCTTAAGAATCCAGAGTTAACACATATAACACAATATATCAATACTTCTATAAAATTATCATACAGTGTTTTAACATACAAAATGAGGAAAGCTAGCAACGTTATATTTTTATATATATATATATATATAAAGAAAAAGGAAAAAATAAGTGAAATTCTCTGTAATATTGTAACAAGGACACATATGTTTGAACAACTAGTGTACACCAAGACTGGGAGGAAAATAAAAGTCAAAGATGAAGCTGACTCTGTTCTCTAAACACAAGATGCAAATAAGCTTTTAAGACTCTCCCAAAACAGTGGAGTATTGGAACCTGAAGTTTTCTGAAGTGATGATGCTCCTTGGGTGTATAAGATTGTGGTAGGACTTGTCCTCCTGTTGTCTGAAGCAAGCAATTTGTCTTTCAATTCATGTCTATAGCTACTTATGAGTCACAGAAAAAATTTCCCAGTGACTGAATTCTCTAGATACTGTGATGAGGTAGGCATCTTCTGGATGTATTTAACTCACACCAGTTATACCGCTTTCAGCGACAGCAAATTTTTTCAGAGGAAATACAGTGCTGGCATATATGGTGATGATGTTGATGCACGTTTTTCTTATTGCCTAATGGTTAGAGTGCTCTTCTACATTTAGTTTCTCCTTAAGCTTGCAGGACTTTCAGTTTACCAACCCTGGAAGAGGGCCTGTCCCACCTAAGGAAACGCCATGATGCTCTCGTCTCAGAGCAGCAGTGAATGTTCAGGACCAAGACCAGGGACAGAACAGAAGGGAACTGACATTAGGGCTTATAGTTGCTTCTCAGAAGAAATGGGAATGTCCGTCTTTCCTCCCCATAATTGTTTTTGATACCCTGCAGCTAGAACTAGATGAGCTTTGACATTGGAAATGCAGACAGTGTGACTGTGACTGTTTTGGTACCAGAAGCTGTTTACTGATGTTGGTAGATGCCACTTTTGCCTTTGTTTAGATCCTACCCTAAGTGCTTCTTGTAGCACAGCATCAGAACGTGTCACAGCTTTTAATACATGGTGGTGGGTTTACCTTGGCTGGATGCCAGGTGCCCACCCACCCGCTCTAGCACTCTCCTTCCCAGCTGGACAGGTGAGAGAGTAAGATGGAATACAATTTGTGGGTTGTGATAAGGTGGTTTATTTAAAGCAAAAGCAAAGCAAAAGCTTGTGCGTGCAAAAGCAAAGTGAAAGATAACACGGTTTATTCTCTACTTCCCATCAACCACTTGGCTTTGTTGAATCTCATCTTAATAGTGCCACATTTCAAAGGTGTGCTAATTTTGAAAGTTAAATGCACTCAATGCTCACACTTTTAGCACGTTTTATAGAATTATACATCATATACATAGGTTGTACATCATATACTGCCTATAACCTTGCTTACATAGATTATAACTTATTATTGTTACAACTGTGAGTTATTTAAGACCAATACCTAAAAACTCTGCTCATTAGGCTCCAAACCCGTGTCTCTCCCTGAGAAGCATATTATCATAGTTGGCAATATTAATAATTTTACTTAAACTAAGTAGCACAGCCCTGCCTCGATTTTATGATTTAAAGGTAGTTACTAAGAACTCTTGAGTTCTTAACATATAATTTAGAACCAGCTAAATGTATACAAGACCTCATTTATTGGAGAATCAGAGGTGTATAAATCCATATTAGCTTTTTTTCCAACTTTTGTTTCAAGTGTACCTGGTAGATTTATGGCTTGACTGTGCTTCGGAAGTCTGACTCCCTGTGGTGATTTCCAAAAGTCTGCAGACAGGAATACACCCTTACTGGTGCAAAAGATTATGACATCATGGATGTTAAAAAGAGAATGAATGTATGTGGTTAGTCATGCATTCAACATATTACTAGAGAGGGGGTTATATGAAAACATGGCCTTTCTGTCAGGTAGAATAAATGAGATATATAATTAGTTTTGTCCTTCTCTTAAAAGAACAAGGGAAAGGAGATAATCTGTCTTAATAAGGGTGGGCTTAGAGTATCAACCAACAAGAAAGTAATATATTCTTAAACATCCATATGTGATCTCCTTATTAAATTAGGATGTTGACCTAAATTTAAAGTATCAATATATAAATCAGTCAGTCAGTTAAATTAGCCAGTTTTATACTGATAAATGGGAGTTAATAAAGCAATTACTTCTTTCTGAACCATAAGGCTCTGGTTTCCAAATCAGTTGTATGAGTTATGGATTACTGACGTAATTTACAAGTTTTCATTTACATGACTTATATTCTTGACTTTTGAGGAATTAGTCTTTTATTGTATTAAAGGCACAACAAAACAGCATTTGAGTAACATTAAGGTTGGAGCAAAGCAAGAGAATCTGATTTCTCAATTTATGGTGACAGTGTTCCTTACTTTAGCTGCTGTCGTTCATAACATACAGAGAGTTAAGGACAGAATTGTTGCCTTAATGTTGAAGGTCATGACTTTTCAATGTGTGTGTTGTGACCTGTGTTCTATACTTGTAGAGTTGTGCCTTTTCTTTCTATCATTTCTATACATACACACCACTAGCAGGCAGTTCTGCACCAATGTTGGCCATTTGCTATGGAAGAAGTGGTATTAAAACTTGTCAGTATATTGCCATATAACCTTCATTTTCTATTTTTATGAGGCCCAGCTTTGAATAGGTTGATGTCATTGAAGGATTTTAATTGTAATTTTTCAAATGCTTTTCTCCTTTTAATGTTTACTGCCTGGTAGTTAATGTATTATTCTACTCAGACAGGAGTAACCTGTCTCTTGGGCCACACAAGTCTTGAAGAACTGCACAAATTAGCCAAAGTCAGGTAGAGTTTTGCTAAAGCCCAATTAGTTATTTACAAAGTAGTTCTAAAATTCAAGAAAGGCAATGACTTGCACACTAAGCCATTTACTATCCTCTACTGTGTTACTCATTTGGAACACAGTAACATCAATGGCAATAGCTGTTATGAAAAAGAGTAATAAAAATATTTCAGGAAGACTTCATGATGCACGCTGATTGTATCTGTGTAGTTCAGTTCATCCACTGTTTCAAAAAAAAAAGAGCAAAATATTAAAATCATTAAAATCATACTCAGATTGAAAATGTCATGTTTCTCAGGAAAAATATAATTGAATGGGAAGCAACAAGCTGAGAAATCAAATCTGGCTATATAGTGCCTGAGACATCCCAGGCAAGAGTAAGGAATAAACAAGAATGTAGAAGAAAAACTCAGGTAGAAATAAGGGAACCAATAGCCTGTTGAAGCAGAATTCTCAGGGGAAAAAAAAAGGATAACACATCAAGATTTATGTGGCCAAGAGTAGGATTACCCAGAGCCCTGGCCCAAAAGATTCCCTTTTACAGACTAGCGGAATTAGCCGGAATCTGGTGAAAGAGTAACTCTGGTCTCCTTATTTTCTTTGTTATTTTTACCTTGCAGGCAATCCAGAAACTGGATTTAGCACTAAGCATGGGATGAACCATTTGATTGTCTTCCATCTCCCCAGCATATCTCCATTCAAATATCGACAGCTAATAGATAGGTAAGGTTCGTAGAATCCGTCTTTACTAATGACATGACCCGTGCTGTTGTGTGATGTGGAGCCAGTGAACTTAGCCACTTGCTATAAAGAAATTATTTTCATTAATAAAAAGAATTTTCCTGACAAGAATTTTATATTGTTTCCCACTGATATGTATTAAAACACATAAATATTTACACAAAAATTGTTATACACCAGTATGTACCCAGGACATCATATATTTTAAAGCTCACAGAGTCCAAGTTTAAATATTAATGAGACAAACAATAACTCATGACAGAGGCAGTCAGGTGGTGATCTCCCTGGTATGTGTTTGAGACCAAGTATTGTTTTCAGATGTCAGACTTTATAAAAATGCTTCTAAGGAAATATCATAATGGGTTTCCTTAATTTTAGCAACATTTAGCCTCAAGCCTTATGTAATTGGATAATATCTGTTGTGTCAAACAGCTTTGACCAAAGCAATTTGGCCTGCACTACTGGCATTAATATTATCGTAAGGAATCAATAAGTCTGACAGTTGTGTTGGTGTTACCTTTATCTGAACTACATCCCTGGCTAAAAGAAAACTAATTGGAGTAACTATCAAATAGGATATATTTCTAATAAAGTATCAAGGCACCTTCATAAACTTAATTAAAAAGGCCAATGTTTGATAGACCTAACAAAAACTGCATAGACTGACTAAACTATTCCGGTGTTGTCTCAGGAGCAACCATATAGCTTCCATTTACACACCTTTCTTTTTTGGACCCAGTGAAAATGAAAGTTATTTAATTATTTAAAAGAAGAGGGATTTTGGCAGAACTTCACTTTTCCCTTCAGTCATCTATAATTTTATGGGATTTTAGATAACAGAACTTCCCTTAATATACCCTCCAGGATGCTAAAGAAAAGCTATTTGTTTATGGTATACAGAGTTATGCCAGACCTGGCTAGTCTGGAGGCAAGATTTTTCAAACTTTTGATCTGCAGGCTCTGATTTCCAGAATGTTGAGAATCCATGTTAAAAAGGAATCTGGTGTACAGTCTGTTCATCGCATTGCCACAATCATAAAACAGAACCAGATAAAAAAGGCTGATAAGTACTGATTAAAAGTATGGAATAACTACTGCATGAATGGTGAGCAGAAGGACAGTGGTCCATATAGAGGAGGTATAACAAAATCAAGACCTATGTGGAAGAGATGAATATAAGATATTTATTTACTTTTTCTTCACACAAGAACTCAGCACATGAAAACAGGGTCAAGAGAAGGCCTTTTTTCTCTTTCTGCATAACTAAATGATTATCACAGAGTACTATGGTATAGAGTTGTTAGCCACAGAGTGCTATGGAAGGTAAAATACAAAAGTATTTGGAATCAAACAGTACTAAACCAATTCCTGAAAGATGGATCCATCGGTGACTTTTGTAGGAAGCTGCTTAGCTATTGCTAGAAGTTGAGATTGTATTAGAATGTTCTGTACTTGTTTCTTATATCCCTATATGACCACTGCTGGGGGCGGGATACTGGGCTATACAGACTTTTGTTTGTGTGACCTTTTTGATGTGTTCAATTGTCCAGGACTTAAGGAAAGGAAAAATTCTTGTCAGTTATGACTGATTTTTACCCCATCTCCCTAAATTGCCCTCCAGACCAGCTCTCCTTCTTACTCTTCTATGCTTCCTTCCTTTTCCCTATTTCCTTCTTGTCACATACACTCCTTTTAACATTCTTATTAGGAAGGACATCACAGATGGAAAGAATCTAATAATATATCGAGTATTGGTATTCTGTATGGTCATGTCTGGATTCTATAGGGTAATTTTTCCTTCAACATGACCTCAGCATGACTATTGAGCATGACTATATTGCTGCTATGTTCATTTCCTTGACCAGATAAGAACAAGATTTTCATACCTGATTGTTCTGAGCTAGATTAATTGTTTGTATGTACCTTTGTCTTTGTACCTCTTTTTTTTCTATTTAGCATAGAGAACAATGGTTCTAAATGATCACATAACCATGACAGTAAATGTAAGCAAAAACCAAAATGCTTTTGTTTTTGAAAAACAAAGAAAGTTAGATCAAATTCAGGATGCATGTACTTAACATTCTCCAAACTGTTGCAGGTGGGTAGAACAGAAGGCTGGTTTTGATAAATAGTTCCAACTCTAAGCCACAATGCAATACTTGTAAATTCTTTTGAGATGATTAGACTGGTAGTTCAGCCTCTATCATTTGAGATAGACTATCATGATAACGGTTAGAAATATCTCATCACAGATCCCTGCTATTGCTCTTTGTCCAGTATGACTCATATTGCTGATATTTAGTTGCACCTTTTTGTGAATTTGATAGAATATTTTTTGATTACAATAAGGAAAAATTGATTTTCAAACCAGCTTTAGTCTAAGGGAATAAGTACTTAATTCCCTTATGTGTGTCAAAGAACACAGTCTGATGGGTTTTATTTCTGTTGGGTGTTTTTAGTTTGTACTTGTGCCTCTGAGATTGTATTCTTAGACCTCATGCACAAAACTAGAAAAAAATGCAGAAAAACTTTCTAGGCTGCAAAGAGGTAATGGAAAATAACCTTATATAGTCATTCTTTGTCTGGGTTACCATGAGACACTTTGTAAAGGCAAAACCAGTCTAAACCATTTTGGATTATTTCAGCCACCTGGACTAGTGGAAGTCATCGCTGCCAATGGCAGGAGGAGTGGATGTAGATAATCTTTGAGGTCCCTTCCAACCAAGTCATTCTAAGATTCTATGATTTACTTCCCTCTCCCTTGAAGAAGCTTGAGTGCCTCTCTTTTTGGCTTTACCAAATTATTGCCCTCCAGAGAGCTCAATGGCCAGCGCAGGCAGATGGCCTTCCCTCTGGAGGTAGCATTTTTATGTGCATGGTTATGCAGGTGCCAGGACGGTGCAGGACTGCAAAGGGATTTTCCTTCTGCAAATGTATAGTGGATCCTTAGGTCTCATTCTTGTTACCTTTGCTGAATCTCCACTCTTTAAGAAAGATTTATATTCTTTTGACATCGAAGAGTTAAGTAAGAGAAAAAAAGACTTTTACACTGCTCTGTAAAAGTCATGTTTTTCTGGCAAACAGCAGCAAACTTGCTAGGCTTTCTTCATTAGAGCCTTGCCATTTAAGCCATCAGCGTCATTTTGTGAGGACATCAAACATGTGTACACCAGATGCCTGCAATGCAGAGCAGCACTAAGGACCTGACTCAACTTAACAATAATCTGCGGACAGCGGGTGTGAACCTGAGCTGGGCCAACACCTCATCAGACTGCATGGCTAATTGATTTCAAAATTAGAGTTGGTATTTCTGAACAATAATCTTAAAAGGCAGCAATAAAATACATCAGAATCCTTTGAGCTAGTCAAGCTTTCATCCAAATGGCTTATTACAAAGGGCTGGCACACCTGAACTTTGGCATAGACAAATAAATCCCAAAACAGTAAATGGAAACCACATTTGGCACTGGAGGTTTGTCAAGAGAAGTTTGTAGTCATCAGGAAACAAGATTTTGGATTTTTTTCCTTAGTGGCAGGAAATCATTCACTGGATGTATTTTATTCCAACTGCGGTGATTTATGCAATGAAAATGTAGGCAGTGTTGAGGAGAATGCTCTTTTTAAAATTTTTTTTAAACATTTCACAGTCTTCAGGATCCCAGAAGCACTAAAAGCACAGGAAGGGTTACAGTTATCCCAACAGTGATAACTTAATTGCCTCTGTCGGCCTCCCTCTTTGAACTTTGAACTGCTGGTTTGTGCCATCATGGTCCAAAAGGATTTAGACCTGACTTTTGTGTGGCTACAATAAATTATGCCCAAGTATCTGAGCAATGCCTGGAATCTTATCTTCAAGGCAGGATGAGGCATCTCACTTAAGGGATGATATAAATTTGGAATACAAATCTCTTCAGGAATTAGCATTTCAGACCAGGTAGAAAAGATAGCTTTTTCCTTTGCAATAGTTTGAATTATAAGAAAATCAAGAATATATATAAAAAAAATCATTAATTTCCTTAAATTTTTCCAGAAAAAATGGCTCATCAGAAGTGCTCGAAGATGAGACTAAACAAATCTGTGAGGTCAGAGACTGATCTATGCAGTACCTGAAATCCATTTGTATTCAACAACTCCATTGCTTGTAAATAATTTTATACATCTGAATTTGACGACTAAAGATATAGCAGTCTAGAGGCAATTGCAGCTTTCATCATTAATTGGTCTAAGTGAAATGTTACTCACTGCTTGATTACTAGCTTTGTGTTTAAAATTAGTAGTTAAGTTTTACCATTCTGACAGTTTCAGCTTCAGTTTGTGAGACAGTTCTGTTTGTGGTTTCGAGTAATTCTAATCTGTACCACTTATATTCATGTTAGTATGGTATCAAACTTAGCTCAAAATTTCAGTCTTGGTGGTATGCATTACATCTTCACAAACAGTCCTAAGACAAGTACAACTACAGAATTATATATTACTTTGCAATGGAGAGAAGCAGTTTTTTTGCCATGCATCTGACAGATGTAACAAGATCAGCTTTAGATGCTTCAAAACATTGTTTTTTCTTTCAGTTTATGTCTAATTACAATTTTCAGGCATGGCCTGATTCTCATCTCACAACATGAGTTTCCAGATGTATCCCTGGATTTTTACAGGGTTATTCATAACAAACAAAATTGGTCTGTGATATGACAACTTTCTGATTATCCAGGGCCCAATTCAGTTATACATGTTTAAGACCAGCCTAATGCTATTAGCTGCCAATCTGTAGTGCTGTGAGAGGATAATCAGACCTTGTGGATTCATCTTACCCTTATGAAAAATTTTGCTACCCACATTGTTACATCTCTCAGTCTTGACAATATATTATTTTGTTTACAGTAGGCTCTGCATGTGAGAGCACCTTTTAGTCATGTATTATATTTTAGCCATGATTAATTTTAGAAATGTTTTTCAGTTGCACAGGTTTAGGGAATGTTGGGCAATTTCCATTTTTACCCATTAATTAACTGTAAAAGTTACTCTTCTCACTGTTTCAGTCTAGTAAATTGTGCTGAAATAATGGAGGTTTTTTATAAAATATTCTAGCTTATATTATGGCAGCTTATGGTACAATAACTCAGGTTATTGAGTCCATACACATATTGACTTAGCATTCAATTACTTAGCCATTAATGGTCATTTAATTGTTTGCATTTAAAATGAAATGTAAATTAACATAAATGTGTTGCATGCAAATAAATAACAGGACAGATTCAGACATCTCTTACTTCTGTTCAAACAGCCTAACTTCAGGAAGGGTTGCATATGTGCAAATGAGGGCAGATTTGCCTCTAAATTTTTTCACTGCTCATAATAACACTTCATTTTGCATGTGTAGCATAAAATCAAGGATTTGTTTTGTAAAATTGAGTAAGAGATTGACAATTGTAACTTAATTCCAGCACATGGCTCTTCATGTTTTCCTCCTACTTCTACAAGTATTCATATGTAAAACAAGAGAATACATCAAAGTGACACAAACAGCATAACAAGAATCTGTCTACAAAGTCCTACACCAGCTGGTACTCTTACATGGTTTAGATTAGAGTCCAGAGAGTACTAAGGCTGGACCACCACAGGAGAAACAGCTAGGGGACACTGCAAGTGTTCCCATGCACAGTAATAGACAAACACCTGGGTCAAATTAATCTAGGCTTATCCACTGTGAAAATTCACAGGGTTTAATGGCTTTCCTTACCTGTGAAGGGGTGGTCTTGTTATAGGACTTCTGTACAGTTTGATGCACAGGGCCATATTGCAGATTTTTGTGTGCTAAAGGTCAAAATCCATAGTAAGAGGCAAACAGGTGGGAGTTAACACACGGCAAACAGAAAAATACTGCCAAGATATGAATTGCTCAGTTTTCATTAACTTTCTGAAAAGCAACTGAGGTGTTACTAAATTAACTTTCAAGAGGAAACTATACTTACTGGCTATGAAGAAAAATAGTAAACTGGATTCCTGTTATATTCTGCAGGATTATTTTATTCTGAGAAAGATAATCATACAAGCTTCTTCAACTAGGACACAACAGAACCAATGGAGAGGGAATATGGACCTACCCATTTAAAAAAAAAGGAAGGCTTGGCTGTACCCAGCTATAATTTTAAGAATATGCTTCAAATATATCATTAGTCCCATTAGCTGTCATGCATAACAAGAGTTAATCAGCAGGTTTCCTAGCTCTAATGCTGCAGTTAAAATAACTTTGGATTAGAGTTTGTTTGTTTGCTTTATCCATGCATTAGTCTTTGATAACAATGCTACAAACAAGACTGTGCTTGTCTTCTATATGGAGATGGATGAACTGGTTGCCTCTGAAACAAGGCCAGGAATTCAACAAGATAACATGAGGGAAATCAGAAAGCAACTGGAATTTTTACAGGGCTTCTTCTACACTGTTAGTGTCTCTTAAGGTTATTGTATTGTCACATGGAGCAGCTCCTTGGCTTGGTGCTTACATTTTTGAAAGACCAGTGGGTACACCAATGTTTTCATCTGGCTCTTCCAATAACATAAAATGTTTTAATGTGGCTCACCATAGCTAACAGCAACCTGTGTTATGGTGTAGTGTTATTGCTTTTTCTTTAGTGATACGGCAACTGTCTTGTTGTTGTAGGAAGACTGTTGCCTTATCATTACAGGTAAAGCAAAAGTCTTTCCAGTAAGTTTTTATGCCTATTAAATATTATACTTTGCTATTTGAATACATATTTCTCTGTCAGTAATGCAGACATAAGATTTGCCTTTTTTTCCAGTTTTAAATAGGCTTATCAACCTATCAATACAAAAAGTAGAACTGAGACAAAGGGACAGAGTAGTTATAAAAAAAGACTAATCTCCACTGTTAAGTTTGAGTATAGGCAGAAATGGCTAAACAAATGTGATATGCTTCAGAAGAATAAAGATTTGAGGATTGTAAAATATTATAATATAACAAAACTCAACCCCCAACTTGAATATTTAATTCTATAATTGCACACAGAAACACATAATGTACATAATGATTAATGAATGTATAGTTGTCCAGAAACTGACTCTTAAAAAGAGAGCACTAAAGGACCCTGATGCCATTGTTGTAATATAGGAAATTTGTGAGCAAGGGCAATTTTATGATTGCCAGGCACGGAAGAAGAGAACACTGAGAAAGTCCTACAAGCTGACAACTACTGCAGACCAATATTAACTACCAGCAGCAGTAAGCTGAGGTGATGCGGTTGCCCTCTGAGAAAAGAATGGAAGAGCTCTTTAAATGCATAGCTAAAAACATCAGTATGTTGGCACCTTGGTTGATTTCTAGGCTTTGACCCTTACAAAGTTACAGATAAAAACCCCAAAGAAATAGGATGAAGCAGGCATGACAACAGTTGTGGAGAAAATAATTTGTAATACTCAAAATAACATTAAGGGGTATGATATATGAGTATACCACATGAATAAAACATTACATTGGCCTGGAGTTCTTTGTTTTTTTTCCCAGATGTTGCTTTGCTAAATCATACAGGCAGTTTCAGAATACATAATACACAAGGTGCAGACTGTTAAAGGCAATGATAATATACTATTAATCCTTTTGGTACTTCTCCAATATGTTTCTTTGGCTCTACTAGCCTTAAGTTCATGCTGATGGGAGTATAACAGACATTGAGGAAAGTGAAAACTGCATCTCTCCCCACAGATGACTACCTGTGACATGCTGTGGCCCGACCCTTCAAAAAAATGTCAGCAACCTGCTGACTTAAAGAAAAGCATACACACAGAAAGACAGTGCATTAACAAGAGTGCTAATGACTTTTACTTGGATCAGAAGGGCCAGGTTGTTTAGACACCAACAAATTAATTGTTTATGTTCTACCAAATATTTCTAGCTGCAGTAAAAGGTCTGTGCTAATTTATGTGAGCTGAAGATGCTGATGGCAGTGATGAAACAGGACAAAGAAAGATATTATGATTTGAAAGTGGAGTAATGTAAACAGAGACAATAATAAGGACACCAAGTTATCTGATGTGCAGTATGAGGACAATAACATCAAGAATAAACAACATACTGATTAATACGCCCAATTCTAAGCATGTTATTTTCAGAATTGATTTAAATTTTCTTGTTACCACTCTATCTCTGTTGCTGTGGAAATCAATCTAGGCCATTTTTCTCCCTTTATAGCCTTATTTTTCCTTCTTTGTCAAGCGTTATCAAACCATGACACAAATTCAATTATGATGTTGTGATGCCAAACCTGTGGTCCTGGCAAAATGTATCATGCAGCATATCTAGGTAAATGAATTAAAAAAGCATCTGAGCAGGTATCTGGAGTGTGTCACAGTTCATTCTTCCATAATAAACTATGCTCTCCTTCTCATTCATTTGTCAATCACAGTAACTAAAGATTATTATATGCTGTATGTACGTGACACCAGCAATTTGCAAAGTCTGTTGGCAAGAAAATCAGGTTACAATGACAGAGTGAGAAATTAAGCAGAAGTCTGATGTAATTAGCTACAACAATCAGTGCTCTAATTTCTGATTTATTGTTTCCTGTTTTCCTGCTGCTTTCAGTCCATGCATACTGTATGTGCTTCATATAGGTCAAACAATTGTCTTATCAGTCCTGGCAAACCAAGAGGTCAGAGTTAACAATATTTATTTAAACATGCAGGATGCTTCCCACTGCAATTAGGAAATAACTATTACTAATAGGTCTTTGGTGCTATTTCCTCATTTATACAACTTTGTAAAGAAACAAAGGCAATAGAGAATTCAGATTTCAGGCTTTTTCATAAATATTTCTTGCGGATAGATTTACTTGACTTAGTAGCATTTTGTTTTCTTAACTGACCACACTGAATTTCACCAAATGACAATCTGACAACAAAATATCAATGCGAAATATTTACATTTGCAAATATCAGTTTAATAATGATGAACATGTGACATATTTTTCATTATGTAATGCCAGATCTTAAAAAAAATAGACAATCCAAGTCTGTGTCCCTCTAGAATCAATGAGAGTTTTGCTGCTGACTGTGATGGGATTATGACTTGGCCCTATAAATTTGTTCTGGCCGCCTTTTTTACATGATACAGAATTCAAGGTCTTTTAATAAGCAATCCCTTTTAGTAATCCAGGACTGTACATAATTTGCTCTTACATAGTTCTTGCGATTCCAATTGGAATTCATATGACTGCTTGTTTTGATTTGGAATCTGCACAATAAATTGTGCATCTCACATATTTACTATATTTACAATAGGTATTGAACCCTTCAGGTAACAGACATACATTTATAAAAAGTGAGGCTAGCAGAGATGCTCAGAGACCATTTCATCTGGCCTCCAAACTATTTCTAAAAGTAAACTAGAACGAAAACATTCCTGACAGAAGCTGTCCTAGTCTATTCTTTAAAAACTCTAGAAACTGAGATCTCACAACTTCCTTGCTCACTATCCTACATCATTCCTATTCCACTGTCTCTCCAGTACCCTTACAGAGAGATAATAGGGAGAAATTCCAGCATAAATACTCTTGCTGCAAATTAATCCAATTACTTATTTTCCTTCCTACAGTAGACATGGGGAGTAATTTATTCTTTGTAGTAATCTTTTACATAACTATGTCACATTTCTTCTTAGTCTTTGTTTTTTTCCTCTAAAATAATACTTTTTAGCTGTTGTTCCTTGAAACTCACATTTACTTGATGTCTGACCATTTTATTTGTTCTATCCTGATCCTTGTCCAATCTTGACAGAGCAATTGCAAAACTGGGTGCTGTACATACAGTTCTTGTGTTTATACTTCCTATTGTGCTATTTGCTTTATTGAAATGTTAGCATACTTATGATTCACGTGATACACTATAACATCCAGATCCTTTTCTCTAGGACTGCTATCTAGGCAAGACATTTCTAATAGAGTATTTGTGAAGCTGATTGTTCCTACTTAAATATTTTATTTGTCTTGATTGAATTGCTTTCTATTTATTATAGCTTCTTTCTCCCATTTGTCTTGCTTATTTTGAATTCTAACCTTGTCCTCCAAAATGCTTGCACTCCTCCCAGCTTGCTATCATATAAGAATTTAATAAACTTACTGCCTGTTGTACTACCCAGAGCATTAATGAAATGACTGCGCAGTACCAGACTCCAGACAGATTTCAGTAGAACCCTAGTTGATACAACCTTTCAACATACTGGTTTTACAGTCTCTTCTGCACCCTTGTTACAGTGTTGTAAGAAAAACATTATTTTCATATTTGGTTTGGTCTTTTTTTTTTTCCAATGAGGTTAATATTTATGCAAACAGAACTGGCTGTTTTAGTGAAGGGAATTTACAGTACATAATTTTCGGCTGTTACTTTTAACTGGTTAATCTTTTAAGTGCTTAGAAATAGATGCTTTGTTAGCATTTTAATCGTCTAAAGTCAGGCTTGCTCCTCCATTGTTTCTTGACTCTCCCTTTGCCCACTTTTAGGAATAAGCAGTATGCTTGTACTTTTTTGATGCTGCAGAACCTTGACTTCTTCAGGTTCTCTAATTTCTGATTTCAATGATTTCTAATGATTCTAAGTTTACTTCGCCACTTAAATACCTTTGTGAAGTCCTATATAACTCACTGCAGACTGATGTTTAACGCTGTTGTTATCAATGCTCATCACATAACTTGTAATCTCAGATCACTACCTTTTGTGAACTATGAATAAAAAAGTATTAAAAATTTTGCCTATCTTGGCATTTTCTAGCATGACTAAGAATACTGTTGACTTTTCTTCTCTGTTGAGTACCAGGCTTCATTGTTTAAAAAATTTATTTTCAAGGGGAGGAGCCACCTGGTCAGAACTCTTGTAGAGTTGTGTGACACTACTCTACCAAAAGGTGCAGCAGAATGAAGGGAAAAGGAGTGATGAAGGGGAAGAACATTGTGAAAACTGTCAGCCATATGAATTGCTGATATTATTTTCAGGAAAGGAAGAAGGTTTCTACTAAAGAGGATGTCACACAGAACACTTTGGAAAAAAAAATTAAAACATTGAACTGAGACAAGTTAGAAAGTAAAGTCTGAACTTAAATAAGGAGGTTCTATGGATGTATAGAATATGGTGAAAAACTTCAGAGAAAAGGTATTAATCATCTATTTGAAGTAGTTTTTATAAACAATCTTTAATTTGTAGTTTGGCTTTTTTTCTCTTTTAATTTAAAGGAATCAAAAAAGGTTTCTTATGTTTATTTACTGGCTTTTTGGACTGCAAGGATCACTCCTAATACTATTAGTGGGTTATCCTGTGTTACTCTGTAAAGTCTTCCGTGTGGATTGAGATCTGCAGTCACAGACCTCCACCTAAAGGGAATTTACTTTCAATTCAGGCTTTCTAAGTATTGTTCTCTGTATTTTTAAAAAAATTAATTTCAAAAATCTTAATTTTCTTCCATTTTTTATAATTATTCTTCTCTTGGGTAACAAAGTTAAAAATGAAAGTTGCCCTACATTTTTTTTCTCAAAGTTTTTTCGAACAGATGAACACAGTGATGAACTCAGCTGTAAGCTAACATCGCCCAGACTGGATTTTTTTTTTCATGGGTTAATATTCACTGAAGGCTTGGTCTTATGCCTGTTGCTACCAATGGGAAATCTCCCCTTAAGTTAAAAGGGTGTGGAATCAGGTCTTGAAAAAATTACATTGAAACATGACATAATTATAAATGTCAGAAAAACTTCCAAGAGTGATGTTTCAACGGCCCTAAGAATTCAGGACTGATCCACATCAACTTGTACTTTCTGTCAGTGCACTGAAATGTGCAAAATCCTCACTGTTTCCTGTCCCACCGAAAGTTAAGAGAAGTGCTTCTCAGAAAACTTGTGCTCTCAGGATGGATACCTGTCCATGGAATAGATGTGTTTGGTAGATTGCAGCACATGTTCAGGAGCTTCCTATTGATACCTTAAATGCTGGGGTCTGGATGCCCATCCCTGGGCTGAGATGTGAGCACTGGCAATGGCCTGACCTCAGACTGGAGCACGATCTGAGTGTGCACCAGGAAACCCACACCAACAAAGAGGGAATTGCTGTGCCTTCCAGCCTGTACAGTGAAAGAGGCAAGGCTCCAAAACACAAGAGACTCACAGTTTAGACACAGACATCTAATAGTAAACTAAAGAAGTGTTTTAGCCTCTCTTTTGTCTATTCTAATGTGCACTTCTGCTTGCATTTCTGTTGCTTCTGAAGTTTCTAATTGTTTCTGGTTTACGGTTACTACTTAGAATGCTTATGATTTTGGAAACTTTATTAGTATTACTTATTTCTCTTGCATATCAATGCAATAAACAGGAAGAGCCTAATTCATCGTTATTCACAAGTCAAAGTTTGGGTAGAAAAGGACAACACAACTAGAACTTAGTTGCCAAATGTGTATGAAGGAACTTTAGGAAAATATCACTGTTTTTTTGCTGGTTATCATTTGAGGATACAGGAAAAAATCTCAAAGCTTCCTGGGATCACAGAATAAACCACTGTAAGAGCTAATATACAGAAAAAAAGTATATATATATATGAAGAATTTTTATTTCTTGTGACTGACAGTTCTTTACAAATTGACATCTTAGCCAAATGTTCGACTAACATCAATACCATAAGCTTCCCATAAGCCAATTTACATCACCTTACAGTAGATGAAGATAGCTGTAGGGCATCATAAAGACAAAAGACACAATGCTTAAGAGTTTGTGGCTGATAATCATTGCCTCAATTATTAATACTAAATATTAGTTTAATTTTCTACGATATTAGGAAAATGTAAACCCAACAGCGATATGGTGTGCAGCCATCCTAGTATTTATGTCCACCAAATTTTTAGTGGACTAGTTTTTGGGATTTTTCCCCCTCAAAGAGGTACATCTTACTTATTTGCTTCAAGATATTAATGTTAATTTTCTTTGTCAGTTAATTTGGGGGCAGAAGATATACCTTCAGCTCAGTCCCTCTTGTTTGATAATTTAATATCAATACTATTTACATTATTCATTTTACTGGTAAATCAAGAAACAAGTTGTTGGAATACATCTGTGACCCCAGGGCAGGAACTTTCTGCCTGCTGTCACCTTCTGACAGTTTGGGCTGTTAATTACCTCCAACAGTTGGAGCACAAGCACCTCTGTGTCTGCCAGCTGGCAGACTCTGCCTCAGACTGGCAGCCTGAGAAGATTTAAAACCTGTAACAAAAGGCTGTTATGTAAACAGTTTTTTGTGTAATACACAATGGCAGCAGTAGACCGACTTAGGGAACTGTAGATAGTCTCTGCATTCATGAGTGGTTAAGACTGGAAATGATGGAAACTCCTGCTTGCCTTTTTCTATCAGTGAGCAGACAAAAAATGAAGTCCTAAGCGAAACAGCCTGAGCTAAAGCTTCTCAGACTCTGTATACTGGGATCTAAGTGTTTGAGTTGCTGCGGTACTATTGAACTATACCAATTACTTTAACATGTGAAACTAAAAGACTTTAATTGCCTGGTGGCACACCAGTCAGCAGTCTAGAGAAACTGCAAAAATCATCTCTGAGATTTTCTTCTCAGAAAACAAATGCAGACTTCATTAACACTTTCTCAGGTCCTCTCATTTAAGGACTCATTTCTTAAAGTGGCACAGATGTCCCCTGGAGCTTTAACTGGTGTATATCAGGGAAAGACCTCACGATTACACTTCCGAGGGACCAGTGTCACCATGCTGAAACTTGAGCTGCTCAAAAGGTGTGAAGAACAGGTTCCTTATTCCAAATTCATGAAAGGATCTCTTTAGTCATAATGGCTTAAAGTGTGCAGCTAAACCAGTGCTGGAGCCAGGTAATGGGAAATGCCCAGGAAGTGGCTTGCAATTCAGCTTCTGGAAATTATATGTCTTGCTAATCATTTAAGATTGGAAAACAGAACTACCATAAGCAAAAGAGATACCCAAATCCCTTTGTTAGCTTCAGCTGAGTGCTGAACTTGCTGAGAGGCAGAACTAGATTGCCATCCATCCCAAACCTGAGAAGGTCTAAGTCCCCCTCTCATTTGTCTGGAGAGAAGCCTGATAATTTCCAGGTGAGCTTGGGCCACAAGAGAACTAGAATTGCAGAAGCAATGAAATCAAAAAGAGCAAGAAGAAGCCCGGCTATGGACCAAGATGAGACAGTCTTCCCTGGCTGGGAAGTGTTCTGGGTCACCTCCCTATTCTCTGTAATGATCAAATATTTTATGTGCTGGCTGCTTGGTGCAATAAGAATGGTGTTTCTGTAACAAAAACATTGGAATTTTAGAGACCTGAGGTAATAACAAAATCATGAGTTATCTCACAGTTTCTAACTGTGTGTATATAAATTTGAATTGAATAAAGGTGTTCCCTACTATTAGGCCTGCATATACAATATAAGTGTTCAGACATCTGCTATCTCTCTACCATGCTTAGGTAAAGGACATTGATGGTAAGGAAAATCTTGAAGACTTTAAATGGTATCACCAGAACAGAGGAAATAATTCTTTAACTGGAAGAATCAAGTGGAGCAGTGAAAAAGTGTCATGTAAAATGATTATTGCAGTGGAAATATTTTTGGGTGATCATTATAGAACATGCTTTTACTCTCTGTCTTACTAGGTTTTTACTAGGAGTCAAAATAATCCAATCATATCTTGGTTTAAATATTCTGTCTTACATGGAAATGAAGTTTCATGTTAGTGGTACATTTTCCATAGATGTCAAAATATGGTCTATTAAATTTGTTCTAAGAAACACTGCAGCTTACGTTCTTTTAGATGACTCCTAGAGAAAAGGAGCAACTCTTGACTTAGAAAAAAAGGTTACTATAAACCTGTGAATCTCAGGGATTTGTGCAGTAGAAGCGAGCCTGAGTTCCCTTATGTAGATACCATTCTCAATATTTTCAAGTATTTCACCTATCTTGTCTTTTAGATAGACTTCAGTACAGAGTTTGCTTTTCAATATATTTCAGATCAGGCATGGAAACACTCTACCTCCTCCATTCCTTGCAGACAAAGGGAAGTTGGAACCAGAGCAAAGCTGTTCAGCAAAAGGGGAGGCTGAACTATCAGCTTAGCAAAAAATTAAAAATAGCAGCCCAAGTACCACCTGTCTGGTCTGCTGAGTTCCAAATGAGTTTAAGCCTTGCAGGCTAGAGATGTCCACTTTATTTTTAAAAAAGAAGCATCTGGGACTGGCTTTTATAACACTACAGAGCACACAATTTCATTACTATACTTGCAATATGTGTTTTCCTGACAGTTGTTTCAACACTTCAAGCTTAATGAGGCTTAATCTCACAATATCAGTTTAGAGCAAATGGCTCCTGAGGTAGAATGTACCAAATTGTGACTTTGACTACAGTGTATATTCCAAATATTTACACCAGTACAAACAGGAATAAAGTTTGGTCCAGTGACTTCACATAGGCATAACACTGGGAGGACACATAAAATATGCATGTATTCTGAAGTTTGAAATTTAATGTAAAAGAAAGACAAAAAATAACTTTAAACCAGTGTTTTACATTATTTATATGTACAAAACATTTCTTATAAATTCTCTTTACATTACTATTGAAGGATGCTTTGCGAATGATATGCAGAAATGAAATCAATCGCCAATGTAAAGAAAGCCTGCCTTAACCACTAACTGAGCTAAGCTAAAGCAATGTCCATTTCTTTGCATTCTCCTCTCTAAAGTTGTGGCAAACCTTTTAACAGTTCCCGTTCCTTCAGGCAATTCCTCTCTCCAGTGGTTAACCGTTTCACTGCTGCCCCAGTAGTTACATCTGCCTCATGTTGCCATATCACATCGATGCTCCCTTGAAGCTGGGGATCTATCACCAGCAGTTAAGATCCCGGTATCTATCATCAGCAGTAAAGCTATCATATAACTGACTGGAGCAAAGCCATTTTAAAGTTATAATACAAAATTTTCTGTGGTTTTCACAGATCTGAAGCACCCTGACAGTATTGCATTTTTTTTCCATTTAAATAGACTTCTACTTAATTTAGCAGTTAAAATAGCAAATATAAAAATATTTTAGCGTGGCTGCTCTTGCTATATTTAGACATACTGTTTAAAAGATTTTCTAGAAGGGATATTTTTTAGCACATCAATTGTCTTCTAGCCATGTTAGTTGTAATAGTCATTAAAATACAATTTCTTTTGTTTGAAATTTCTTGTATTCCTCTCTCCTTTCCAAAATATATTTCCTTTGATTTCTGCTAGAACATTTATATTAGAAAACCTTTATTGTCACTTAAGCTATTTCACTGGAAGAATTCAAAACATTTGTTAATTTTTTTTCTTTTTCCTAAAATAACCAGCTATCATGGTCTATTTCACAGATACAGTGCTGGGGTTTTAAGTTGTTCTGATATTTGAGCTCTTTCAATTGCTTAAAATTTCCAGTTTCCCATTTTCATTCACACAATTTATTTTTGTTTAAGGGTTGTTTTCCCCATCCCTTCTTTTTGCCCTGTGTTCCTATCAGCTGGATCTTTGAAGAGACATTATATATTTGCTATATTCCTGTTTCACACTGATCACTTCATGAGGCTAATTTTATGTGTGTGAGTGATCCTACCTAATTCAATTGCTTTGCCTTGCTAATGATGTAGAACCATGAGCACAGAGAGCGCACGCATTCCTTGGCGCTCACTGTCCAAAGCCCATCATGATCTGCTGAATGACAGCCCTGCAACATGAGTGAGTCTGGTGGTCTGATGGTCCTGTCTGATGAAGAGATAAAATTCTGCACTTGAGATTGGAGGAGACATGGCCTGTGCAAGAGGGATACCTTATATTCCTTTTTTTCTTTTTTTTGATTTCCAGTACAATAGAGCAGAGGGAAGTGAAGGAGAGAGAGGTTCAGGAGGAAGAGGCATTGCTCAAGCTTTCTTTGATCTGCTCCAGGTGAAGCTTTTCTGACCCAGGCAGATAGATCAAAGAAAGAAGTCAGAACACAGAGCACTTGAGACATTTCATGACTGTAGAAAATACCGCCACAGAAGTGCTCCTTTTTTATTTTCAAAATATGCTTACCTTACATATAACCTGTTGTGGCACTTATTACTAAAACCAGATGATCACAACCTATTGATTATTTTATATACCTCTGTCAGGAAGGCTTTAGCTATATAGTGTCCCAGATAAACAATCTGTGACTGGTACATGTAGAGTGCAATAAAATCAGCAGAAACAAATGGTAACAAATTGAACATCTATTTTATTTACAAATCTTCAGTAATCCAGTGATTAGTAGACGTCCTTTGAACATTAGTAAACCCTAAGTATCTTAACAATTCAATGAGATGCAGCAAACAATCTGCTGCATTACCATCTTAGTCTGCAGTATGAGTAATATTTGAAGAGTAGAGTGGTATAACAGCAGTAAATCCTGTTGCAGTATAAACTACATGCTGCATGCTTTATAGCCATAATTAGAGCATTTTCTGCCCCAAAAGGACCTCTAACAAGGGCTGATCCTTGTGATTACCTTCCCACACTGTGAGCAGTCACACTGACCTCTGCCAACTCTTCGTGGACCTTGGGATTTCTCACAGCACTTGCACATCATGTGTGGGACATGCCTTCTGCACCAGACACAACAACAACCCCTTTGCTGAAAAGTCACAATAGCCTTGCTTATGTGGTTTGCTGACTATTTTTCCATACCCGGAGCTGATGGGCAACAGCATGAGGGCTGAGTGTGGGTTCCTTCTCCTCTAAGGCAGAGAGAAGGGTGCCATCTACTGAGGCACTCACATCCCCTCCTGCATCCCACAGACTTTTCACAGAAACGTCTCAGCTGTGTGTCAAGCTGGAAAGTTCATAAGACCAAAGTAAATCCATGAATTTGATGAAACTCATTAAAAGCAGCACTTCAAGAAGAGCTGCATTTTTTCAAATAACTATATTATTTCATTTGCTGTGTGCTGAGTGAGAGTGAGCAGATTTATGATGAACAGGGATCTGATGCAAAAGATCATTTTGGTGCATACGTTTTAAAATAACAAAATTCATCATGAAAACCTGCTATTTACACCATTATAGGATGGGATGAAATGAACAGTTATCTTGCAGTCATTTTGGGTTTTAACCCAGAATTTACTTTGTGTGTTTTTATGGAATCTGGAGCTTCTATTAAGTGTTCGTTAAAATCTACTTCGTGCAGATATTTCTATAGCTAATATCATTTTATGGCAAGCAGGGAACCCCAAGCCCATTATCTGAAAATAGATTACAGAATTATTTCTGCTAATACTTTTATCTGATACTACAATATCAATCACTGTGACATTTTATATAACAAGAGTCACAAATAAACAGCATATTTTACTCTTGAAAGTTCATCTTTGAAAATTGTCTTCAAGTACTTCGGTTGGTATGCTTGTTTCAAAAGCCAGATCTGTATTTTGCAAAACAGACCCATTTCATTATCTGTTGGTATCTGTCTTCTTTAATGAGAAAAGAGCACTAAAGACACTGGAGAGACAGAGCAAATACCTTCATATGTGACTGTGAGTAAATCACCGTCTGTGTGTAAGCCCAACACATGCTTTCTGTTCATAATCCACAGGGGAGTGTACTAATCATGCACTTTTACTGCATTTTTCTCTGTATCCAAACATTTGACCAGGTAAATTATTAGAGATGTCAGGGAAAAAGATATATTTGCTGTTCTTACTTTCACCTCATCTTAGAACATAAAACCCTGTAAATAAAAGCTAATCTTGGCAAATCATGCAGAAAAAGTCAAAATCAAGTTGTCGAAGTAATAAACAGTCCAATACAGCTGACAGGTTTCTTTGTTACAAAATAATATGCATGTCAGCTGTAAAAAAGATAGGCTGAGACCTGAATGTACTGTTTTTGAAACAAGAATGAAAAGTTCTTGTTCTTAGAAATCTATACAACTAAGCTAGTATAAAGTTCAAAAGGAATTTTTGACTTTTTTTTCCTAAATATTTTGCCTCAGCCTACCCTGATCTAACAATTTATTACAGTCTGATAGCAAAAACGAAGAGGAGCATTGGCAATTATCTGTACTGGCTTTGGACGATTTTAAAAATTTCACCAGTGAATGACAATTGTGATTGAAATGGTTCAAGGTTATGCTGTTTGTGTTTTTTTCATTCTTACCAACATATTGGGAAATAAACAGATTTTTCAAGTGCAGATGTAAATACCATGAGTGTGTTTGGTATCAAGAAGTATTTATGGCATATGAAATTGTTTTCTGATGTTTTTGGACAGATTTTACAATCAACAGGTGAACAGAAGTTGTGAATTATAGATGAATGGTGTTTATAAACAACAGTCAAATTTATGCATGCAGGAAGATATTGAGAAGTTTGAATAATACTGTTACCATGTCTACAGTCTTCCTCCTCCCACTTACTACTCGCTGATAGGATTCTATTTTCAAGACAGATAAATCTCTAACCAGCTATCTGTGTATGGATTTAAGCTCCCAAATAAAACAGAGCACTGCAGCTGTTATTCCTGAGGCCACACACTTGTAAAAGTACTATTTTTTTTAAATTTCTGATCTAGGTATTATCACTTCTTTAATGCAGCTAAACAATGTTCAAAATCCTTAAAGCTAAGTTCATGTTTCTGACAGATTCTGCAATTTAACTTAGAAGGAGTATAGCTGAAGTGTTTCTTGGTGTTTGATATTATTGCCTATGATTTTGCAATAGGTGATTTAATAATGGATTTGGAAAAAGCATTGAAGAAATAAGAGTTGAGCATACCTGTTAAAAGTTTAGGTAGGATCTTTTTTTTTTTCCATGCTTACTTTTTTATTATTGTGGTTTACAGAGTTTCTGAGCTCACAGAAGCCTGTTGTGACAGTCACCGGACAGACACGATACAAAAGGCAGTACCTGTTCAATGCACTTTGTAGTAATTTATTGCCCTTTTTTTTCTCTTTTTTTTTTTAATGCTGTCTGCCTCAAAATTGTGAAGAATCATCGCAGATTTAATGCAGTCTGTCTGGGCTACCTCTAAAGAAAGATGCCAAAATGTCGTAGTCTGGCAACTACCAAATTATATTTTTAATAAATTGTTATAAAGTTTTTGATAAGTCAAAAATAATCAAGAAAATATTGCCTTCACATTTTCTATTTAAATGTGAGCAATATGCATGTGAACTTTGTAGCTTGTTGCATTCAGAGTGCTATGAATCATGAACTCCAATATTTTAACTCTAGCTTTTATATTCAATCATTGTTTGGCTTGGGCACTGAGCTGAGGCACTCCATACTTTACTTTTTGTATATTTAAGAAAATGGAGAGATGGCAACAGCATACTTACCCACCTCCCCTTTTAAGGCATGATCAGTTAATGCTGCTATAACACTTTGAAGATAGGCTTTCTAGAACTTAAATATGATTAGACATTTATATAGATAATAAAACATTCATGCTTACCTAGGATAAGATACAAGGGATTTAAAATACCCACGCTTCCTGGCATATCTAGTTGCTTGAGATTAGGAGGGAAACCTTTCCTACAGGCAGGTCATTAGAATATTATTTTTGGTGGTTGTGGGGTAGCTTGCATGCTACTTTGAAGCATCACACACCATTGGCTGGAACAGGATACCAGGTTAAACAAACTCTGGCTTTAACAAGAATGGCAAGTCTCAGTCTTCTGTACTTCCATGTCCTCACTGACTGGTGAGTGAACTCTCTTGCATCTATGTGCATCTTACTGATGCACAACGTACCTGTCTGTGGCCATGTCCAACACCTGGCAAGCCCTTATATAATTAATTTTTTCACATTTGTTGAATAAATTTTGAAGTTTGCACTTCTTCTTTGGTTCAGTGGACATAATTCCAGTAAGAAGAGCCTTATTAAAAACTCTCAAAGCAACCCATGTCTGTTTGACAGAATTAGAAAGTAATTAAACAAAAAATTGTGGTGACAAATGATTTGGGGTTGAGTCATCTCCACTGACAGAACAAGAACAGCACACCTGCATGTCACAGAGAATCATATCCTAGCTCTCCTCTAGCCATTGTCCATCTGTTTGGGGAAATGGGTTAATGCCCAGCAGGTTGTCAGGAAAGACCTTAGGCCACATTGTGTTACTGACTGCAGTGCCTGCGAGCTAGTCATTGGAGTCATGGTGCAGGAGTAGGTAATGCAGAATCTGTCAGAAAGCAGTTTGCTAAGATATACTGAAAGAGTAAAATTGCTGCTAAAACAAAGTCCTTTTTGGGCTATTTCAGGAAAGAGAAAAAATAAAGCAATATGTATGGGCTTGCTAATAAATAAGAACATTCCTCCTTGAAAAAATGCTGTTTGCAGCACTGTGTATTTTTAAATTTTGCATTTTTTTAAAATTTTGCATCTTTGTGGCAGCAGTTGTGTTTTTAAGTACACACAACTACTACGTGCAGTGAGTGTGTGGTATGTGTGCATGTGTTTGTGTAATAACTAGCTTGAATTCACACATGATTTCTTTTTAAACTTGCTTATCAGACAGCATGTTGCATTTAATTTTTATTCAATTCATAGTTTGTTTTACTGCCTCATTACATTCTTCAAGTTCACTAGATATTTCTCTCTCTACCCTTTTCTTCCCTTTTGTTGTATTCTTTTTATACGTAAATGTACACATATATACACAGAGAGAGAAAAATAATTGCTCAGGAGAATTCTTGAACCCCCTTTCCTTCCCTAAACAGTAACAAGAGATTTACATTTATAAATAGGGAGCCAGGGGCCAGGAGGCAGAACGCTACCACACGTCAGCAGTGAAGTTACACAGATAAATTTTTCAGTTCTTTTATCTAGTAAACATCCTAATGATCAACATCAAAGGCTGGAGTAAGAAGCCGTTCTTCTCTTTTCTGCCAGATTGAGAAAGAGTGGATTCTTTTACGTCTCATATGGGAGATATGAGGAGCCTTTGAATGGATCATTGCTTTTTATGAGTAGTAATGAGGTGAGAAGTATTCTAGTGTGTGGCACAGGCCTTCATTAAAAGCGTGAAGCAGAATGGCTTATGGTTAAAAGGAGTAATTTGTTCTAACATACTTGCTAAATTGTGCTGTAACCATGCCAGGTCACTGGACTACATTTTCCATAGTATTTCCGAATGCATTTGTATGTAATTATTCTGCCTGTACAGAGTTGAGGGATTTTGCCAATGATTTGTGCTAACTAGTTGACAACACTCATTCCTTTACTGGAAACTTCTCTAAATGCTATATTTTAAGAGTTGTGGAAGAGCCCAGATTCTGTTGCTCAAGCCTATATTTCCTCAAAAGAATAAGAACCAGCAAAACATCATAAAATAAGCTTAACTGATCTGAAGGTCTTACTAACATGATGAAAAAGCAGGGAACCATCCTCACAGTCTCCATCTTCAGCCTGCCAGGATTTTATCAGAGAGCTCCGTGCAAACTAAAGGCCAGTAAGCTGCTGTATACTACTGTCTCTTCTAGTAGCACGTTTGAACAGCCTGGTTTCCTAAAGCACTGCTCAGCCACTTCTCACATCACAGTCGAGGGCAAGTGACGACGGTCGTCACTTTGGAAAATCAGCTACTTGTATTCTGCTACTGCTGAGAAACATGATATTAATTATGCAGCAGCACAGATACCACAATGTGCAAATGCTTTTCCAAGTTCTCATTCCTGTCATACATTGAAAAGAGAGGAAACTTCTATCTTCAGTACAAATATCTGCCCAGGTAATTTTTTTCAGTGCAGAGAAAGAAGTATAATCCCTTGGAAATATACTCTTGAACTTTGAATAATAATAATAAACTATTATAGTAATAAATTATAAATTACACTGGCAAAGGAATAGTTTTTGTAGTGCAGGTTATACATACAACAGGGGTCCTTTTTTCAGCAAAACACTTGTAGCAACCGGAGCTGACATTTAGGCATTAAACCCATGCAATCTGTGAAGGACTGTGCATCCAGTTGATGGCAGAATAAGGAAGAGAATGGAGACTACAGCCTTTTCCTGCTCCAATCACCACATCCCACCATCTCTCTGCTCATTAAACATTCCTCTGTTCCCAACACTGACAGAGAAACTGGTTTTAATCCTTGCCACACAAAAAAATGACGGTTCTGAGTTTTAAGCTTGACGTAACCTGGGAGTAACAGCTGATCAGGGGATTTTTCTACTAAGCTTCTTTAGAAGGAATTGCAAGAAGGAAGTGCTAAGGTATCCAAATAAAAACCACAGAAATTATCTGGTCCAGTTTATGTCTTTTAAAATAAACACATGAAAAACCCCAGGGATAATTCAAAACAGACATTATGTATTTTTTTTCCTGTCTCATTTCAGGACAAATAGTAATATTTAAAAATAATAAAAATGCTACCAAAACTCAAGCCAAGCTTTTGTTTGGAATGCACATTGATGAAAATTTATGAGATTTCAACTTTTTGCCCTGAGTCAGAGCAGGAAAATGTTTGAAATCTCAAAACCCTCTCATTCCTAGCTTTGAACTAAGGGAATGGACAGGACTGTATGTGTATGTGCACGCGCATGTGTGTTTGGCAGCAACTAAAATATGAGAGCTGTGCTTAGAACCATATGCTTCCTCAGAAACTGATAAAAGTTGCATGTGTATAACTGATGGAGAATTTGTCCCATAATGTTAAGACAGTTGAGTTAAGTACAGTTGTTTCTTTAAATTAGCTTACTGTTTCTTTCTGTATAAGTCAAGACAAGCTAGTTCACTTTAACCTATTCATATGAACGAAAAAATAGAGAAATTTTGTGAAGAACACAGGAAATAAAGTGCTATTACCGTTTGTCTCTTGAGCATCAGACACTTAAAAACCTGAGAAACAGATGAATTGTTTTCTTCACATATTTTCTAGCCATGCTGTGAAACATAGAAGGCTTTAGTGTTTAATGTTCATCAGTAAGTTCTGGGATCATTCCTCATGATCCTATTCACAACATTTTGTTTAAAACTGTTAGTGACAATGATTTAAATTGCTTATTTTAATGATGTGAAAAAAAATAGAATAAAGCAGAGAAGTACAGTCTGCTTTACTCAAACAGCCACTCCCCCGAAAGTGATGTATATATATATATGAGTGTGTGTATGTATATATGCAAGTATAGTGTATATATATTATTATATATATTATTACATATATGTATATATTATTATATAATATATATACATTACACTGGTTGAAAAAGCAACAGAATACATTTGATTTTCCTATACGTTAAATTGTTTTTCCTAGTTTTTCAGGTAGAGAGGTTAAATAACAAGAAAAAGATAGGGTAGTATGTCAATAGACATCTGGAAATTGTAAGAGTTCAGCCAGTGACTATGTTTTCTCCTTGACTATGAGTGAGGAAACTCACGTGGTTTCTTATAGCAATGAGGTGAGCTCAGGTTGTTGTGAAGGTTTTTAAAGGATGCCTCTGACAAAGGATGCCTCAGTTACTTGCTTATTGGGAAGGTCTGATTGTCCTGACATTGGAAGATCTTCATGGCCTTTAAGCCAGGTTAATCAGAGTGCGTATATCTATAAACCCTGAAAGTTAGGGTATTAATAGCAATTGTAATTTGTCTTATGTTACGAATCACATTTTTTAACATATGTTTTGGCACTGATGACTTCTTTATGGCTTTAAATAGTGTTTAATATTAGATATCTATTTTTTATTGATGTCTTGGAATTTAGTCTCCAAAGCTAGGATTGGCCACCCTACAAACACCATTGTCTGATCTTTGCTTTCTCCAAATTCAACTGCAAACTGGCTTTGTAACCATTTGTTTGAAGCAGTTTATTCTGTGAGTAATTGCTGAATTGATGACTGCTTAAAAGCAGGAGAAAATAAAGACTGGCAAATTGAAATCACCTGAGGCTATTTGGGAAATAGGAACATTAAATACTCCATAGATACAGCTACCAGAAAGTAGAATCCTTACCAAAATTTGGAGCTCTGGAGCCAAGCTTACCCATGGAAGAAATTAAGATCTAGAAAATGTTGGTCCCAAACCTGCCCTGATCTTCCAGGCAGTATTAAAATAGATTATTTTTCAGCAGAAAGTGAAGTTTTTAAGTTTGCAAACGACTCACAGATTCTGATAACAGGACTATAAATGCTGCTATTAATACCTTCTTCATTAGAAATTATTAAAAAGCAGGAAACAAATGTTGTAAAAAGAGTAAGTCTTGCTCTGTGCCTCAGTTTCTCTTTACAGCATGTGTACAGTTCTCACCAGGTCTGTATATCTGAGCTTCACAGAATTGAGATGGCTTGATGGTATTCAACCCCTTATTAACAGACAGAATCTGAAAGGGACATGTTTGTGTCTATATATAGTTGCTTTGTGCAATAATTTCATAAGTTGCTCCAAAGCTGTCTTGATTAATCTTGAGTCAAATTATCTTCAATCATTCGTCTGCTTATTTCTTGCTTCATGGAACCTAGCAGTGATGATTCAAATAAAAAAAGAAAAAAAAACAATATCAGAAGGAAAAAATATTTACAGTGCTGTTTTTAGGAATCTATGTCAGGGTACCATTATCCCTACCTATTCATAAAGCATCACACAGCAGAGAAACATATATGTCCACTAGGTTTTTCTCAGACAGTTCCAATGCAACCCAAATCCTGCTGCTTTCTTTCTGTTACATTGGTCCTGAACACAATCCAGAATCAATCTATCATTCAGGAAGACATTATAGAAGGCAGGGATACATCTCCTCCTCATTCCTCTAATTTTTTACAGGACTAGATTTCTAAAATGTGGGGGCTTTTTTGCCCAGTAAAAGTTTCTCAAGAAGACAACTGCATTTTTTTAAGGTGACTGATCCCATACTTAGGGCTGAAAGTTTTATTTATTTTCCTTCTTCCCATATCTCCTGCTTTCAAACATAGGGCAGAGCTTCAGCTGGAAGGCCAGGCTTTATTCAGGCTTTCCAGGGCTGCTTTTTGGACTTTGAGCCCCAATACTGTGGCATGACTCCTGTGGGGAACTGCAGCCTTGCCTTGCATTAACATCCACATGATGCCGGAGCCTTTGGTTTACTCACTCAAAATTCTGTTGCTCTCTTAAAGGCCTGAGTATGTGCTGAAAAGTTCAGTTTGTCAGTGCAACTATTTACAGATACAACCAATTTAGTAGATTTTGGATGAGAAGTTTCATATCTTGCCCTTGTCCACCTTGCAGTTGCATGGGGCAGATCTCACCCAAGTTAAGAGTTGTGCAGGTATGCAGCAGTCCCCTGCTGCTAGATGTTGTGTGTTTATGAACCTTAACGACCTGCTGAGACAGTAGGGGGAAAGGGTAAGGGGACCAGAATCAAAATTAGTGCATTAGTGGTTTTAAACATAAATAAAGTTATCTCTATCCTGGTACTAAACTTTTCTCTTTGGAACTTGTAAAATCTTGCTTGGCATAAATGTATTTTGTCCCTTCAAAAAACCTGAAATTCTATCCTATGGAATAGGATGTTTCTCTATTAAATCTAGGATTAAACCTAAGCCTGTTTATGAGCACTTAGAGGTGCCAGAGGATGGAGTTGGGTAGACAACCATCTGAAGAAATTTCTCTCTATAACCTGCCCAGGGCTAGATCTCAGCTGTTTGAATGGAAGCTGCAGGTCAAGAAGTCTCCCTAAATGTCTATTCTTAAAGATACATCTCAAGTAAACAAACCTTGGTAACTTTGAACATGGATAGTGATGAAATTTCACCGATGTGTTATTCCTGTCATTAGAAGCCCCAAATACTGGAGTGCAATGAGAAAAAAAAGTCACATTGCTGACTAAAATTGTGAAATGGAAATGTAGCTACAAGAAAAAAAATTAAATCCGAAAGGAATAATTTTCCAAAACTATTGTTCAGTTAGCAAATACCAAAAAAATTGTGACAATCTGTGAAAGGGAAAATTACTGATGCTTTTTTTTTGGGGGGGGAGGTCTTTCCTATCATTTCAGTGTACTGATCTGACATAGAGCACAGCCATATGAATAGTTGCATTGGCACAGCTGGGCAGACAATAAATTGGAGCAGGGATTGAGAGAGTAAGTAGATGACATTAGAAGGAGTAGGAATGTCTTTTCCACCTTTTGCTGCTGAGTTAATCATAACTTGAGAACAAACCTGTGCTTTATGGAGGTTTAACTTCCTGTCCCAGGTTTATGCACATTTCAAAACACCAACACAAAGGAAGATTTCCTGGTAATGGCACTTGGACTGACTGTGCCCCATAGCAGCAATGGACAGCGACAATACAGTGCAGAATACTGAGGTCTATGAAGTACTATGTAACATTTTGACCTCCTGAAATTGGAACATATGGGTTGCTGCTTAAATTGCCATTTCCCATAAAGGTTGCACTATTCTAATGTGTTTGCTACTATTTTTTCTTTTAAAATGCCTAGAGGAAATTAATTTTTATAAAAATGACAGGTAAGTCTGACCCTGCATCTTTAAGCTCCTGCTTGTGCCTTAGAGATCCAGCACACATGGTACAGTATGTTACAACCAGCTGCTAATTGGAATCCCTGCAAACATGACTATTAAGGTCAACTGAATCAAATAAAGACAGCTCAAGCTTTAAATCCGAATGATATATGCCCTTCTGCTGATTGCGCTCTTTACTACTGGCCAGAGTGAAATGGACTGATCCAGAAGCAATAGGCTCCTAGTCTGCTTTGATATTATTCATAATACTTTGAATACTCTTATCCAATTATAAGTGCATTTGGAGCTATATATCAGATAGTGCAAGGTCAATTCTCAGACACTTCAAAAAAAATTATATGTACTTTGTATTATATATCATATAATACATACTGTATATCATATAATACATACATTCTTAAATTTCTGTCTCATTTTTAGTATATATAAATAAAAATGGATTTTAAAATTAGAAAAGTAGAAATTGTAATATTTTAGAATATATTAGAATATCAGAATTTCTAGCCCCTCTGTATCGTGAGAACATTTTTTAAGCAGTACTCTGTTAATCTTGTTGATGCTGTCATAAAGTGATAGAGTACTAATTTTAGCGAGCTCAGTTGATGCAAGACAAAGCTTAGGAGAATCCTACAGCACTGTATAATAACAAAAGTCTTCTAATCTACATGAAATCTTGACAGTGGCCAAATAGTGTGTTTGGTTTTTAGTCTGTTGCTTTGTGAACATCCTGCCGACAGAGCATGAACCTCTCGTTTATCTTAAGCTTGACTATCAAAGTCAACAGAGAATCTCCCATTGCTCCCAAATGTACGTATTAATAAACTGTGTAAACAAAGTGGATACCTCACGGGGACTGAAGTCTTATGGAACTGTTGCTGATTAAGAAGTCTCTTTACTTAACATTTGTCTTTCACATTTATTTTTCAAAGTATTTCCGTAACAGGCCAATGTGACTGATGTTTCCTGACCCTCTGCCAATCACAATATAACCTTCAAAGGAAAAAGATAACCTCCCACTGAAGTAAGCAACAAGAAAATGTTCTTCAGAAGAAAGTCCAGTAAAATTCAAATAGGGAGTGCAAAACTGGAACTGGTATAGAGAGCCAAATACTGAGATTAATTTAACTCTTTAACTAGTTAGTCCCATAGCAAAAGGGGCTGATTTAAATCAGAGTTCCACTTACCTAGGCATACTGCAGGGAGCAAAAGCAAGGTGAGATAAGCCCTTCTGTGGTAGACACTTTGGAAGGCAGTGAGAAACAAGGATCTTGCAGCTGGGACTGCTTGTTGTTTGTCAAATGGGAAGAGCTGAGATAAGGAGGACCTGAAATCCTTGTTTGCATTATAACTGAACTTTGGTCCCTTGACGTATTTACAACTGATATTTATTTTCATCCCAAATCATAAAGAAGTTTGGAACATTGTATTTTGTGATTCCTTTTGTTTCTCTTTTTGAATGAACAATTCTTAATGAACCTGATTTTGAAGGGATGTATTGTTTTGACTCCATTTCCTTATCAGGCTACATTGCCTCTGGAGCGTGGTAATTTGTGCCCAAACTCTTCTCATGTCAAGGTTTTCTGGTGGGATGAATTTTCTTTTCAGTCACTGGATGTATGGTATCTCAATCAAAGGGATGACTGCAGAGAATAATAGAAAGTGTAGCAAGAAGTGCTACTCCTATGAGAGCACCTATGTCAATCATGTCTCCATTTATAACCCTTAGACAAAGATGGTAACCTCCCCTGATATAAGCAACCAAAACAGCACCATTTAAAATGAAATTCAATTGACAGAGAAAAAGAATATTTTTTTCCATGCTTTACAAAATATTCACTGAAAGGTTACTGTACTTCTGCTGAGTACATTTTTTAATCTCTTTGTCTTCTCCCTAGATGAATAGCAAAATGATGCTATTTAATTTGCTAGAGACTCAGCTAGTTCAAGTGCTATACTCAGTAGTGTTACCAAAACATCACTAGAGGCTTTGCCTATTTTCAGAATTAATTTTTACCTTTGTTTGTTTGTTTATTTTATGCATTTACATAACTCCTTAGAAGATCAATGTTTTGGACTGAAAGTTGAAACTCTTTTTCCTTGCTGCATGGTGGCAAATTTTTTATTTTTAATTGTTAGTTTTGTTTAAATTCTGAAGGTAAACAATTCAGAATCAGACTGTGGATGGCCCTTGCACAAAGCCATCTTTTCTAGTTGCATAAATTATGTTTCTTCTGGTTTTGAGTAACCTCTAGGAGCACGTGTGTTCATTTGGAATATGTGTTTGCAAATATTGCTCACACCCTCACTATCTTCCTTGAGTGAAGGAAGATTAATTAGTCATCCCTGTTAAATGCCACAATAACCCACCATTGTTTTAACCAACATCAGCCTTGATTAACATGTGAAACCAAAGAAGAAACTGCTGTCCTTCTTGCCTAATATTTGGTCTAAGTGTCTAAACATAATGCCATCTTTCTTCTCATTAATCAAATGACATTTTATTCATATGGGTCCAGTGCTTGCTGAAGTCTGGAGGAGGAAGAATGTACAATAAATGATAGTTCAGAAGTTAACTGATTATATCATAGAACGATTATCATCTGGAAGATAGTCACATTTTATTTTGCACATTCCTCAATGTATGAACTCACTTAAATTTACCAGCTTTGTGGTAGGAAGCTTGTCTTGTTCTTTAAAAGAAGATAACACAGATTTAAGCTGAGGCAAATATTACACGGTTATGTCAAATGTTTAAAATTAATTGTTGTCCTTGAATTTTTTTCCTTTCCCAGCTTTCACAAAGGCCACTTAAAATTCTGTTTTGATATTAAATGCAAGGGAATATGGAATGAGAAAAGAGGAAGAAATTCCAGCTCATATCTTTAAAGGTCTGCAATGGTGTAAATTATTACGGTGGTTTCACATTTTCATGGGATCAAGGCAACAACAGTAAGCTCATAAAACAGATACCACTAATTATGCAGAGGAGAAGTCATAAAGTCACTGATGGAAGCATGTTTTATATTCATGAACACATCATTAAAATTTTAAGACGCACTATCAAATTCTACATTTTAATACTACACCCAACAGCATTAAACCCTCCCAACAAGAAAATCAGATTGTTTAATGATTATGTTTGTCACACAGGTTTTATATGTCTGCCATTGAAGCAGATGTAGTCTTTTCTGTTGTTGGACAGCTTTTATCACTGGAAAATTAAAAATAATTTTTATGCAGTTTGTAGAAAAAGTAAACACAACAAAAAGGAAAGAAAATCACCAAAAAGTTTGGAATGTTTAATTGCAAAAATATTTACATTTAGCTAGTCACATAACAATCTTTTTATAGTGTTGTCAATTTGTTTTTGCTTCTCTTGTATTTTATTTTAATTAAAAAGACATTTTAAAGTAATAGGATAGTGATTCGGGCAGGCTACAACCCAGTGCACAAATGTTAGGTATTTTATACCCCCAGTGTGGATACACAGTCTTACCACTTCATTCTCCTTTACTTCAGAGTGAACTGTGTTGTTTCTTACATTTGGGACCACTAGAAATAACTCCCTCTCTAGAAAGGGTGGGCACATTCGATCAAATTAAGAGTCAGTCTAATTTGTCACCATAAGTAGCTAAAAACTCAAATACTTAATGCTGCATTTAAAGGACATTTTTTTAACATGTAACAATGGATTTTTGTTAAAATCTTATCAAAAAAGTTAAACTGACCTATCTCTAGTTAGTTACTGTATGATATCCAGGTTCATGCAACACCATTATTAAACATTTATCTCACAAAAAGTCAAATGAGAGTTTCAATTATTAAAATAAATTTGTCAAAGTGAATTCTGTTAGGATTCAGTGAAGACTTCTGCCTAAAAAAGTCAACAGCTCAATGTGGCCTAATATTAGGTCTTTTCTGAACCATTCTTTCTCCAGAGCCAATATTTGGCCTACACTATCTGCCAGCATCTTTTTAATGAGAAGCACACATCTAAAAGCTCTCACAGCTCTCAAAATTTAGGAGTAAATATTTTTAAATTAAAACCGTATGCTAAGCACTGCAGATTTGCTGGTGCAGATGTTATTTTTGGCTCATTTTCTTTAACTGATTCTTAACCAATGTACTTCAGCCTATTTTTCACGTTTATTATTACTATTTGGAATACCACAGATATAGTGAAAGAGGTTAATAGCATAATATCTCAAGATATTTTAGGCAGTTTTCTACTTAGCTGCAAACTTAAGACCAAAATTCTGTGAATTAGATGTATCCTCAGGACACGATGAACAGCAAAAGTGAGAAAAAAGAGAAAATAAAGATAAAAATCACTTAACCAGAGAATGGGACAAGAAAGATCATTTTCCATGAAATTCTACATTCATTCTTTCTCAGGAGCCTCACACAATCCTCTGGCATTTAATTCCCAATTGCATTATGTAGTTCTGCAAGCACAGTACAGTCAAGTCAGCTTTTGGGCTTTTTGTGGACGGTACTTCTGCATTCATTCTAATTATTTGGGATTCATAATTATCTCTATTTGTGCTGTTTACATTAATTCCCCTTATCCACAGTGTCATTCTTCCCTGGAAGAAACTAAAATCTCTGGCAAAAGTCACAGAATTTTCCACACTCTGTTACTTCTTAATTAATTCAGAATTAGTTAATTTCCTGGTTATGAGGGACCCTGTTGTCAGCCATATTATATTGGCCAACGGTTTATTAAAGAATGGATCATGCATTTTTTCCATAAATTGATCTAATTAGCCTCATTTCTTTGAATGTTGAATATTCTTGGGGTCTTGAAACCACACTAGAAGAACATGAGCTTCTCTTTTGGTTGTGGGTGGGAAAACACTGACATATTTTTGGATTGCAAAAATTAGATCACCTCAATTTAACATCAGAGTGGACAGTGCAATGACAGAAGGCTTAAAGCACAGAGATGATGTTTATGCCGTTTACAATGGTCTGTTCATATATTTTTCTTAGAGACCAAAATTGCCTATTCTTAGTTCAAGCAAGATCAAATTTTTTTTTCAGCTGTATTTAAATAAGGTGAATGGGGTTTGACTCTATGTGATAATGCTTTTCTTACTGTTGTGAGGATCTACTCTGTAAATAAATACTTTCAATTTGCATAACATGTGGGCATAATATGGGACTGATTTTTAGCCCAAAACTTATTTAGAGAATCGAAATTCTAAACAATTGTGACACTGGGCAAAAGAATTTTTTCAGTTAGTCAAGGAATGTAAAATTTGAGAACGAGAAGCTCCTCTGTCACAGACATGAAAACAAAATAATGGACTAAACAATTAATTATACATGAGCTTACAAAGGGAGTCTGAACACAGATTTAGAAAAATGTCTGGACACTAAGAATCAAATCCACTAAACATTTAATAATTATGTATGCTACCATGATAAGTAGGCCAACAACTGCTGGAGAACTGATCAAAGCAGTAAATGGCAAACACAGCTTTTGCAGGATCAGGTCTTTTGGCAGACTGCATAGGGTTTGCAGATTTCCCACTTTTATATCTTGAAATATTTTTGTTTGAGGTCTTTCTGTTAAGTTTTGCCAATTATACCTTCGACTTATACAAGATACTTTACTATATTTGATGCTGAAACAGTAACTTTGTAACTTTTCAAAATGTCTTTAAGTACTAGAAAGTTATAAAGTAGAAAAACTAAGTTGTTACGGAGTTCTTACATATTTTTAAATGATTTTCCCAAAATTGTATATGTTTTGCAGAGTGTCACTTTTTTTTTTAAAGAAACAAAACCCAAACCTGCAGGTCATTCATTTTTATTGCCCTCTGGAACAAAACAGAAACATGCAAGCGATGGAAAATGTCAAACTCAACATTCTCACTGAATTGTTAAAAAAGTCCTGATATTTTGGTGAGAAAAGATTCAGGGGGGAAAAAAACCAACTTTTGAATGACACGTTTACAGACTGTCATTCCATAACCAGGAGAATATGTGTTCAAAACAAATCTAATAATGGCACCTTACTAGAGACACTAGCTAATCAGTCAGCAACTAAATCTAGGCATAATTTATCAGACAAACTTAATTACATAAATTTTATATTGTACATTACACAAAACCAAACTCTATAATTGGGATTAATCGCTACCTTCATCAGTTTTAGCAAGGTCAGAGATTAAGTAGGCTTGGAGAATGATCTGACCTTTCATTGCAATTCTGTTCCCATCAAAATCTTCAGCTGTCAAATTCACAATTGTAAGTTTCACAGGAGATTGTCAAAAATAGATTTTGATGCTGTATGGTACTATCCATGCCTCGCTTTATCTAGCTGTGAAACAGTCAGGCACTAACAAAATAACTGCTTTGAAAGACTGTGAAAATCATATTAAGTGGGTGTTTTTCCATGTTTTGGGTGTTTTTTGTTACAGTTTAGGAATGAAAGCTGAAAAACTAACCACATTTAAAAGAAAAAAGATAAAGCAAGATTGAATTTTATGTTTATAGGAAGAAAAGTTTTAAATTTGATATGACTAGCTGAAAATTTCACATAAAACATTTTTCTATGGAAAAATGGTTTATTATTTCAACTTTTCATGAAAATGCCCCTAAACAAAATATTTTAAGCCAAAAAATTGTCTGGTTTTGGTTATTTGGGAGGAAGAAGGTTGAGGAAGAATTAAGATTTTACAATATGGGTTTAGAAATGCTCTTCTGCACTTGGTTATGTATATTTAAGACATATCTCCCTCCTGGCATGATTTGCGACACAATAATGAAGCAATGTTGAGAAACCCACGCTATTGCTCTCTACTTAAATTCCCAGAATTGTCAATCTGGCAGCTCTCACAGTACAACATTTACATAATTTTTAAATTACAGACAATTATACAAAACCCTTCTCCATCAAAGGATCGGTTTCCTTCCCCACCCTCCCCCTGAAGTCAACAGCAAAATGTCCTTTCTCAGTAGTGGAAAAAAAATGCCTTGGTTATACTTATGGAAGAGCACTGTGTGCTTGAAATCATATTTTTGCTTTTACCTAATACTGTGGTATTTGAGAAAGTATGTTAGTAATGGTTTGCTATAAATAGTAGCCATGAAGTCTTTGATGATAAGTGCTGTTCACGTAGAGCATATATGATGCCTATTTATGAAATACTAAGAAAGAAACAGGCAATGATGATTTTTTTTGTTTTGTAAAACTGGACTCCCATGAATTGAGATGAAAAGAATTTTTTCAAGAAAATTATTGGGGTTTTTTCCCTCTTTTTTTGGTGAGACAAAATCAGCATTTTCCTAAATGAATGTAAATTGCAATTGTCGATCAAAGAAACACAGTTTCTCTCATGCCTCCTTTCTGTTGCCATCATCCCTTCAGCTATATGAAAATTGCATTCGTTACAACTGCTAGTGTGAAAAAACACAGGATTGCTCTTATCTGTCACTGGTGCTGTGAATTTTTTAGCCAAATTGTAGACAGATGGATAGACAGATGCGAATACAAATGACCTACCACTCATTTCATTTCAGATGGCAATGTAAGCCTGTGTGTGTATGTGTATATGATATACAATGTTTATATGTAGGTCCCCATACCCACACATGTATTGTGACTGGTGTTTGGCCTGTAATGTGAGACAAACAAGTGAGAGAGGGAGAACATGAGTGCTTTTACTATACTTTTATATAATTATTCACAAAACTGTTTAGCTATAAAAAGCTAACTCCAAATGCTTTTTCTTTTGCTAAAGCAGCTGTTCATATGAAAAAAAAATAAATTAAAAAGAAAACAAACAAGCCCAGCAACTTTTCTTTGATTTTTCTGCAGGATACATGCTTGGCTGCTCTTCTTGTGGTGCCCACAGTGCCGTGGAGCAGTGGACCTTGCCCCTTTTTGTAGTTAGTTGGTAAAAAAGACTACATCTGCTTATTTTCAGACATTAATACAGCTAAAGGAATAAGACATCAGAGGCCTGTGAATGAGAAGGTCTTTTTAAATTTACAAAGCATTTGCTCCTGAATCCACCTCAGCCTGTCAGGGGAAAGCGCTTTTGGCACCAAGTCACCCTTCAGGGAAAGACTGATAATGATCACTAGAGACATAGTATGGGCTCCTGCCTCACTCACTTCAAAGGCCTTCTCTCTTAATCAACATTAAATCATCATTTTGCCTTGGATATAGAGACAGCTGTACACAATCTATTTGTTTTAAAACAGATTAGGAATGGGTTTTCTGCCAGAGTATAAGCTCCACGATAAATGTACTTAAAAGCCGTAACTAGGAAAAACATTGCTCCCTTCATTAGCTAGATTCCAATACTAGCTGAGAACACACATTGACCTAGGACTGGGTCCTTCTTCAGTTGTTTCACAATTCCCAAGAGCACTCAGGAAATTTGACAAGTTAAAAAATCAAGTATCTGTTGATCTTAACTGTGTCTTCTGGTGAGTTTTTCATGAAAAGCAATAGTCATACTAAGTAGTATAAGATCGTCTAGATCTGCTTTCTTCTTCTTTTTTTTTTTTATAACCTAAGAGTTGCCCTATTTCATCCACTGACTATCTCACAATGTGACAACAAAGGCCTTTTATTACCCAATTAAAAGTTGATAGCCAAATAGTTGTTAAATAATTAAGTAAAGACCCTAAATTACAGGGGGGAAAAATCTCTTCTCTGGTTCCATGCTGGAGATATATTTATGTAGTTGCTAAGCATCTCTCTATGAGCTTGCACAATACAAATACACTGGAATGAGCACAATTTAAAAGAAAAGTCTAGAAACAAGACATATTTCCAGAACAGGACACCGTGTATTGGAAAGCAGTGGTTCCAAAAAAAGATTTGGGAGTCAAAATGAGTACCCAATTGAACATCATTCTCCAGTACAACTTTATGATAAAATGAGCTATTCAGTTTTTGTATGTATAGAGAGAATATTAATAATGGAAGATGACAATGAAACCTATTTTCCCCTTTTTAAAAAATATATTGAAAAATTAAAATAGGTATATAAAAACATTACACAGAATATCTCACAATGAGAAACTTAGAATGTTCAATCTCTATTATTTAAAAAAACCCATAAAACAGAACTGAACAAAAAGATTGGCAAGCAACGTGATTGTATGACACTAGTTCCTTCACAGAGAGAAAACTGTTTTTAATCCTTCACATACTAGAGAAATGCAGTGCCGTCCAAAATAAGAGTCATGTAGGCAGGATGATCAAGCAGCCCATCTTGAGCTTCAGCTTTCTTCACATGTCCTTGGTTCAAGTACAGGTGCCACTGCATGGCTCGCATTTTCATGCAGCTACCTTAACTGTGAGCATAAATCATAGGCCTGTGCCTGTGAATTGATGTGCCAATGGATGTCACCAGTTACACAAACAGTATACATGCAAGGGATTGGGACTGTTGTGTCAACACAGAATGACAATCGTGCCTATCTATTTCACAGGATCACAGAATATGCTGAGTTGAAAGGGACCCACAAGAATCATCAAGTCCAACTCTCAGCCCTGCACAGGACTATTCCCAAGAGACACACCATGTGCCTGAGAATATCATCCAAATGCTTCTTGAACTCTGGCAGGCTTGGTGCTGTGACCACTTCCCTGGGGAGCCAATTCCAGTACCCAGATATTTGCTAGGACACTTTTCTAAAGCCAAGAAAATAAATTACTGAAAACAAAAATTCAGATTTTGTATGTTTTTATGATAAATCACAGTTTTGCTTTAAGCACTTATTCTCTCTTTAAATATTCAAGACAAAGAATGTTTGTTCTTGTTACTCTTATGACCAAATTCAGAATATTCTAATCTAAAGGAACTCCAATTGGTATTTCTCTCTTATATATATATATATATATATATATACAACTGTGCTGTTTTGTGATAAAGATAATTGAATGTGAGCCACTTCTCCAGAAAACTGGAACTCAGTGTAGTAAGGCAGACATTACCACTGACTTCAGTTTTCACACTGCTTATCACATGGTGAATAGAGAATAAATGAGAAATGCAGCTTAACTTCTTCATGTAGGTGCTGTCATAGAGAATACTAGGCTTCCAAGAAGCACAGACAGGCATGGGAATAGAGAGAGAAGAGAAGAAAAGATAGTTAAACTATATTTTAGCTAGCAAACAGGAGAGGGAAAAAGCTAAGAAAAGGGAGATGAGGAAACAAATGTAGTAAAAACTGGGTAGATTTTTGACAAAAATAGGATTAAAGACTGAGAGGGCAAAATCCTGGTAACATGGAACAGAAGACACTACACTATTGTGGAAAAACTGCATCCTAGCTAGAAAAGTGCTTCACTCACTAGAACTGAGTGCGAGTATTATTTTGAATAAAGGGAGGCTCATTCCTTGTTCTCCCAGAGAACCTATTTTTCAGTGGATGAGAATGCACCGGATGATCTAGTTAGTGAGCAGGATGCAAGAAAGGAAAAATTCGTATAAAATGAATCCTATGTATTTGAAAAACAACAGAATGCAAATCAAGGCAACATAAATTATATAGAGAAAGAGTGAAAGTTACTCCAGGATTTTTATCCCCTTCCCCCCACAGGATACAAGCTATTTCCTTTGAGTTTGCAATAGTAATTTCAGAATGCTACTCCTGGCACTGTCTGAGCCGCATGTATTTTCAGCACTTGGCAAGAAGACATTTAGAAGATAGACATTTTTCTTTTACTTGGGAAAGAGAATTCGACTTCTTGCACTGTGACAGTAAATAATGAATTTCTCCACTGGGGTCACTATTGCTCAGACAACAGTAAATTTGGCATTTCCTAATTTTTTGCTCCTTGACTTTGCAACCTAAATAACTTTCTTCTTTTCAGTGAGTAATTGTCCACATGGAGTCCATTCTTATTGTGTGTGTGCTCATGGATAGTTCAGGCACAAGGAGCACGTACAGTCCAAGAATGGACTACATGTGCATAACACATTTCAAAGAAGTACAATTCTTGAGAGGTAAATAACTCCTTACTAGACTGCAATATTGAGTAAATTAGAGGGAATTGTCTGACCACTGGCAATGCAAATTACTGATCTTTCATAATGTGCAGTGGATAGACAGTGTTCTGATTTCTCAACAAATGTTCACAACTAACTCTACAAAGCAATCTGAGACAATTAATAATTTGAAAGACCTGAAGAATTTTGACCCTTTGTAAAGCACATCAAGCTGATTAAAGATTTCAGAATTAATTTCCAACAATGTACACCAGTATATTATATTTCTCTGATAACTATATTCTATGTTATATAAAAATGTTAAACAGTGTGACCAAGAGTAATGGGAAGGAGAAAGGCTATGGCTTTAATTTATGAAAACAGTTATAGGACATAGGAATAGCCATTCTGGATTAGATCAAAGCCCCAGTCTGTAACAATGACCAGTAGCAGATGTTACGGGGATAAAAGTAAGAGATGGCAACCCCTCCTTTTCTATGCAATCAGACACTGTAGGTCTATACCACCAGACTTTCCTGCAGAGGGGTACATATGCAAGAAGGTAACAACTGGCAGATATATTTACCTGTTTATTTACAGAATTCTGTTTCCCAGAATTCTGTTTTCCAGAATTCTCTTTCATGCTGTGGAAGATTGCAGCCTCTTGACAGAAGACAAAAAACAAATTTATGTATCACTCATATTTTTTGAGCAAAGAATATGATCCTCTTCAGAGAAGTTCTGACATGCTAAATGCCAAGCTCAGGCAAAAACCCCCAAAGTGTAAATCTGAGTTTATTCCTATTATATCTTATGGAACTGCTGAGATTGCTGTGTGTCTGCCATCTTTCAGTGTCAGGGCATGAAACTCACAGACCCAGCAAGATAACTGATCCTTATTGAATTATTGTAACTTTGATTTTTATTTTTATCTAATATTAAAGGGAAAAGTAAAACTCAATTTAAGAAAGATAAACCACTTCAATTTTGTGTATTTTCAATCACCAAGTGATGTCATTTCTTTCTTGTGGGAAGAGACACTTGTGATAGTTATATTTGGACATAAGATGTATGTGTTTACTAGTTTATATATTTCCAGTCTTGTTTTGTCAGTAGCTATAATTTTTAAAAATTGGTAAACTTAAAAGAATTCAGATTGATAGCTTTGCTTTCAAATAGTGACCAATGGCTGCCAACATGCAGCATCAGAAAGCTTGGGAACTCAAATATATACCTGTCAGATGCAAATAAGAAAAAGGAAGGAATCAAAATCATGGCTGAAGTCTATCTGGTTTGAATCGTGTTGATCGTTTAAAGATCTGATTAAGAGAACCTGAGCCTGCAAGTTTGTTAATAGGAAGCTATTCTGCAAATTATAATGGGAAAGCCAGAACCGCAAACTGCAGTGAAGTTGCTGAATTCATTGTAGTATCTGGGCACCAACTTAGAGACAGTATGAGATCTTGTGTAGAAGTGGTACAACAAAGTGAATTGGTGTTCATGTCTTTCAGTTAATGTGCCTCCCTACATGGGAAAGGGTTAAGCATGAGTTAGGGATGCATATGGAAATATATGGGTGAAGTAGGAAAAAAAATTCTCTTCTAGTTTGAGCCACTCCATCTGTTCCCTTAATTCAGTGGCAGACCTTGATTGGACCCTGGGATCTGCTAGTCCCACACTTCATACAGCTTCTCTCTGTAAATTAAGTTGTTGGCCTGTGTTACTGAGGGTTTAGGAAGGTGAGTGATGACCTTGGTTTGAGTATGTTTGTATAGAAACATGTCACTGTAGGGTGATGTCTTTCCTCCAGGGACATAGGGCCCAATACTAACCATTTGTTAAGAAAATACCAAAGCTAAACATATCCAGTGTATGAAAGGATCCAACACCCTTGCCAAGTGTAACTTTCACTCATCTTTGAAACATCAGCGTACAATGTATTTTAAAGGTTATTTTTAGCACTTGTCTTTTAAACTGTTTCCCATCTGATGTTAACATCTTGTAACTTTCAAACTAATATGAGTTATTTTTATTATTAAAATGGGAAATCTCTTTAATAAAGTGTAGTATGGCAATATGTTTAATATATATTTTTAAAAGAAGAACTAAAATAATATTTATTCTCAAGCATCAGGACATATAATTCCAGAGAAGTCCCACAATCCTTTCAGGTTCTGTGTTTCTTTATATAGCAAAGATTAAAAGTAAAATTTTAATGACAATATAATTCTCCTTTATTCCATTTTCCCTGCAGTATTTTCCCAGCAGTGATCTATGTTACTGAGTTCTGATCTGTGCATATTGTTATTTGGAGAATTGGTTGTGGTTATTCAGTTGTCTGAGAAAGTTCTGTTGTTAAATAACAGGAGTTTTCCTGCAGCATTTATTTTGAAAGAGTAAAGTAAGGAGTTTAGTCATATCAGTAGTTTTCTTCAGTTTGTGGAGTTCATGTGAAAACATGAAGGATAATTCAGATTAGAACCACATTTTTCAAGCCAGGTAGTCTTAAAACTGAATTCCTAACTATGACTTTAGATTTGAACTTCAGGCATCTCAGTCCGAAAATGTTGGCCTTGTTTAATATTCCTATTGAGGATTGATTAATGCATAGTCAGGATGTTTTTCCATACAGCCAACCTATATATTTTACCTTTCTGAATTTCAGTTCATACTTACTTGGTATATCTTTAAATAATTTATCTACCTTCACTACACTTTTTAAATATTTCAGCCTATTTTAGTTTGTGAATCAGTTGTGAAATTGATGATTCAGTGCTAGAGTTTCTCTCAGGGTAGCTGGAGCAAGGGACAGCCTTTGCTTAAAGAGAAAAGGATGAAATTTTAGCCCCATCGGAGTCAATGGGAGCTTTGCCACTGGCTTTTACATGGCTTAGATTTTACCCAGGTATCCACCTTTGGTCTTAAGTGATGTAAATCAAGCATGACTGCATCAAAGACTGTGAGCATGCAAAATGCAAGACTGGTCTGTGAAGGGAAATCAGACCAAAACCAGTAAGTAGAACTTTGAAAACCTGGTCAAAGGAATTAGAGGAGGGTATATGAGAGGAGGGTGTATTTTAATGTTTTCTCACCTGAAAAATTTTCTCTAAAAATGTTATTCAGGAAAGACAGTCTACCATCATTCAGAACCATTCCTAATGGATGTCGCAGAAAGTAAATGATAAGAATGCTGTATATGTGGGGTTTTTGCTCTCCCACAATGAATAGCTAAAGGAGTTGCCTAAAACTGATCATGAGCCATTTTTAAATGTCTCCTTTCCTCCACATGTAAACAACCTTTGTGTCATACCTGAACTTTTATAAATACCCGAGTCCTGCTCACTCCAACATAAACAGAAAATGACCAACATATTTTAGTTGTTCTTCTATTGTAGCTGTGCTTTTTAATTTCATCTATTTAAAGAACTGTATTAGGAATGACAATGTAAAGCATGCACTCAAGATCTTTAGCTGAAAATAATCTTCATTTACAATCGGTTTAGGATAATTTTTTTGGAAGCTGTCATCCCATTATTTTCCACATAAGTCAAAATATAAAATAAAAGTATTTGAGTAGAAGAGCAGGAACTAAAGGTCATTTTATTCAAGAAAAAGCATGTGCTTTATTTGGGCCAGCCCTGAAGAACAGAATAAAAGGTTGGACAGATATCTGGAGAAATGCTCTGAATGTTTTCTGAGTGAGAAAAAGCTTTTAATTTAATAAATCAACAATCTTTTAAATAAACAGAATAAAAAATTAAGTGCATTTTGTTTTATACTGAGCACAAAGAAGAAAATAACAAACCCTTTTAACAACAGCCAGGATATTATTCCAAAGATAACTTCAAAAGGTACAAAAGCCTGTGTGGTTAGAAGGACACAGCTAAATAACCTTTGGTGTATGCAAAATGCTCTGCAGGAGTTGGGTGAAAACGACCTGTATCCCCCTCCTTCCAGAACACAACTCCACTTTGTGACAACTATCAGACTGTAATGGAAAGAAACCAAACCCTTGAAAACCCTCAACAGCAGAGAGGTCTCCAAATCTGAGTTTTTCCATCAGGAACAGAAGGGCACATTAGAGGGTCCTGTGAAATTCAGAGTGATGCCAGCCGAACTCCAGAGATGTGTGTTGGGGCTGGTTATCAGCTTGATTTTAGTTTCAACAAACATTGTGGGCTGTGAGTTGTGGTGATGGAGAAGGTGGACTCTGAGGAAGGTTTGCTTCAAAATAGAGAAGTAGGTGAGTGAGGTACTTCAGCTTGAGGCATCAAAACCTGTGGACTGGGGATCATTCTCTACTGAGCTGGTCAGAGCTAAGATTTCAGTATCCCTCTCTCTCCTACCTACTGTGGGCTAATTTCCTTTAGCAAAAAGTTTTGTGAGTTTTCTTCCTCAGAGAGAATAAAAATACAGAAGTCTCCCAGAAATTAGAAAGCTCCTCACCTTTTGGGCTAGCAGCAAAAGCCATAACTTGGCTAAAAATTGAAAACATCAGATGCTGAAGATGTGCTGGATTTGTAAACACTTCAGACTTTTCCTGTGACAAAACCTCCTCATTTATCAGGGACTCTCCAGGTACCCAGTCATCATCCTTACCTGCAGAAGAAAGGTAGTTCACCACCTGAGGTCACTCCAAGTGCTACACAGATGGAGCATCTTTGCATGGTAGTTGGAGAACAGCTGCTCTTTCTGCTTCTCTGTTTCTCGCTCTATTTCCTGCCATTGCCTTTTTCCGCCCGGTCTGAGGAAGAATGAATTTCTACTGGGATAGTGGTGAAATATAAAGCAATGAATAACTACTTGAATTTATTTCCCTTTACCCCTATTTCCCCAAGAACTCTGGTAGAGAACAAAGTGAATGAAGTAAATGGGGCAATAGGCCCTACCAAGAAGCATTTTGAAAAGAGATGATAATATAAAAGGTCAGCATTACCTTGCTCCTATTTTTTCTTTTTTTCCAGCTGTGTGAATTTGGCATAATTGTAAGAGATTTTTAACAATATGTTAGCTTACCAAAGTTTAACAACCAAAAGCTTCCTTTCCTTAGGGCCTGTTACTGTGTGCTCACAGACAGAGGAGAGATGCATGGGCTTCACAAAGGCTGTTTATATGTGACTCTTTGAGTGAATTCACAAGCCCGTGTCAGTACTTCAATGAGCTTTTGTCTATAAGAACTCCTTGTGTGGCTTGTTGTCCACTTGTCAGATATGGTTTTTTTTAAACTGATTGACGCAAATCTGAGAAAATATTGATTTCATCTGTATGTTTATGCCTGTGGGATTTTATAACTCTTTCTCCCAATAACCTAGCAATAAAGCAACACCTCTAAAATTCAATTTACTTTTATTTTATTCATACTTGTCTGGTAACTTTGATGTATAATTTTTTGCCTTGTTTAGTACCAGAATCCCTAGATGCTATATATTTACATAACCACAAGACCTGAACAACCAGATGGACTAAACAAAAAAGAAGTGGCAGGAAGGGTATATATGTATTCTTGCATTGTGTTTATTAATGCTAACTGTAGAGGAATACAATAAAAATTAGTTACACCCGGTATGCTTCAGATTTTTATAAAATATTTGGGAATAAAATGGTATACCTATGTTTACTGCATCCTTTTGCCTTTTTTTTGTTATTTAAGTAAAGTACAATTATGTCACCTTCAGATCCTCCCTAGAATTAAAGAATAAAAAGTGTATGACTCTGTACCACTTGCAAACAGGAAAATAATGATTTCAAATTTTAAACCAGATTTTCTTCAAATGTATTTTTAGTCACGTTTTTAAGGGAAAGTCTGCAGATGTCAGACAGTGTTCACGTGTATGCCTGTGAATATATTTCTATTTTATTAAGAGTTTAATGTTGTTTCTCAGTATTTCAAAGCTGTAGACAAAAAATATCAATGAAAAAGATGCATTTCTATGTCAAGCAAATGGCATTGTAAACAGAAAACAGGCTGAACTTTCAAAAACCAGATCTGGACACAGTTTTTTCAAAAGTTGATAATTTATTCTCTTTGCTCCTGCCCCTGCACTCCTTGCACTTTGGGGTATAAGTTTCAGTGGTCAGTAGTTGAACCACCATGATAATGTCAAGGAGGAGTTCACCGCAGGAGGCTTTGTTGTCTGAACAGAAAAAAAGATGCTGAAGTTGAAAAATCTAGGGTTTGAAAATGGCAACACCAAATTTATACACTCATATCTTCCTGCAACTGAAGTCCCCAGTCTTAACGCTGTTATGATGTGCATTAAGTTGTGACTTTTAGTTTTACTAACTCACAAGTGGCAAAAATGAGCAGTGTGAAATTTTTAGCATTTTGGTGAGTTGCACATATACAAACAAGGAACTTTCTAGCACAGAAACTCTTGTGCTAAATTTGAAACAATGAATCTCTTCACTTAAGATACTTTTCTATATGTAACTTTAGAACTAATTTGGAGACTAATTTTCTTCTTAAGTGCCCTGTAAAGGTCACTGAGATTTTAGAACTTGAGAAAAAAATGTTTAATACAATCAGAAGCTAAGTCAGTAGTAATTTAAGTCTGTTAATGCTTTCCAAACTCAGAAAGTAATTTCATCCATCTGACTTCTGTAGTTATGGCAGAGTGATAAATTTATTAAGTATAACTGAAATTATCACAATACTCTCCAATAATTCTGAAATAATAATTGAAAATATTTTTTCTACTGCATGGTATGTTAAATAATGATCTTGGGAGAAAATATGAAGATAAGTGAAAGAAATTAAAGTACTACAGTGATAAATCACTTGTTTCCTATTAATCTTACTGAAAATTGTACTGAAATTGTAGGGGGGTGAATGATCAATATGAAATTTTGTTTGCTTTCTTTTGATTCAACACCTTAGTTGAAATTGGTAGCTCTTGAATAGCATAGAAAGTGTGAGGAATGATAGTTTATTTGAGGGGTTTCTATTGCCACCTAGTGGCTACCCTGTGCACAGTGGCTCTTCCCTGTGCACCAGCTCGGGTTCCCAAAAGGTTCTCAGTTGTCTGGAGCAAATGGGTTTACTTACTGGCAAGAGAGTGATGTAATGTGTTAAACTTTTCTCGATACAACAAAAAGAAAGATGTGAACTTAAATTTCTTCAGTACATGGACTAAAAACAAATTCTTTGAACAAATAAGATATCCCCCAGTTGATATAAATTAAGAACCCATACAGTATTAAGAACCATACAGTAACTTAGTAGTGAACACTACCTTGAAAAGGAGAAGTTAATACAAATGTGCTTTTCCTGTTGTTGTTGTTCTGTTAAACAGATGATATGGATTTGATGTGATTCTGTCTTGCATGACTTTTAATCTTCTGAAGTTCTCTCTGATTTCTGTTGAATTGATCCATTTTTACCTCTGGAGTAAAACCTGCTTTTAGTCTTATAAAAAGAGTGAGAAGTTCATTTTGGTCTTGACAAGATATATTGAGATAAACCGTAAGAAATATGAAGTCTTCTGTTTTCTTTACTTTTTCTTGATAATGGTAAATATAAAAAATTTTCTGAGCTTTCACTCTTGCACACTGACATTTAAGAATTAAAACAGAAGTGAGTAAGAGTCTCAATACTTATGCCACTAGAAAGTCTGAGGGTTCACTGAAGCCAGTGGAGAAACTCATGTCTATGGAAGTAAGACTTGCTGTATATTAAATTAGAATAAAACCCACAAACGTGAATAAAGTCCAGAAGCTTTTAATTGTACATGGTCTCATGTGGATAGTACAGTACTGCAATGCAGATTATAATACATAACACCTGTATGTAAGAGCTCCTTTGTACTGGAGTTTCATTTCTCCATTAAACAGTTTTCCAAAATATGCTTTCTTTTGTATTGAAAATGTTCCTCTATAAAAATTACTATCTTTTTTTAATTTCAGTATAGGCTAAAAAATGTGATCTTTATTTCTTGAAAGTTCTATTTTAAGGACAAGTAAAAATTTTAAGGATTAATTTTTTCCTTCACTGCTTAACAGAAATAGTATGTTCTGAGTGATAACCACTCCTCCTTTTAAAATAAAACACACACTTTTGTCTTGGCAGACACTCAGCTCTAGAAGACTTATCTGCTTGTAAAGTTTTCCTTTGCATACATGGTCACTCAGTCTAAATACATTTTAAAAGTATGGAGCAAACTACAGAATGGAAAAAAGTGATATATTCTATCTTTACTGTGTGAATATGCAGTTAACTCTCTCTTTTCTGGTGAATGATTCATTCCCCTGGATTTAGTATGTCTTTTCAGTTACAAGAATTACCCATCTGAAACTTTGACTTCCTACAAATGGAGGCTTTTCTGAATATTTTTAATGCACAAATTGGCTGAGAAAAAGACTACTATGAGCCTGACATGGAATTCGGACAGATGCATCTATTTTAACTGTCAGGCAAAGGCTGCCTCTGTAACCTTGACAAGTTCACTTAGGTTCATATTTTCAACACTTTTAAAACACTTTAAGAGGTACTTTTAAAATACTCTTCTGCCTCAGTTGTCCACCTGTAAAATAATATGCTCCACAGTATTTTTTCCCTGTCTTGTGCTTGTTTCTGGATGGTATTTAGGAAAAGCAAAGCACTTACCTGGCTTTTGTCTCTGCAAATCCCCCTGAAAGACTGAAACTTCTTGGAGGTTCAGCCTGTCCTCTTACAAGAGGATCTACCTCAGTTAAAATGAGGAGGCCCTGTACTGGGTTTAGACTTTGAGTTGCTGTCACATTTTAAGCAGTAAAATAGAACAGGAAACCAATGAGTGGTCATTCTTCAAACAGAGTGTGGTTTGTTCGCACTGAAACTTCTAATTGCAGAATGAGCAATTGCAATGATTGTACCCTAAAAAGTAAACACAGTTGATGGAAGAGACAGTACACGTCAGTGAGTGTATCAGGGCTATCTGCCAATTCACGCTTCTTGTCTGCTCCAGGACAGGAGCTAAGCTGATATCCCTAGGAACATCAGAATCGCCAGTGACTCCTGATGGAAAGTGCATTGCTTACTTAAATGCAATTGATCTATCTACCTAGATATGTCTGTATATGCCAAACATTTAAATCAGGGTAAGGTCGTCCACATTCCCAGTTAACAGGGAAAATTTTCAGTATTCTCTTGCATTATTTCTTAAAGTGTTTCAAAGTTCATCATTTTTATGGACTTTAGTAAGAAAATCAATTTACATTAGATTTTTTATTTTTACTTCTTTTATTCTCTCTAGACGCATTTTTTCTACCTAATGTCCTGCCTATGCTAATGCAATAACCATCTTTGAAGCACGCTTTAAGTGGCTTGTTTATATGGTATTTCAGATTGTGTGTTGTGGGGTTAAATTACTGAGTGAATTTAAACTCTGGTTTTTGTTTTGGTGTTTGGGTTTGTTTTTTTTAATGGGAACCATGACTTCCAAATGCAAGGGGTTTTCTTCTCAAATAGCACAGAAAAAGCCCTTATTAGGTTATATATTTAAACTCATCTGTTGTGTTTCAATATGAAAAATACAAATACCTTCATTTTAGGAGTGGTAGTAGCCAAGTGCAAAATTCGTCTGGTTAAAGACAGGAGTCAATGGAAATTTGAAGTTATATTTACAGCTCAGTAATGTGTTAAATTGCCAAATTGCTCTGTGCTGCCAGATTAAGCTGTGGTTTGCAGCGTTAGGTACTTGTGCCAGGTAGCTGGTATTCTGCTCCCACAGAGCAGTCACACTCCAGACAAATGTAAACTTCACAAGCGCTAACATTGGAATGGCTGTGTTTAAGCTATAGAAGCCTAAGAAAAATTTCTGTAAGGACACAACATAGAAAAACTCGACAGCTAACTGGTAGGGTGAGAAGGTCACAGGGAAATGATGATCACTTGGATGCCTGAGATTGTAAATATCTTTCTGAAATGTTATGACGTTTTGTGCGGCTGCAGTGAGTGAGCAAAAAAGAGAATGAGGCATGTGGGAAAAGATTGAAATGGTTAAGGTACAGAGAATTAAGTGCTTCTAGTTGTTCTCCAACAGGCTCAGGGATTGATGATGGGTTTTTCTGAGTCTGGGTTGCAATGAGTATAGATCGTCACCACAGCAGCCCTCTGGGATGAACTCAGGCAAGTTCAGGAGTTGTGCCTCTCTGCATAGAAATATGACTGGGTCCTGTTCAGGTCCTCACCAAAAACCCCCTGGTACTGTAACTGATATCATGTTGTGTGCTGTAAATATTTCTTACTGACTTGGGATATTCTGGAAAATGGGAAAGGCTATTTTACTTAAAAAAAATAGACATGGTGATGGAATTTTACTTCTTTGCAATCATTCTGGAGGTTAAAATCAATACTGTAGCAGCCTCTGAGATGCCTGGCCTACCAACTGTCAGTGTGCAGTTTATCTCCTAGGTAGCTCTGAGCAGCACATTTGAGAGGGCTGGGTATGTGGGTACCTCCCTGGCCTAGATGTACCTGTGTTGCTTGGAATATCCCCTGCTCAAATAATGTATCAAGAGGAAGATGAAAATGAAGATGTGCTGCCTGCTCATTGTCCTTGCCGTGACCTGGAGAATGGACAAATAAGTGTTATCAGGTTTTGGGCTTCCACCTTCACATCTTCTCTCAGTACTGATGGAGCAGGACATAAAGTCTCCCATTCAGCAAAATGCATAATTTAAGTGAGTAGACAGGTAAGTTTCCTCCTTAATGAGGCAAAGCATGTGTTTGAATCCTATTAAAGCCTGTTGAACTTAGACACAAAGTTTAGTGGAGTTAAAAGGCAGAAGTGGAAAACTAAATTGAAGAAATGCAATTCTGCCTGTTGGTTTAACAAAGGACTGACTGTACGTTTGTGTGTGTGTATTCTAGCTGCAGTATTTTACTTACAAAATGTCCCAATACAGACAGGTGACATCTATTACATAGGACTGTCATGCTTTGCAGCTAGATTAGGATTTAGTTAGATCCTAATCATCTTCATTCCCCTGCAGATTGTCAAAGTTACATACTAGGTAAAAACATGCGATTTTCCTCCCACAGATTTTGGGCCCAGTGCAAGTATTTGACAGAGGGAGTGAAATATCAGTCTACTCTGAATATAGTTTGCATTTGGAATGGATATTTTCTGAAAACTCATTCTCCAGGTAAATTAACTTTGTTAAAAAAAATATCTCAAGCACTAAGTTTGAGAAGGAAAGTGAAGTGCAATCCCATGCTCAGTGAAAAGATGTGTTAGGTTTTGGGCTTTTTAAATAAATATTCTGAGGTTAAAAAAAAACAAAAAAAACCAAAAAAAACCCCAAAATATAAAACCAACAAAAAAAACCTCACCAAAACCCCCCAAATCAACACCATCACTGATTTTCCACTAGTTGATGAGTCTGAAATCCCCTCTGGGAACAGCAAATCATGCTGCTGAGGTGGGGAAAAAAAGCACCATTGCTATTAGGCCCCCTGGGCTCTGTACTGCTTTGCTCTCTGATGACACACAGTTCATTTCCTGACTTCTGGAGAGATGACAGGGAAAAAAAAATAGAAAGAAAGAAAACAACTCTTAATGCTAAAGAACGAACATGTAGTTCAACTTGAAATATAGGGAAGACAGTCTTTCAAAAGTTGTAGCTGTATTTAGCATCAGAGTTCATGAGATCCACATGTCCCATCTTCTTTTTCTAAAAATCCCAGAGGGGAAAAAGAAATTTATTCTGATAGCCTGGAAAGAAAAAAAATGTCTGTTCATCAATTTCCCCTTCTTTTTAAGAGATAACCACTGACTCTACCCATATGTTATCTTTATCCTGAGGCAGCAAATTTATCATAATTTATTCTGGTGTATTCTAAATTTACCATGTTGATTACCACTGTATAAACAACGTCTGGCATTTGCCTCAGTCGAAGAATTGAGGCTGGCGCTGATTTGGGGCAGAGATCTGTGGAAAAGCTTCAATTTACTGAAGTGGCTGTAATATCAGTACAAACACCAGAGATATATAACTAAGGATATGGTAGTTTTAAAAGGAAAAAAGTAAAGTTTCTTGTCCTATGTGATGCTAATGAGCCACTTACTGAAATGTATCTGTTTGGAAAGGGAAGTCCAAATGACACAAGGTTAAAAAACATTAGAAAGTGGTCTGCAAGTACAGCAGACTGGACTCTCTCATGGAAAAGTTGCTCTTCTTAGGGATCATTGGGTAAGGGTTAAGGAAATCTTTATGTAATTAATGCATACAAATACAAGTAACATGAAAGGATTCTCATAAGGTTGGACTAAAACCAGTCTTAATCTTTGAGGGCTAAAAAAGGATTTGAAAGGAAGACCAAAAAAAAAGGGAGAGAGTGCCTTAACTAGAGATAAGTTTCTAGTTAGAAGGAAAAAAAAGAATCATTTGATCAATGACCAAACTGTATATTTACTGAAAAATAACTGAGACCTCCATGCAAGCAAGTAGAAGGAGCAAATTTTATGTCTGTTCCCTCATACAATTCCTTTCTTCACAGCTTTTTTGCAGCTCTTCAACCATAATTCTAATTTGCCTTACAAATTCTGAAATTAAAGTAAATTTATGAACCAAATTTATAAATAACATGACAAGTTCTTTCATGAATTTCTTTTTATCAACCTTGAAATCATGTTTCTCTGTTGTTCTGCGCATCATACTTATTCTAGAACACCACTTTAGCATCAAGATCATGAGTGACGTGTGCCTGACTTAAATGAGGCTGGAAAAGTCTAATTGACTTCCATGGCCAACTTTTTACTCTGATATTCTTTTCTTCTGTGAGACATACTCAGAGAAGATATAATGTATATCTATATATTTATTTTATTAACTAAAAGTATAAAAGCCTTAGTTATAATATTCAATAGTTTATTCCTGTTTCAATGATATGTCTTTTGTTAAAACAACAGCAACAACAAAACAGACACCAACTTGTCATTTTGGAGCTCTAGCTTGTGTGTTAGCTGATTAAAATGAAAAATTAGCTTCTATTATGTGTGAAGTCTGCACTGTCATGATCTGTGTAATCATGAGAGCTTTTGGGCAAGAAGTGTGTATACAAGCTTAGTGAATGCATCTTTGGAAGCATCTTAGAAAGTCTGTCTCTAATAATCTGTGGTTTTGTTTGGAATTTTTTATCTTTGCTTAATACTGTTAAGAAAATCCAGACATAAACTATGTTTCTGATTTTCTGAGCTAAGCTAGAAAGATAATTTCAAATTGTTTTCCTTCAACTTGGCACTTTCTACTGATTCTACTGTACTCTGCTCTTCTTCCCTGGCAGAGATTGCTTAAATTTAGTATCCAAATACAATTCTTTGCTAAAAAACAGCAAAGGAAATGGGTGAGGTTATTTACAGAGACATTAATAAATGTACTTTCTTCTGTTTTCAAAGACACAGTGCATCCCAACGGGAATGTGGATGATAAATGTAACTTCTACACAAGAGATGTGGTGTCAGAAAATTCCATTTCCCCTTAGACCACAACTGCTCTGAGCTCATGTGTAAGTTCACTTACATCCTAAACTCATGACATTGGTTGCTTTGTGTATGAAACTGGATTGAATAAAATCTTGCCGGAATAAATATTGGAACCTATTTTTCATGTCTCAGCACTCAGTTGTGTCATTTCAGCCTCCATTCAGCACCTTTGATTCATGCTACACATACAGAAGCAACATAGGTGTGTCTTCTAAATAAGAAGAGTAGGAAAACATGGGGATCTGTGTGTAAATAAAATAACATTCAACACAATTTCAAAGTCTCTTTTGTGGCAGTTACCATATGAATAGCAAACTCAAAGGCTTGACACAGCTAAGTGTTGGAGCATGCACTGATGTTTGAGCGTGTCACCTCACCTGCAACATTACATTCTTGTAGGTATACACTCTGTTTCAACATTTTGCTTTGTTGGGGTGTATAAAGTATGGTGGCTTTCCATATTAAATCAAAAGAAAATTGCTACATTTGGTCTTTGCTCTTTACAGGGTTGTATTCTGATATGGAGCATTCTGCATGACACAGAAGTAGTATGAAATCTGATTTTTAAATTTTTTTTCACAACCTGTCAAACAGGAAATGAGATTATTGTAAGAGTAGATAATTTTTCTTAAAAACTGTGAATTATTTGATGGTTGCTGAAAGAAAGCTATAAAGCCCTATAATTGCAGGTCAGATCAGCCTTCCACCTCTATGCATATGCAAGGTAGGAAAGAAAACAAGAATGTCAGGACCTCACATTGGCTGTGGAGACTCCTTGGCCCCCTCTAGCACAGATTTAAACATCTTCATCTGCAGCAGGACAGAAGACACTTGGGACAGCCAAAGGTAGCCATGGGAGATGTTCATTAATCAGTTCGTGTAACCTTCTGGAGCAGATTTACCTGCGCAGCAGTCTGTGCAGCAGCAGTATGACTGTGATCTTTAGCCTGTGTGTTTGAAGCACAGATAAAAATGAGAATGTATCTCTGCAAAGGTAGTTACTTTATCCAACCAAATAAAAATTAAGTTATTTTTACTTTAGAGTGACAATACCCTGCACTCAGCAGGTGTTGCAACATTTGATAGGCCATATGAGGCTGGGCACAGAGTGGCTTGAGAGTAGCCAGGCAGAAAAGAACCTGGGAGTTTGGATTGACAGGAAGCTGAACTTGAGCCAGCAGTGTGCCCAGGTGGCCAAGAAGGCCAATGGCATCCTGGCCTAGATCAGGAACAGTGTGTCCAGCAAGTCCAGGGAAGTGATTCCTCCCCTGTATTTAGCACTGGTGAGGCCACACCTGGAGTGCTGTGTCCAGTTCTGGGCCCCTCAGTTCAGGAAGGATATTGAGGGGCTGGAGTAGGTCCAGAGAAGAGCAACAAGGCCGGTGAAGGAACTCGAGCACAAGTCCTATGAGGAGAGGCTGAGGGAGCTGGGGTTGTTTAGCCTGGAGAAGAGGAGACTCAGGGAAGACCTCATCACTCTCTACAACTCCCTGAAAGGAGGCTGTAGCCAGGTGGGGGTTGGTCTCTTGTCCCAGGCAACCAGCAGTAGGACAAGAGGGCATGGTCTTAAGCTCTGCCAGGGGAGATTTAGGTTGGATATTAGGAAGAGATTCTTTACAGAGAGGGTAATCAGGCATTGGAATGGGCTGCCCAGGGAAGTGGTGGATTCTCTGTCCCTGGAGGTTTTTAAGAGGAGACTGGATGTGGCACTTAGTGCCATGGTCTAGTAACCATGGTGGTGTTGGATCAAGGGTTGGACTTGATGATCTCGGAGGTCTTTTCCAACCCAGCTGATTCTATGATTCTATGATTCTATATACTGTGATTCTTTTGCCCTCTTTCTCTATTCATTGAATCTTCAACTTAGTTTTCTGTAAAGCCAGCAGTTGCTGTGAAGAATCTTTTTGCAAGTCCTTTGTTCTGTTCTAAGTGGTTTCTTTATACAGTCTCAAATATCCACTTCTTATAATGTTAGATATATGTTTACAGGAATTGATTTTGACAGAGCAGTTTGAAATGCTAAATTTCGCTTTTTGCCATCTTAATCTTATGGGACTTGAGGACAGAGACCTTTGTTCCTAATTGATACCTCTTATATAATACTCTTCTTAAATATTGTATTCAGGGTAACCAAGGAAAAATACCACCTTCTAAATGGTTTTGAGGGTTTTTTGGCTGCAAGACAGAGACTAAGTCTTTGCTAATGTGTTCTTTATTGTGAAATACAATATTTTATTGAGAGTACAGAACAAACACTCTGCCAGAAAAAAAAACACAACTGTGCTAATCCATTCTGTGGTATGGCAGTTTCTTCTGTGGCTTTAGCAGCTAAGCCATGTTATTTGGACATGAATTTGAAAAGCAGTTTGATCATTCAGAATGGTATGGTTAAAAACAATATGTGTAAAATAATTGCAGGTATTTACATTCCATTTCATATACTTCCATTTTTTCTAGTAATGCCATGAAGAAAAAGCTAAAGTTCTTTCACAAAATATGATATAGCCTAAAAATACATTTAATATTGTCTTGTAATTTAGTAATTACTATAAAAATGTGCTAGCCTTCTACAAAAGAATATACTCTTTCTCTTCACAGACTTCAAGTTACGAGACGGGCTAACAAAACAGAGAAAAGAGGTACATTAGCAAATTTAAGATATAAAACAGAAATAGACTCACTACTTTTGATAAGGTTACATAATAACTTAGAGACACAGAGACTGGATAGGAGACACTGCTTGCTACAGGAGCACATAGGGCTGGAAGAGATGCAAGTGGTGATCATTGCTGCAGAGCAGATCATGGCTATTTGCTTCATGATGCTTCATATGCATTGCTCTGTGAATTTGGGTGAGATGCTATGGCCCAATTTTTCATGCAGACTTATGGTCACCTTTGGGGGATGGCACTCTCCCCTCCCAGTAGTGCACCAGTCAATATCTCAGCTGTGTGATAATCTGTCAGGAAGAAGAGCAATAATGCTGTCGAGTGATTGTGCATTTATTTTGGTATTGTGTTGAGATTTTTTTCTAGGGTGGAGGGGAAGAGTGAGGAGCTGACTAGAGCAGCCTCTTGAGAATAACTGAAGGCACAACTCAATAAAAATACTGCGGAATGTGTTGCAGAATATGTGTTGAATGAAATACACTGAAGAACATGAAGAACTCAAAGAACTCTTTCTGCATACAGAATGCAAACCACCATGCTCTGATGCACAGTAGTGAAAACGGTGGAGGTGGTAATATCAACTTCTTGGGGAAGAAATTGTTGCCATAGGCAAGAAACATCATCTCTGTGTGTAACTAGAATTATAGTAACTAGATCAAGATCCGAAAGAAATGTCAGAGCTGTCTCCTAGGAGACTGCTTTATGACATTCCAAAAAGGCATGGAGTTGATTTGGGCATCCAAATACTAATCTGGGTACTTTTAGTACGAATGGAGAGGGGAGAAACCTGAAGATGCCATAAATAGAATTGGCAGCCAAACAGCCTACATTTCCTGTGAAAATTGCTCTTTATGTGAAAGCAGAAGTTTCCCCACACCTGTTTTGCATTGCTGACTTATCTTTTTGGAAGCTTTTCTTCAAATTTGGTTACCGAAGTTTAAGCAGATGAACTTCTCAACTGGCTCACCAGGGCAGACATAGCTTCTTGAAGAGTTTTATTTCCCAGAATAATATCACTGTGTCTGTCTAGTTTTATCCATATGTTGCAAGCTATTTCCACTATGATGAGCCTAAACATAAAAAAAAGAGAAAGAATTATCTCAGTCTGTTTATGTTTTCAGCATTTAATTGAAACAAGATATTATGATGTCTTTGAACCTAAAGTAAACTTTTGCTGCTTTGACACTGCAAAATGTAATGCTGTAAACTAACTGGATCTTTTCCAGCTCTACCTTATGTGCCTGGGTTGGCCTAGAACCAGATTTTAATGTTACTATTGGGACTACATTTTCAAAGTAATAAACAATTAAACAGTAGCAATGTGGTAGTGAGTAAATTTTTTTACTGTAAGACTTCAGTTGGCTCAGGTTTCTGTTTCCAGTGCTTTTACAAGCAAACCCTAAATTCCTTCTTCATTCTTTCCTTGGATGACTTACAATCAAAACAGAGCAAGAAAAGTTCAGTATCATAATTTTATAAAATAAAGTATGTTTTATTAATGATTTAATTCTGTGATTCTCTGTCAATTGCACTGACCTAGGCTTTTTCAAATAATAGTTTCTCTACTATTATTTTCATCATACTTTCTGTTGAAGGAAAGACAGGACCAAGGCTACCTACTATACCAAGTCTCAATGAACTCTAAGTTCTATTAGTTTGATTGTTATGGACTGCAAGAGTCATGGAGAAAATAATATAATAGTGAATGAGAAGAAAGCTTTAAAAGAATTATTGTAACAACTCTCCGGCACTGACTTTCACACTCTTGTGGGACAGGAAAATGCATATGAAAAGCTGTCCCCATGCCATAATTTTGTGCATTCTTGGAGACTTATGTTCACACTTTCAATTCAGATTCTCTCTCTCCTGTATATCAAATGGAAAGCTCTATGCCTTCCAATATAATAAAATAACTGTAGGAGTGTTCTGTGTAAGTGCCACATAGTGTTTGTGCTCAAGAAGTAATATCTGAACTTCAATCTTGTGGTGTGCTAAATTTAATGGTAACTTAATATCCAGTCCAAATAATCGATGGGCTCACTTGTAGAGAGAAACTTTTAATTCAAAACTCCCAAAGGACAAACATAAGAGCAAAAAGAGAGAGACAAATATAAAAACAAAAGAGAAAAAAATCCAAATGTCATCGGGAAGAAAAACCTTACCATCTCAAAGGTCTCATCCTATACTTTGGATACACTGTTTATTATCAGTGGAAATGTTAGACAGTACTGGACAGAAATCTGTAAACCCTGAGAAGTAGTGATTTTTTCCTGGTTGTTAATTTCTTCGATCTTCACAGGCCTCAAGACACACATAGTGTACCAGTGTGCTCCCAAATCTGTGGTACATAGGTTGCTGTCCTGAGCTCCAGAATGGGCTGAGACAGTGCCTCTACCTCAGCAGAGGTCACAGACATAGAATCATAGAATCAGCTGGGTTGGAAAAGACCTCCGAGATCATCAAGTCCAACCCTTGATCCAACACCACCATGGTTACTAGACCATGGCACTAAGTGCCACATCCAGTCTCCTCTTAAAAACCTCCAGGGACAGAGAATCCACCACTTCCCTGGGCAGCCCATTCCAATGCCTGATTACCCTCTCTGTAAAGAATCTCTTCCTAATATCCAACCTAAATCTCCCCTGGCAGAGCTTAAGACCATGCCCTCTTGTCCTACTGCTGGTTGCCTGGGACAAGAGACCAACCCCCACCTGGCTACAGCCTCCTTTCAGGGAGTTGTAGAGAGTGATGAGGTCTTCCCTGAGTCTCCTCTTCTCCAGGCTAAACAACCCCAGCTCCCTCAGCCTCTCCTCATAGGACTTGTGCTCGAGTTCCTTCACCGGCCTTGTTGCTCTTCTCTGGACCTACTCCAGCCCCTCAATATCCTTCCTGAACTGAGGGGCCCAGAACTGGACACAGTACTCCAGGTGTGGCCTCACCAGTGCTAAATACAGGGGAAGAATATACAGCTGCTTTCAGGTGTCGTCCCGTAATTACAACACTGGTGAATATTATGCAAGGTATTTTATTTCCTGTTCTAGCCCTTTCTTACACTTGATCCAGTGCCACAAACTTTCAGTAAGCTTCATTCTTGCACAGATGAAATAAAGCAATGCACATCCTCGTAAAACTGAGATCAAGACTGTCCCACAGGTAAAAATGGTATAAGATAATCCAGGAAGCCCTTTCCCTCCTCACTTCTAAGTAGGCCTTTTTTTTATGTACTGCTTTCCCAGATATTTTTTCAAAGCATCCAGCTCTAGTGTCACATTTTAAATCCTTGTGCAGTTGATGTTCTTTCCACTGACTTTAAAGAGCTTTGGATCAAGCCCTAAGTAAATAATGAGAATTTGTTCCACCTTAATTTATGTTTAATTTCCAAACTAAGTAGTTATGTCTTTCATCTTAATTCTTTATATTTTTTCATGTTTCTGCTTGTTATTTTAAGGAAGTGGTAATATATACAGCATCTATATACACAGACTGCAATATAAGTATACTCTCTGAAATCCAGTGGATTGTCTTGGTGAAGGAATGGATATATAACTATAAGAAGCTCTTTAGAGTTCATCCAAAATGCATAGTTGCTCGGTACATTGTAGCCTGGATTCAGTCAAAGGTATATTTAATAGTAATTTAAGATTTTTTTTTTACCAGTGCAAACTGTGATAAATGGTTTGGAAAAGATGCATATTCTGGGAGAACAAAAGCACTCTGTTAGTATTCAGCTTGCTGCTTAAGCCTGCAAATATAAGGAAATGTAAATACATTTTCAACAGCAAGTTAAAAAATAAAGCCAGTTGTCTTGTCTACTGACCAATGCAAAGTTGTTCCCAACTGTACATTTTCTAGTGTTCAGTCCCAAAACTAAGTGTTTTTAATTCCATTCCTGTGCATGTGTGCATTTAGGTGAGGGCCTTTCAGTACAAAATCACATCACACTAGAAATATTGGCTTCTCCCTTCCAGTTTTCAAATTAACTGTTGTCTACAAATGATATCATCACTGGCATGCTGTCTGTTGGCTGCTTTTGTCATGACATGAAGTGGTTTGCATCATACTGTACATTTGATCACACGCTAGCTTTCGTTTTCATTTCTGAGTAGAAGGATAAATATTGTCTTTGGAAAGAGTAGCAGCAGAGGAAAGAGAGCACCACACATCAAAGATTGCTGTGGTTGTCGTGCCTCAGCAAAGAGTCCTGTGAGATGTCAGTCTGGATGCATCTCACCGCCCCGTAAAGGTGGAAATTAAGTCCTTCATTTGAAGTAACCTTAGTTGAGACAATGTTACCTTAACTTTCAGCCTCACAACTGATAGAAATATATCTCCAGAGGCAAGATTGTGTTCCAGATGCCTCTCCCCACTGCTGGTGGAGAGGGTAACAGATACCTTAGGGCCTGTGATTAGCTGATGTTTTGGCAAGGTTGGATACATCAGAATTTTGTGCTATTGAGAGGAGCAATAACAATTTCAGGGAAAAAATAGTATCTAGCTATCATCCATGTAAATGTGACCAAGGCATATTTAGGGGATACATATGAGGATTAGAGCAGGGACTGTTACTGTGGTACATAAAATCTTAAGTATATAGACCTTTTGACTATAAGGCTTAATGCTTTCTTTCACTTCTCTACTAAATTTACTTTTGGAATAAATTAGGACAACTTGTTAGCCTTTCCACTTCTTTCAGTGACATGCTGAAGTGGTACTCAACGCCCTTTTTCAGAATGTTGTTTGGTTGAGTTCTTTTCAACTCATATATATTTTAATAACATTTTATTATGCTGCTTATGTGTTCTCCTAGTACCAGCAAAGCAAATAAGAACAAGGACTGGAAAATCCAGAGGACACAGGAACAAATGATTGTTGGAATACATTTTTTGGATTTGAAATATGGATCTTTGGGAGAGGAAGAGCAGGGAAGAGAAAATACTGCTGAGTGTACCAACTCTCTAGAAAGTAGGAAACAGGGGGTATTAGCTTTTTAATTTAATTAGTATTAGCTTTTAACATGAAATCTGTACTGTCTGCTCATATGCTATCCTCTTCGCACAGATCCCAAGAATTCAAATTGAGTCACTTGGGGTTTATTTAAGAAAGGAATGAGACAAAAAAAAATCCCTCCTGGATTTGTAAGGAAAGTGTTTAACTTCAACAATCTTTGATTCAAAATAAGGAGTAGAGGAACCAACCAGAACAAAAAACCCTGATAGATATTCTGAATCAAGAGTGCACAGCAGCCTCTGTCCAGATGTGCCCCTGTGCAGAACCAGACTGGAAAAAAACTTCATTTGAATCCTCTTTGGTCAGTTTTGGGCTACAATTTTATTTCAAAAATAAACCAAATTAACAGGTGACTCTGCTCAAGTACCCAGCATTTAAATATTCCCCTTCAGATTTCACTGGGGTCTTTCTATGGGTAAGCTTCATGGCTTTTATGTTCACTTCAGAACACTAATGAGTGAATGGTTTCAGTTTGTGCATGAATTGACTGGGAAATACTTTGTTGCTAATGCAGCAACTACCTGTTCTCATGGTCCTGCTGAAATACAGACTTAATTCTTTGCAGCTGTTGTTGCAGGCCAAGATATACTTTTGAAATAGTCCTTGCCCTGTGGCTCAAATGAGTTGTAGTATTTGCTTTTCTACTGATAGTACTTTACTAAGACATCTCATTTAACCAACCAGTGAACATGTCCATATCATGCTATGAAGTTCTGGCTAGCTATAACTGTATAAACAATTCTTTATGCAAAATAATTGAAAATTAACATGGCCAGTTGCTTAGTAAGAACATCTAGGCATCAGGTTTGAACTGCAAAAGAATTCAGTTGATCTGTTTCAGCGTAGAACATTTATTAATGTACTTTTTTTGTTATAAACCCAGAAGCTGGTGTGGCCTTCAGATTCAATACGTGTATGTCCATTTCTGATCATTCAGTGAAAGTAACTGAAAAATTGCAGACACTGTAAACAGTTATTTGAGATTCGTCTGAACACTAAACCTGTAGCTAACTTTTTTAGACAATAGAGACATAGATCCTTGAAGTCCTGCCCTATAATATCCATTTCTTTTGTTTAGTATAAAAGATAACCTAGACAACAGCTTTTGATGCAAATGTAACCGTGAACACATAACAAGTATTTAAATCTCATCAGACAATTCCCTTCTGGATAAGTTAAATTAATAAAATACAACACACAGGCAACATTTTTTGTTGTAACAAGGAGAATGAGTGAGAGGGTTTATGTGTTATTTTAAAACTGAAGAATTATAGATGATTTGAGGTAATGAGCTTCAGGTGGAAAGTATCTTGTCTACAGGATAGCAAAATAGCAAAGATTAATTTGTCATGCCCCAAGAACAGACATGTTTGGGTTTCTGGAACATATACCTGTAGCTGCCAAAAATTAATTTTGCTGATGTGTATGGTCACTAGAAAAATGTCTCCTATCCTTTTATTTGAACTGTTGCTGGACATGCGGGTAACTGCCTGTAACTCAGGTATGGGTCAGCAAAAAAGACTTCATAATTATTAATAGTAAGGTCTAAATAAATCTGCAAACTACTCCATTAAGCTGGATGTGAGCGAGGCAGGTGAAATTGGGTACAAAAACATGAAATTCATAGCTTTGCATTCAAAGCTGGGCTGGAAAACCTGCCTCTGTGTAATGCTTAAGCATGCAATCAATGTAGAAGACAAAAAATTGCAGTATTATGATTTCATCAAATAATACAGAAGTCCTGTTGAAAATCTAATGCAAGATCATAGAACTAAAGCTGCATAAAAGTGCTCTTGCATGAAGGGGCAATTAATGTGGGTAGATCACATGACTTCAGGTAATATTATTCTGGCATTTCCAAACAAGCCACCAGCCTCTGTATTTGTTAAGTATCCTCTAGAGCATACAAATTATACAGTGTTTACTCATTTTGTATAAAGTGTTGTGAAGAGTTGGCTTTGCTTTTACCTATAATAGTTTGAATATTTAGATTCAGAAAAGGAAGGGTGATTTCAAGTAGAAGCTGATGCACATGATAAGAACTCCATCACTCCTTGGCATCCTTTGGTTATAATTAACCATTTTGCAGTTCTGTCAGAGATTATCTGCATCTAAATGCATAAAATATTTGTTAATGTTGAAATGTATGATACTACTATTAACACTCATTGAACAAATGTATAGACCTTTGAAATATTTAACTATCCTTGTATTGTACTAGGCCAAAAATTCATAATATACAGTTTGGGTCCTTTAAATTCCACTTTTTCACAGACTAGATACTGAATCTGAGAGATTTTATACTAATAGGAAATAAATGGCAAAGCCTGAATCAGGAAAGCATCTGAGTGTCTCTGAAAGCCAACTCCAACCACATTCTAGCTTCTTTTGAAAGAAGGATCCTCCCAATCCCTCTTACTTCTGTGACCTAGGAAGGGAAAACCTATACACAGAATTCAGATGAGAGCTACATCTTCCTTCTAGTCTTCCCCTTCAGATGAACAGGGGAACCTTACTGTCCTCTCCCACGTACTACTCTAAACATACCAAATGTTACTATATCTGGTGTGGCTCTTGTGAAATCTTGTAAAGGAAATTAGGGAAATTGTTTGTTTTCTACTTACCAGAATAAATGATTAATAGTCCATATGCACAGGGGAGGTGCATTGTTCTTTATTTGTGTTCTTGTAGTGCCTTAATTCTAAATGTTGGCCATGAGATATTGCAAAAGAGGATATTGTGTAAAACTACAGCACTTGAGCCAATTAATATACTATGAACTTGAAAATCATGTGGTTTCTTTGAGGTTGCACTTTTGAGAGTGATGCTTAAGTTCTTCCCTACAGAAAATTTAGCAATTTATTTTGTCACTTTAGAAATACCATATTTGCAGAGAGAAAAGGTTGAATTACTCTAAAATGTGCACGAAGTGCTTTCCTGCATGTGGTTTTGGCACATGATATGGTAAGTAAGTATAATACTACTGTTGTCTTGATTCTGTGTCCTGGTGAAGTCAATAGAAAGCTTTTATAGTTACACAGCGCCTCAGGATTTGTATCAAAGTTTTCAAAATTTATCTTAAGAAGATTAAATATATGGGCTTACCAATAAAACTTAGAGAACTGTGGATAGCAATATCTGTGTAAATCCAGACTGTGTTTCACCTCTTTCAGTTTCATTTCCATGCACAGTGTACACAGTATACTCCTTGGTAGTCACACAAATAGTGGCCTGTTAAATTTACTGGTATCATTTTACTTTCTCATAAACATGCGTTTTTTTCACGAAAGTAATTAATGAAAGTGAGATTACATTGCAGAATCTTAGCTGGTGAAGAGATAAGAAAAAAGCTGCAAGATAAATATGTCAATATCATTCCTGAAGCAGAATGAAAATCTGAACTTCGGCAATGTCAACAAAAACATGTTTCTCTTCAGATTTAATTTCCATGAGAAACTATGTTAAATTAAAACCTTCTAGTGCAGTGTCCTTCCATTTTTCGCATTTTTACTACCTAGAGATCAAACAGTTTGACACAGCAAAAATTCTAGTGAGTTAGGAAGAAATGCTGATTGGTTTGTTGGCTGGTAGCCGGGGGAATGTTATGACCGAGTAATTATGTGTTCTGGACAGATGTATTAACCAGGCTTCGAGCTGGAGCCACTGGATATTATTTTAGTCATAAGACTAGAGGAACTGAATCATTTTCAAAGAGTTGGCTGGCTGACACTGCTTTAGTGATGCCTGTTCCAATGATTCTTTGGCAACAACTTCCAATGCTGCACTTATGACACAGTAAACAAAAACTACATTAAAGGTTTGTTTTTTAATCATAGAGAAGTTGAACATTTCCACTGAACTTTTTTGCTATTTATCAAGAAGCACTGAGAGTTATTGTAAAGCTTCCATCCTTATTTCTCTTACCAAAGAAGGGGAGCCATTTAGCAAAACTGTTTTAGATTTGGTGATAGTGAGAATACTTCAAAACGCAAGGTTTTTATCAATTGTCTTCCTATCTCTAAACCTGCTGTGTCATGTTTGTTAAATCACTCACTTTGTGAGGTGAGTAAGAATGGGTTTTTTTTTATTGGACTGACAAGTAGGATGAGGGAGGCTTTCATTGTCAGCCTCAAGTTAAGAGATGGTGAGATTTCTCCTGTTCTGGTAAGTAATAACATTATTTTGCAAGATCCTGGAGTATTATATTGATAGATGAAGAAGTTGGAAGTAAAAGAAATCAGTACTAAATGCAAAAAAAATGTAACTTTGACAAATAAAAAAAGGCATAATGTGTGCATATATCAATATTTATTTTGTTCTAAATGTGATTTGAGATATTCACCCAGATTTGTCACCTGATAACCAAGTATTAAAAGGCCTTTGAGTATTGGAGAAAAGTCGTTTTATTAATTTTTAAGCCACTTGATTTTTGCATTTTGTAAATGCACATTGCTAAGATGCAACTAATTTGCAAATGCACATTGTCAAGGGGTTTTCTGGGGAGGCAGGGGTGTTCTGTGTTTTTCGTAGTTCTGAACTGACTTCATTACTGGTTCTTTCCCAAGGACACAACATAGAACAAGAGCAGCTCTTCATAACGAAGCGGGAAAGAGTCTGTTGTTTTGATTTCCCCGTGCAGTGATGGATTATGAATGTAAACTGTTATGTAAGGTCATTTTGAACATTGCCCTGAAGGTAGTATGTCAAGGAAAGCACAGCAAACAAGTCAAAGATTCTCTTTCTTGGAATTGCAATGGATTTAAATGAAGAAGGCTCTTTTCTGCCCTCAGATTCTAAGGGCACAATGTGTGACTGGGAAAACACAGATCTATACCTAGAGCCCTGGAAGCTGCTCATAGGAGCCTTGAGAAAAAGTTTCATTTTTAGGTCTCTTACTTGCTCGTTTGACTGTGGTAAATGGTAGACTCTCTGTGCTTTCAGGTTCATCTTTTGTAAAGCACAGGTGATAAATGACAGCTAGCATAGTACTAAATGTGTGAGGCTTGTGCTTTGTTTTGTTTGGGGCTGCTATGAATAAATGAATAGTAAAAAAACATGACAGAAAGTGTGTGCTATGGCAAAATGTAAAAGAGAGATCAAAACTCTCCCTTCAGATTTGTGCAGGGGTAAATTAACCCTGTCCCTGGTGATTCATGGTGTCTTTTGGTGGTGTGTGCATGCTGGAGCGCCTTGTAATTTGTATACCCTGACCAATTAATAAGGATCAAGTCAGCCTGCATGTTTGTCTTACTCCCAACTCCTGTAGGCAAAAGGGGGGCTTGTCTGCAAACTTCCTTCCCATATACCTTAGCTGCCAATGCTCCAGAGTCAGCTTGCTAAGCCAGTGAACAAGGGAAAAGTGAGATACTGAAAATGTATTTGTTCTCTTTCTTCATCAGAGCAGCACAATGTTTCAGAAAAGTATAATGTTTCTCCCTGAAAAAAAAAAAAGGGAAAGATACAGTAACTGGGCTCCTGTACAAATACATGTTCTATAGTTGCTTTGTTTTCTTAATATTTTAATAAGCCATAACTTGTTGCTAGTGCAACATCAAATATTGCAGATTTCTATGGATTTTCTAGCTTGATAGAAACTTAACAAACAGCAGACAAACAGATGCTTCTTTAACATGGAACCACTGAAGGAAGACTCAAGGAATACCGACATACTTCCATTTCATTGTCAGTTCAGTCATGAACTTGGTCATTGCTCTGATTTGGGTCTTTGAAGAATCTTTTTTGTCCTGAGACTTGAAAGAAAGTAAATACTTTTTTCCTTTTCAGGGTCATAAAAGGGAATCAGAAAAGCATACACCTAATTTTCTACGTAAGTCTTCATGCTCTACATCTTTGTGTATGTATGTGCATCTGCCTAGGTGTGTGCATAAATGATTCAGATGATAATCTGCAAGCCATTCAGTGGAAGACTAACAGAAAAAAATTAAAGCCTTAAGTGGCACTTAAACTTTGTTCAAAATTTCCAATGTGTCTGGGTCTGCCCGAGACAAAGTCTGAAAATGTCTTCAAGACCTGTTTTCTTCAATAGGCCAAACCAAAAACACCTTAAGCCGATAGGAGACTCTGCCTTTGCATTTGTCTGATTTGGAGTGGGCCCAATGGATCCAGCAGGTTGATGTAATGAGAAGCTAAGTGATTGTATATGCAATAAATAAAATCCTACTGTCTTACATGTTTAAATTATGCTAATTTAAATCCCCAGAACGCATCTGAGTGTTCAACAGTTATTAATTCCTTATCCACCATAATGAGCTTAAATTGTGAGCTGAGGTCCCTGGAAGATTTATACAAGTTTCTTCTTTTCCCTAATTGGAAGAATTTGGCTTTTTTTTTTAAGAGTAAAAATAAAACAAATCTTTCTGATTTAGTCATGATTTGTTTTCTTGTAGTTACATCCAAGATGTTAACACTAAAGTGTACAGCCCAGACACTGAAGTCTCATGAGGCAAATATGGTAATGGTTTATAGATTACAATAGTTATTACCCCATTTACTCTGGGAACAAGCTATGAGATCCAAAAAATGAACAGCATAATGAATAAATATACTGTAACCTAGACCAAAAGTTGTTTTCTAAAGATGAAAAGTGGAAGGTCACAGGACTTCAGGCTGGCACTGTTTTAATAATTCATGCTGACAATTGTGTCAGTTTGCTATAATCCTTAGACTATACTACACATTATCGTACAAATTGCTGTAAATGGAAATAAACAATGGTGCTCGGGGGGACTGGCTCAGCCTATGCAGAGCAAAATCACCCACTGACACTGCAAGAGAAGATCATAACTTTTTTCCTTCAGTTAATTTCTTTAAAGTGTGTGTATACTACTAAGTCTATGAAAAAAAAAGATTGAAATGTATTCTCCATTGAATATATGGGTGCACACACAGAAATGGGATGGATAAATGCCCTCAAGCAATAGGACTAGAAATCCATGGTTGGTGTGATTTTGAATGGTAAATGGTCCACTGGTATAATTCTAGGAGCTGAGAACCAACAGCATATTTAGAGAGCATTTATCAAGAAGTGACATTTCACTGCTTCTTTGGTATTTGAAAGTCAGCAGGAGGGAGAAAATGCTACCTTGAGAGAAATTAAATCCTGCTCATCTGCAAGTTGGTGCCATCTTTATTCCTTCAATCACAGCAACTCTTGAATCCTGGTTGGCTTATGATTTTAGTTTAAAAAATGTAATAAATACAACATTCGATACCACCCTTAGAGGCCAAAGCATTTTCATCCTGTGCACAGCACACAGCTGAAGCCAAGTGCCACCTCTGCTCGCCCTGCTGTGTGCTCTAGCTGTAACACACGTTAGTCTGGCTCTGGGCTGCTACGTCGCTTTTGAGGGATTAGATTAAGTGTGTGATTTAGAGGCTGATTTGCTTTGCCCTGCTATCTTACAAACTAAACCACTTTTTTTGGTGTACTGGCAAAACTCCTGATACAGGTATGTTATGGATACAAATGAAAGCAGACTGTGAATGGAGATGTTTTGTTTTCAAAACAAAGAAAAAATACAAATCCTGGTGCTAGTGGTTTAGGGATGAGGATGTTTACAGGGTAATTTGAGTGGGGACTAAAACAAAAGGAATGTTTTCATCCTTTTTGATTAATAGATGTTTGTACAGCACCATGAAGATGAGAGGCATGTTAAGTGTTATTAATTAATATTATTTCAATATATTTATAAGATATTTATAATATTTATGTATTTATGACAACAAAAACATTTCAATATCAAAGTGAATTATTCCAGAAAAATGCCAAGCTTTTGATCTACTTATGCATCAGGTCACTGCAAACCTTTTCCTTTCAACCCAGAGTTACATTCAAAAGCAGAAAGATATACAGCTGACGTTTCAAGCTGAACGACACTACGATAAAGTAGGGTTTCTCTAGAAGATAAAATACATCATAAATCGGTGTAACACTTACCTCATTTTAAATATTACTGTCTCCTTTTATCAGGTAACACTATATAACCTCCCTTTACCTCCTTTCTTCCCATATTTTATTTGGTATATTAATTCTGAACAATGATCACAACCAGAATTTTTTTTTAATTAAAATCAAATATATGGCTTTGGAGGCTTAGGTTATCTGATAAAAATATTTTAATTAAAAAGATACCAATTCTTTTGGCTCCCTGATGAATTGATAATAATTGAAATGTACAGTGTTAATTTTAATCTGCAGCCAGTTGTTCAAAGAAATAATTCTTACCCTTTTTCAAAGTCAAAAATAAATAAGTAAAAAGAAATCCCTTAAGGGGAAGAGGAAACTCTTGGTCTTTTTATTGCAGATTGTCAAAAAATCACCCATTATTGGATAAAGCTTATTACATTTACTTATGAAGCTATTTTATTTTATTTTATTTAGTTATTTAGTTATTTATTTTATTTTTCTAAGGATAAAGAAATAGTTATCTGACTACAGTTACCGAGTTGTTTCTACTTTCATTTCACTCTACCTCTAGAGGAGCTTTATATATCTTGCAAATATACGTTCTTTACAAAATGATGATTCCATCATGATCGATTGGGAAAGATACTTCACTGAAGTGAGGATTCACCCCTGGGCCTTGCCCCAAGGAGTATGCATGTAGCAAGGACAAACTTCAAATTGAGAAAACTATCTGTATGTCAGGAATGGGGGTATTGTGTAGCAGCTCTGCAATGTCCGATTAGAGAAATGTGGTTTGACGATAGGAAATAGCATTCTAACACTTAAAGAAAAAATCAAGGTCATATAAAAACCAAGACAAAGAAAGGAAATGTTGATTTTAAAATATTTTTATTTATTTATTTATGCTGTAAACTGCTATCAGAACAACTTTTTTCAGGTATTTTTGGGAACTTCTGGGTCAAAATTCTATATGAAAATTGATTCTAGTACAAGCTTTTTAAGATGGATCAGAAGTTTAGGAGTGGTTAATTATTATTTTGAATGGACACACAGTGCAACATGAATCTGAAAGCTGGGACTGAAGCAAAAGTATAGATCTTGATTGGCAGACACTATATAAGACTTTCTATATAAGAAAAGTTGGAAAGGACAGATGCATGTGCATAAGTAACTAAAGTTTTTTTTTCCTTTTGAGATTGTTGAACTTAATTAGATATTATATCCGAGTGGGATGTTTCCTGAAATTCTTTCATTTGCAATGAATGATTTTTAAGTTCTAATCCATTTTTATAAATCAGTGTATGAGCATGACTCCATTCAGAACAGTGATTTAATTCTATTGTGACTGTTCTGACCTTAAATATTAAGCAAATATGGGATAGTCAGTAAAAGCCATTATGGAATACTCTTTTAAATAAACTAATAAAATAATTTAAATTTTTACAGAAATTTGACATGTCTTTATTTTCTATGGCTGCTGCTGATTAGTCAAAATCAACTAACCACAATCAAAATCAACTAAATTCAAATACGTTATCATGTTTGGTTTAGGCTTCTAATGTATCAGCTTAGGTTGATCTACACATTAAAATGAAACAATAATAATAAAAGTCTTGGAAACAGAGAGAATCTGTGTATGCCACTGAATACCACAGAAGAACGAAAACTGTTACAGGGCTACCCACAGAAAAAATAGCATTAACTATTCACAGTAGCAGACCAAGTACACTGAAAGTGTTTGTGCAAGTATCAGGATACGAGGGATTACTTTCTCCCTTTATTGTGCCTTCTGCCTAACCAAGCACCTTATTTAGGGAGTTTAATAAGTATTGCAGTTTTCACGAGCGCGGACACTTTCCACTAATATGAGTGGGAATTGTTGGCCAGACTTCATTAGGGGACTGAATAAGATCCTGAGGGTCCAATCGTGGACCTATACCTCTAATGATTTTGTTCCACAGCTTTAACCTTTAAAATTTAGTCATCTCTATGTAGTTGATTACTGTCATTCTTTCCAGGTCTTGCAAATATCCCTGGAGTCAAGCTTATTCATGTGAGTTCTGTAGATAGCAGTTAAATATTTTCTCATGTATCAGTTTTCACTTTGCACATGTTTTGCTGTGATCCCGTAGTAGGGAAAGGAGGAAGATTTATTTATGCATTCTATGACTTATTTATATGGTATTTCTGCAAAAGTTCATAAGTTTTAATAGGATTTGTAATTTCTTAATATTTCCTGAACATGTAAGTGTAGTGTATGAGAGAGGAGAAACTTGAGTTGGTAAATCAATGAAATTGGAAAAGAGAATTTTAAAAACAGGTAGCTAACTGATTTTAATTCCTTGACATAAAACTAAAAACTCCAGGTTTCTGAAATGGTTGTGTTGTTTTTTCATCATTTAATGTTACAACTCGACACTTTTGCCTTTCTTACATATACCTAATTACCATTAGGTAACCATAATAATGGAATTAAGGAATCATTCTGCATAGATCTTTTAAATCAACACTAATCCTCGGTGAATGGTATTCTTTCTTTGGGGTAAAATGCATTTGCTATTGGCTCTTCCAAAGGCGTATTCACTTGGTGCTTTTTAGTCCTTTTTAGCTCTGTAGTAGGAACAAATAAATGCAAATCAGTGTAGAAAGCTTGCCTCCAGTAGGTCAAAGGCATGGTTTAGAAACAGGTTTGTGGCAACCAGATATCAAATGGCTTTTACTTGTTTTTCATCTCATGTCTATACTGTTTGCTCCATAAGACAACAGTAACAGACAATATGAAGAAATTTGGGCAGCTTAAATGTTATGTCAGCCTGTGCTTTTCTTGAGTAGCTTAAAACAACATATTTTTTCTCTCCTCTGGTTTTTTTTTTCCTTTTTAAAGAATCAATCTTTTATTATCTTCCTTCACAGAAGGGTAACATTTGTTTCCTTATTTTTGTATATGAATTTACTACAACAGATAACAGGATATTGCAGTCTTTGTGATGATTTAGAAGCAAGAGGGGGTTCTTTCTTTTTCCTTTTTTTTATGTGCTGTTTCTTTACCTCCTTTGCTTTTGGTTTTGCTCATGTTGGATTGACCTGCACATGTGCCGTAGACAGTCTTCTGGCTTGCATGCACGCACGCACATGTGGTGCCTATACCAATAGGACCCACCATGAGAGTCTGCATGTATTCCTGCAATTATAACTGCTCTCTTTTGAAAAGAGGGTTTATTGACACGTGTCACTACAAACAAACAAAAAAACCACCAACCTCAAATTCAGCATATCCTGAGAGAGGAATGCTCAAAAGCGATGCTAATATCTGGGAGAGAGGTCTGGTTTTGTGACTGCTTTTCGCTTCCTGTTTCTCTACAGGAGAAATCCTAGTACTGTGTGGGATAGTCTTTCAGCTTTGAAAAACACAGTGACCGCACCCTGAATACGTGCTTACTGCATATTTTGATGATGAATCAATACGTGTTGTTAAGACCTTTTTTGGTTTTCTGATATAGAAGCAGAAATAATCATATGGATCAGAGAAAAACAATATTTCTAAAAATTTACATATTCACCAGTTAAAATGGCAGTAGAATAGTCTGCTAAATGAGTATATTGGACTGTTTATTCTTAATTTCTGTAAATCCTTTTATTGTATTGGAAAAATAGTCTTAAAAATTTTCAGAGGAAAATCATATGAATTCTTTTGAGATAACATTGATCTTATGTAGGTTATACGTAGAAAAAAATGAAAACTCATTAAGTCATGCCTGAGTAAATCTTTTGTTCAGAAATTAATTGTACTAATGAAATAGTCTTTTTCTTAAGCAAGAAAAAAAGAACTCTTAAATACCACAAATATTGCCACCAAGCTTTGCATTCTTTAAGTCTCTATCTTTCTTTACATAATTTTACTCCCTCATCAAAAAAAAAATCCACTTCTAACTGTGCTTTACTCCTAAAGGTATGAACATTTTTTAAAAAGTAAGTATAGCATCAATTTACTGTTAAATGTATTACAGAAGCAAAATGTTAAAATGGTGCAATGGTATGTTGGAAGCATTTAATTTTGATAGGCATGATGTATAGCTAGGGAAGTAAATGTACTCAAATAATTATGTTGTCTTTGAAAGACTAGGTAATTTAAAAGTAGATTATCCAATGAGACTGAAGTAGTAGTTTTCAAATTTTCAGGAAGTAATTAAACAAGCAGAGGGTCTCTCTTTTTTACTGGCCGTTTCTGGATTACATAGGGATTATGAAGAGAGACAAGAAAAATGACAGAGCAGGCTAAATAGCACATCAAACTCCCCTTGAAGAAAGCTTTTTTTTTTTCCCCTTAGTGGCTTTCTGAATTACAAATAAGCTAGGTAATGTTTTGTGATATTTTTGGTGTAGGTATCTGAGAAAACATGTCGTTTGGAAAAGCAGGAGACACCATAGGCAACTTATTTTTTTAATATCTCTCAATGAAACATGTGTTACCCCAAAAGACTACTTCCGTGTTTAGAGTTTAGGCTTTTTTTTCCCCCTTTTTGTTGTTGTTGTTGGTGGTTTGATTTGGTTTACTATAAGGTTTTTGTTTAGACCTCAGCTCCTCTGGTTGGCTGCCACCTGGCACTCTGCCTTTTCTTTCCAAAAGTAGGGCCATGATTGCTTCTCCAGGTGCTGTTGATGCTGCCTGAGCCTTCAGACAGCTCCACACCCCTCACAGAGCACCTCAGTCTTTCTCTGATGAGCCCCACTTCATAATGCTCTGTTTTTTTCAATTTGCATACCGCAACATGAAATAGCTACCTCTGGGTTTCTCAGCAAGATTATGTCAGGTCTCAGTTTCCCTGGCTAAGATATTTCAGTGTCTGCCCTTTGGAGCAGAAAGAAAGAGTCCAGAGTGGGGACGCAGTTAGATGACCAAAAAACATCCACGGGACAGTGGAAATAGGGAGGGCAAGGCTGTGCCTCTTTATTTTGTAAATTCTTATGCAGCCATCTTAGGAATCAGCCCTCTAGTATCTAGTATCTGCTGTATCAAATCAAGAGGTTTTCTGACTTCAGGAAGATGAGAAAAATGAGTGTCCAGCCATTAAAATGGCTTTCATGCTTATTCTCAAATTTTCATCCGTCTTTCTCTATGTATTTCAGTAGAACAAATGCAAGAGGAGAAATCACAACAGTAGCATCCCAGAAGGTAAGGAAGTAGATCAGATCACTGCAGCAGGTTTCTTGGAGAAATAGGCAGTAAAAACCACTCCTGACCTTGCATGAGACTTTGGGAAACCTCCCGTAGTGCCCTGTGTCCAGATTCACCACTGCACCACACAAAGAAGTAGGGGACCACCTGGGACCATTTGAGGCCAATCTGACTGGGTCTCAGAAGAACGGGAGAGAAATCTAAGTATTTTGCATAGCCAGATTGACACTACAATTGCCTACAAGTAGTCACTTCTCTCTTGACTTTTTCCGGAGGCATGAAATTTCTCCTGTGAGCATTCTGCTGACCTTGCCCTTTTCAGTTGCCTAAAGAGTTAATTCTCACCCACACCAGTCAGTGTTTCAGCCGCTGTTTCCCTAGTGCTAGGGCTAGTGTGGAAACTTTCCATATTGACAACAGAGTCATAATGCAAGATTTCTCTCTAAGACATAAGGATTTATATGTGTTTACCTTCCCCGTTCACTGCTTTAAACTGCGGGATGTAGACTCCTGATTAATGTTGCTAATTACTGAACAACTGCTGCTGTGCTCCCTCAGGAGGACTGAAAGTCACTGTTGGGATCTCTCAGAGTCTACAGTTGCCTGTGCAGCAAATAATCTGATAACATTTCCATAACTAAACTTTATAAGTTAACTGTAAATTAAATTTACACTTTCATTTTAAAAGTGGGAATTTGAGAAATTGAGTAAGAATAATATTTTTTCAATTTTTTTTTTTAACAGTCACCTTAAATGTTTTTGGTTCCACACCTCATGAATGGTTACATTTTTCTTTAAATTACCTTTTTTATTATTATTTTATCAGCTTTGTATTTCTACATGAAAACTGCATTTTCAAAACACTCTGTCTGGTAGCTGGAAAATGGAGATAGTAGGAAATTATGACAGTAGATGAATGTGACAGTTATTTTTCCTAAGACTCTACAGTCACAGATGCAATGGCCTGGAATAATTTGAGAGGCCATTGCTTTTCTGCAGTTGCTCGGTCTGATTAGCAGTGTATGCATGACACTAAATAGTGTTGAAGACGCTAAACAGGGCCTTTTCAATCTCTCCATTCCTGGTAAAACCAGATATGCACCTGCACATCAAGAATATTGCACACCACTTTTAAGACACTTCTGACTGCATCCACAATGTACAAGTCAGGTATTAGAAAAAGTACTGATATTTGTTAGATGTGTGCATATGTGCACATTAATTGAGTTTTAGGACAGATCTGTTATAACAGGCTGCTTTTTTTTTTCTTAACTGAAACAGTTGAATGGAAATGATTGTACTCTCTTTGGAGTTATCAGACATACGGTTTTTGTGGAAATGATGCTGGAATCAGTGTCCAGTGAGAGGCTGACTTGTGAAGAGGCTGAATTGCTGCAAACGAGTTTGGGACCAGTGGGGAAAGTATCCTCTTGATATCCTGGAGAGGGGTACCTGAAAGGTCACGTTTGAGAAACGAAATGTTTGAGAGTTGTTCTGCATATGGTAGTAACACTGAAAACTGCATACTGTAGATTGTCAGTACACTTTCATGTAGACAGCACTATATGACATTAAATTGAAGTTGTTTATCTCAGTTATTATTAATTACTGTGGGTGAACAAAGAATAAGGTTGATTTGCAGTCTGAAAGCATGTGTCCAGAGTGTCCTTCGGTACTATGCACCCTCTCAAGTAAAAAAGAGCTAAATTCTTCAAACAAGTGCAGTGTGAGTAAGTTCACAGTTCCAAGATGCATTATCCTCTACATTCGAGGAATTACTGGGCACGATTATAAATGTAGGGAGAAAAGCTTGTGGGCGTATGTGAGACGCCAAAAAGTCTTCTCTTGAGATTCGTTTTCAGTTCATTCTCATATTAGGTCAGAATCACAAAGTATCAGATTTGTCCTCAAATAATTAAATATAACTGATTTTGGAGACCCCGTTCGATCCTTTGGCTTCTAGGCAGAGAAAAGTGTACGAATACCCTTGCAAAGTCACTAAGTTTAAAAAAAAAATCCAAAACGCAAAACCCCGTCAAACCATTTCTTTAGCCCGCTAAAAAGCTATGTTCTTTCGTTAGTCCCGTTGCATTCCTGGAACAACACAGGCTATTTGCAGATGGGAGGGGGCATCGAAAAGTGTTATTTCTTTTCATTGTGTTTTATTTGCACTTTTCCAGCCTTGTTGCCCGTTTGCCACTGGTGCTGCTCCCAAGCCTCCCCACTGCCACAGGTAACCCCCGACTTCACTCCCCGCAGCGGGGGCAGCTCTCCGTGCCGCTCAGCCTGTCGCCCCTGTTACTGGGCTTCTCTTTTTTTTTTTTTTTTTTTTTTTTTTTTTTCCCCGAGGAGACGGCCGGGTAAAGGTAAATCTCCCGTCGCCAGCAGGGGCAAGAGGAGCCTCTGAGCTCCCCCCGTGTTCCCCGTGCTCTGGCTTTCCTCTCCGTGAAGCCCTGTGTACACAAAGGGCTCGCTTCTGCCTTTCAATTAGGTAACCGAGATTTATTTACTTTTACTCTTTCTCCCATCCCTACATGCATTTAGTGTCTGTAACTCCTGTCAGCTTCTGGATTGGGTGTTCTTTTAAATTTTTTTTTCCCCTCCTCCCGATTAAGTTATTTATTTGCATTTCCCCGGAGGCAGATTTAAATCAAACGTCCGTGTGAGGGAGGACTCCATCCAGCCTGAATCCTACAACCAGGAGACAGACGGGTCCGCCCGCAGTGTGCGGGCGGCGGGCAGCTGAGCACTCCGGCTGAGTGCCTCATCTCGCCTCAGCGGGGCTGGGGCTCCCGCGGCTCTGGAGGTTCCCGAGGAGCCCCAGCTGGGTGGGAGGCTTCTTCCCAGCACGTCTGAGGGGTTCGCTGAGATCAGCCTCAATGCATACCCTCAGAGAAAAAAACCACCACCAAAAAACCCCAACACCACAGAACACAACAAAAACTCTAGGGTGTTGCTGGAGAAGGAGGGTTTCCCCATGCTTAAGAACTAAACTGACCGGGACAGCGCTTGGCACTGGCGGGGCCTGCGGAGCTTTCCCGAAGCACCTTATATGGCAGGGGGAGGGGGGCGCCCCGGGCACGGCTGCGAGCGCCGATCCCAGGGGAGCGTGTGCGTGGGGGGTCGCTTTGTGTTACACACGCTTGTGTCATTCTAGGGAACAGAGGGAGAGGCCGCCGGAGGAGACGGGAGATCTCCCAGGATAGCCAGTCCCGCCAGAAGGAAGAGCGATAGCATCCTTCCCGGCCACAACAGGTAAATCGTATTTGGCCACTACAGGTTGAAGTTGTATTGTTTTTGGTGGTGTGAGCTTTTTGTTTGGATTTATGGCTTGTTTTGGGGTGGGGTTTTTTTGTGTCTTTGTGGGAGGTTTTAGTACAATTTTTTTTTCATTCTCCCTCTTTTTCCCTCCTCTCGGCGTTTTCTGAATGGCATGGACCTGACCGAGGGGAGGGGGCTATTGGCAGCCCGGGGAGCGCCGCCGCCCTGTCCCCAAGCCAGCTGTCTGTCCCACAACGGGGGGACGGAGATAACGCGGAGACGCGGAGTGCCCGTCCCGCCGGCTGTCCCTCCCTCGTCCTTCGCGCAGCTCTGCCGCAGCCCCTCGGAGCTCTGCGGGCCCTTCGCTGCTGGCCACCGCGGGAAATGCCACGGGAGAAGACACTTCCCCTCCGAAGCTCTATGCGCGACTTCCATGAAGAATTGGAAGGGAGTAAAGCCGAGGGTTTGTCTATTTGGCATTAAAACGGGGGAAAAAAAACCGCGCGGTTCGGTCACCTGCTCCGCACCCGCACCGCATGAGAGCTGAGCCCGGCCCGTCCCTGGGGCGCGGTGGCGCGGCCCTGAGCGAGGCCTGCGGAGCTTTTATTGCTCATAAAGGGTACTGGGGGAACGGCCAGTAATGCGATCAGGAAGGGAGGTATTAAGCAGAACAGTGCTCAGGCACTAAAAGCGCCCAAAAGCGCGCTCTCAAAGGACACTTCGGGCCGAGCAGCAGTAAAGGTTTTATTGGTAACTGAGAAGCGCCTCGCAGCCGCAGGTTTGCCATTAATGACCGCTTCGGTGGGTAGGAATTACACTGCCGGGCTGGTGGCGAGACCCAGCGGGCAAAGGGCACTTCGAGGTAATAGCAAGTATTTACTAAAGGAGTTACTGACAAATGAATGCCGGGATTCAGGCTTCGATTTGCCGGATAAACTTTTCAGTAACTATGAAAGCAGGCCAATAACATTTATAGAGGAAAGAAAAATATTTGAAGTTAGAAACTTCTCTAGTAGCTGAAAATTAACTTCTGACAACAAGCTGGATTCCCCTCCTCGTTAAATCTAAGAAACTCTATCGTTAAATTTCACCCTAAAAGATCTACTATTTTAAAAATAACAGCACCCCGCAAGGCAATTTTCCAGCTGTAGAAGAACCTTTAAAACCAAACCAAGTGGTGTCTGTGGGCAGACGTGTACGCTTAGAGTAGTGAGAGCCGAGCATCCACAATATTTTTGTTAGGATTTTCAGGTATGCAGGGAGCACACAAATGTTATATTTTCTTTTTGATCTGCTTGTTGTCAAGTAATTAGTAAAAGGAATTACCCGCTCTGGCGCTGTGCCTTCGGGTAGCAAAGGCATTAGAACTTTAAACTTCGCATTTTCTGAATGTCTCTGGCTAGACTGCCTTCTCCCTCAGCACCAGTCCTTTCAGGGGGGGTTAAAATTTTAATTCAGTTCGTTGTGATTATGAAGGGGTGGGTTACGTCGCCGTCTCTGCCCATTTGAAGTTAATAGACTGATTCCAGTGACTTTGCTTCTCCGGGCAAAGGCGGGGGGGGACTTCGTGGAGAAGCGCCTGCTCTGCCCCCACCCCCCTGCCTCCCGGCCCACTCTGCGGCAGGGCTGGCACGCATCGCGACACAGGCAGATAAATCAGATGGGGCGACAATCAGCGTAGCCTCCACTGTCTTTGGGAAGGCTCTCTCCTTTTGTCTTCGAAAATCTGCCACGCGAATTTCCCCAGTGGATTCCTGTATTTTAATACGCTCTGTAATGTTAACCCTACTTAAAAAACAAACAAACAAACAAAAAAACCCAAAAAAACCAAACCAAAACAAAAAAACCCACACCAAAACAAAACAACTACAAAAAAACACAAAACAAAACAAAAAGAAAGGGAGAGAAGACGGCGAAGGTGCTTGTAATTAACTAACCCTTTTACCTTTTCTCAAACACGGATTTAAGCTCTAAATTTTATCCGTGCAAACGAAAACAGTAAATATTGAGGTACAGGTTCATAAAGATACCTAAATGAACACATAGCTTTAGTATGTGTGCACATGTATATAAGCAGTTTTGTCACTTGTTCAGTGCACTTTCATTGAAAAAGAAGAGAGGCTGACGAAATGATTATCCTTTCATCAGATTAAAATTCGTCTGTTATTTTTACATCTTTAAATCCTTTCGTCAGGACTATAGCTTTATTCAAAATTATGAAATAGAGGATTTTTGCTTGTAACAGGAAAAAAACACCAAAGAAACAAACTACCCCATCCTCAAAAGATTTTCTCCACCTTCTCACCTCCAAAACAACAACAAAACACCAGAGCATCCGAGAATTTTTTAGTTTTATTTTGCTTGTATATTCAACGCAGAGACTTAACAATTACAGGTTAGAAAACCCATTTGAAAACAGTAGGGCCACGTTACGACAAAGGTCTGGCCAGCATTAATCTAGTGTTTGGAAAACAGTTGACAGCTGCGAAGGTTTCCCCCTTTCCTTCCTTTCCTTTAAAAATAAACCCTTTCAAATCCCAGACCCCATCTCGGTTTCTCTGGGTAGAGTCCCTTCTCTCTCTTTCCAGTTGCATGAAGGGGTGAATTGAAAAATCATTTAATTATTTTCATTCTAATCGCCTTAATCCCCCTTATACTAGGAGCAAATGATGATAATGGGATCCACATGGAAAAGACCCCCGGGAGAGGGGGATTAGGGCAGAATATTCTCCCGGCCCTGCACCCTGGCAGGTGGAGACCAGCGGGGCGGGGCTCGCCTCGGCTCTGCTCTGCTCGACTCCGGCGGGGCTGGGGGTTTGAACATACAAAAAAATATTGGAGTAAACCTCCTCAATCTGTGGGTAGCTTGCTTTTTATTATTTCATTTTTGCTCCAGGTGACACAGCTGTAAAGTGACCCGCTTGTCACCCTGGGGGGACAGGGGACTCTCCTGAAACAGGGGAAGAAAAAACAAGACACCGCTCCTCCCCCCTTCCCGCGATCCCCCCGCCTCTTCGGAGCCTGAGCAACGACAAGCTGATTAATCTTCCCGGGTCGCCCTCGCAATCCCCGAGGGCCGCTCCGCTTAGCCGCCATCCGCGGTCCGCGAACGTGCAAATCCCCCGGCTGCGGGGGCTCCGCTGTAGCCCAGGGAGGAGGAGGAAGGGCCAGTCGCCGTCGGCACTATTTAGAACCACCGCCGCAACACTACTCCCATTTGAGGCTGCAGGAACAGAGCCAACAGGGCGATCACCGGGCGCTTGGTTTTCTTTGGGTGTTTTCAGATCTGTACAAACACTGGGCCTGCCGGTTTTTATAAACAACTTTCGGGACGCAGTCAATCAATCATACTGGCAAGCAAACAGACCAGGAGCCTAGGATATATACAAGGCATAAATATACACATATACACTTTGTCTTCTTTGAAGGAGTTAGATTTTTTTTTTTCTAAGAGAAACCCTATCTATAAAGATTCTGACAAAGTCAGGAAATCACAGTGAAAAAGTAGGAGGTATTGTTAGGCAGTTATGTTACATTGTATGCTTTAATACCAGCAAGGGAAATATTGGAAAAGAGAAAGAAAAAAGCATCTAACCAATTTGAAAACTTAAAAAACAATATTACGCTTACAGTCAGAGAGACAATTTCAAGAATACGTGGCTAAAAAACATGAAATGTGGTCATTTTAAAATACAGTGCAATACATACATCTGGAAAAGACATGAGTTTACCAGATTTGCTAGTCAGCAAAGTGTTCTTTATGTTGCAGTCATTTCTAGCCTCACTTTTTAATTTGAAACATATTTGTATCCAAGGATAGGTCCTTGGGAATGCCCTGTGTTGTTTTGGTTTGGTTTTTTAAATGATCTTTTGATAATAAGAGCCCTGTATAGCATGGAGTTTGTGCCCTCTCTTTCTGACACCGAGTCTTTCGTTTGCAAAAGGACATGAGTGAGCGAGGAGTCCATAGCACAAAGAATGCAACAGATCTGAACATCCCAGTAATGCAGAAAGTATAGTTAGGGTAGGAAAAGCTGATCAGGTGTCAGGACTTAGAAGAGCATATTCTGTGCTGATGTAAATTAGGAGATTCACAGATATAGAGGACTGGTTGGTGCTGCAGAAACGGTGTGTTGTTCTTAATCTGCCCTGCCATGATCTGAAACTGTGGCCCTTTCTGGACAGTGAGATTGAGGAAAGCCTGGGGAATGATGCTCACAGAGGAGAAGCTGTGCTCTGGCAGAGAGCATCAAGAGAAGCTTTTTCCAACTGGTGAAACCTTCCAAACAAACTTGTAAAATTGAGGATCAGTGTTGGATTTGCTCAGGAAAGACCTTGTGGCTGCATTGCTTCTATGGAACCACTGAAAAGAATAATTTTCTCTTTTTGAACTTATTGCATTTGTTGTGCAAGTTTTCCTACCAAGAATAAACTTGGTATTTGGTAATTTCACTCCACGGTTGTCATCTGTTAAAACAAATCCTATAAGGAGCCTAAGCCAAATACTACTCATGTCAGGAAAGCGGGTTTTGGTGCTGCCCTTCCAAGCTGATTGGGTCTTAGAGACATAAATAACAGGGAAGTTGTTTCATTGGCTTTTCAGAAAGATGTGTATGGTCAGCAGAATAGGGACTGGGCTTACATCTACGACCCCTCTTTTAAAGACCTGTGTCTAAAACGGATTGGATTATTTGCTTGCTTAAAGGCAGTTCCATTTTCATATAACAATTTATACTTATCATCATGTAAGTGAAAGCTTTAGCAATCAAAGCTTTATTCTTGCAGACCTGAGGTATCATTTTCCACAGCAATGTATTATGGAGTCCTTTGACAGAAACTTGCCTTGATTTGTGATGTATAAGACTGACACAATGAGTGATAAATGTATTAAATGACAATTTCCAGTTAAAATAGTACATGAAATACATAGTCATTAAAATAGTATCTGAAGACTCTGCAAATGCATAATAATTTTGATGTAAGTGATTTTAATGTTATGGAAAAACTGTGAAAGCCCACACACTTTCTTATCCTCAAAGATTCAGTCTTTCCCCCTCTTCCCCCAAGAGAAATGATTATTAAGATTGATATAAACAAGCTTCTCTGGAAAGAAAGAAAATGAAAAAGGAGGAAAAGGGAGAGAATTATACAATACACATACCTAACAGTATAAACAACTCCACCCCTCATCCTCCAACCTGGCTTTCTTCAGCCTTTTGAGCATTTTTTCTAAAATTCATGATATGGCAAGTGACAAATGTCTTTCCGGAAGATCTGACAATGCAACTGGCTCACCAAAGACTGTTTGTGAGAAGTGCTGGCCAGAGCAGACAGGTTACTATTCATCAGCCTCTTAACAGACAAATTCTCCTTTGCTACATTATGTGGTACACCTATACACTGAAAACTGGCTATGAAGGGGGTGAAACCAAATGGACACTTCAATCATTGCTTGAGAAGATTAGGTTTTACTAAAACTGAGACACCTTTTCTTTTACATCAATATTCTGCCATACCTGTACAGGTGGGACTCTGCTTTTTGTTTTACAGATCTCCTATGCTTTACAGGCATTGAATTTTACAATTTCTCTTTTCTCTGAGGTTAAATGCTTTCTGGCACTACTTGTATTAAGTATGACTTACACTACTGGTAGTAAGCATAAAGACTCCAAAGAGTCAACCTGCTTTTGCTTCCTTCTTTATTGAGAATAGATTATCCCAAAAGATTTGAGAACACTGCTATGTTTCCATTGATAACCAGTGACGCTTATCAGCTTAAACAGTGTGTTGAGACAATGGATCTGAGAAGGTGAGGCATTAAAGATACTTCTAACCTTTTGCTTCTTCCAAATTCCAATAACATCTTGACTCTACTCCTTTGAGTTACTGATTTGCTTTTGACAGCAGTGGGGCAACAATTTTACTAGGGTGTAACTTGTTAGCTGTCTTGTAAGGATAATGCAGATAAGCTTCTCCAACTATTATCTCATATTCTGTGTAAAATTCTTCTTAGTTCAAGTATGTAGTGAACAACTTCTAAAATAGACTAAAGATCATCAATCAGCATTCATTAAATTAATTTGAGGATCACTTTGGAATGGATTGATGTAAAACTGTATGATTGGCAACATGGGCTTCCTTTTCTGTTCCTTTTGTATAATAGAATAACTGTCTGTTTTTAGAAAATATTGATACTGAGAGTACGTTTTAACTGCTAATTTCTCTTTTATCCGTTATTTAACTACTGTTAAGAAATTACAGAGAACACTTTATATTTTAAAAATAACAAAAATACATGCAGTCTATTTACTAATTTGGTGGAAGAGGACTAGACTGCAAAGGAAGACTGCTCAGCCTCCCTGTGGACAGCTGTGGAGAGGTGCAGAGGTGTTGGGCAGGGCAGTAAGGCTGTTATGTTACTGCAGGAAAGAGGGAGGATGAGGTCTGAACAAGTCTGGGACCAGGTATCCTCTTACAGAAACCAGTAATCTCACCTCTTCAAAACGTCTGTCATCTGCATTAAAACCAACAAAACTTTAGTTTTAATGAAAAATCTTATCAAAGAACATTTCTTCCCTTGGCTCTTTCCATTTTACTAACTTGAATCTTTAGACTCAGATCATAAATCTTGATTTATGTTCGACAATTAATGATTTTAAATGAAATCTATCTTATATAGGAAATCAGAACGTCTGTCTATGTACCATTTAAAACTCCAAATTAGGCTTGTAAGTGATTTTCAGTATATGTTATGCAGCACTATGTACACTGTGAACACTTAACACCAAGAAAGGGAAATCATATACTAATACATTTACTTTTTAAAGGTTGAAAAAGAATTTAACAAAAGCTGACTTCTGTATGTGACTTCTGTATTTTATTACATATCTAAATATCTATACATATCCCTACATATCTATAGGGAAAAAGATTCAAGCATTTTTTATTATATTTTTGCAGTGATAAATGAATGTTGAGTATTTATTCTAAATTTCTCTCCTATGCCAAGGGAAAAAGCAAACCAAACCAAAAAAAGTCCAGCTTTTGCTAGTACAAAATCAGAAATGACACTGTCAGACTTGACAGCATGGAGCAGTAGCAAATACATTTATTGATATAAATTCCTAAGTGGAATATAGAAACAAGAAGTTACACTTAATGTAAAAAAATACATCATCTTGATTGTGACTAGGAAGCACGCTGAGAGATGCACTTCTCCAGCACTACTAATGCAGTTCCGTGATTTTCTTGCTTGTTTCATTACACAGGTGATTTATGCTGCCCGAAGGCAAGTAAACTTCAGAAGTTCTCCAGTTATAAAAATATATTTCAATTCAATTGTGTTGCATGTAATGAAGACAATTAGTCTGAATTCTGGATAGGAAGACGGGGAAACTGCAGTTGTGAAAATAGTTAACACATAAGAAATAGCTAAGATAAAAGTCATGCAAAGAATAAGTGTGCCATTGTGGCTCATAAGGAGTATGTTCTGCCTAGTGTAGTAGAGCAGTACTAAGTCTTTTTCACCATCTACATCACTGTGAAGCCTCACAGAATTTTTGGCCTGCTGAGTTAATTGATAGAACTGGTGTATAAAGGGGTCCACAGGAGTGAGTGTAAGGTCAGTTTGTTGATACAGTGTTATGTGACTGCAGAAAGACTTTTGCAGCACAGGCAGGAATGTGTTTCCTTGAAAGGGGAAGGCTGCTTCTGAAATTAAAATAGTCTTTTCAGTTTTTGTGTATTTCATGTGTTAAGGAGAACATAATGCTCAAGCTGTAGACCAACAGAACAAATTTCCACAAGGAAAGCAAAAAAGGCAAATTGTAAATAATTTTCAATATCTACCTTACATTTCAAAAGAATTACTAATTTTCTTATGTTATGGTCCTGTACGAAAAGTATTGTGAACTTTTCAGATTCTGGCACACGTGAACACAGATGCATTTGCCTTGAGTCCAACAGAGCATTCCTAGCAACCTATTGGCGTGTGTAGTGCTCAAAGGATGAGAGCCTACTAACGAAATGTAGATGGTCTTTCTCCAGAAAAACTTAGCTAAACAAGTTTTGATATATATTTTTCCCTGTTAAAGAATTTCTCCTCTGCATGGATTATAGTATTTTCCATAAGGTTAATAATAAAGGCTGTGCTTGCTCTGAAAACTTCAGTTTACACTGGTACCCACTGTCAAAAACAGACTATTGAAGTAATGAATGAGGTTCACTTCCTCAGCATGTGTAAATGTCCCAACTTACAGTTAAACTTTCAACAGCTGAAAGACAATACCATTGACATGTACCTGGCACTAGTTACTCAGGTTTATTTTTTCCTGGAAAGCAGTTTAGGGCGACAGAGTGGCGTCCGGGTTTCCCAGGTTGTTGTGCTGACAAACTGCAGTGGTGGTAAAGGCAGGGAGTCTGACAAAATCTCATTAATCATTTTAAATTAAATCCAACATTCCTCTCCAACACTGCCAAGAAGAAAGCTAACTTTTACAAATGAATACTCTCTCTGAAAAGAACTGTTATCCTGACCATGTTGCTTTCACATAAATAAGCTTGATTTTTTTTAGGTACACATACTCTATTAATAAGCAGTATTTTTAAGCTTAAAAAATAATGCATTTGTTGCATTATTAGGAATTTGAAAAATACTTTTTGCTCATTTTCTGTATTAGATACTATGAGTGAACCACATAGCTGAAAATTAGAGCCTCTTCCTTCTTTCAATGAATTGCAGTTTTTTGCTTTTGTAAAATTGTAAATACAGAAAGTTCCTTTTTAATTTAAGTACATTTCACATATGAAATGGAAATATTCTGTGTAAAGATTTTCTAATCCATCTTTTCTCTAAGCCTATTTATATGAATAGGAAAGGAAAACTGCAAATCTACTAACATTATGCCAGCAAAAACAGAGATGATGAAGGAGCAATGTGATCTTTTTAAAGTTTTTTACATACACATTTCTGAAACCAATCCTAGCTATTTGGGTATGATTTAATTGTGCATATTGTATGGCAAGTCTGAACTTTAACATCTGATAAATAGTATCAGAATATCATCTAAAACTTTATCCTATTAAAATCATTATTACATGTAGATTATAGAAGTTTGGATATTATTTCTCTTTAAGGCAAAATGAAACCATAATGTGCCTATGGGAGACACAGGAAATACTTTAAGTCTGTTATTTTTCCATTTTAATAGTGCTTTTGAGCTTTGTTACTCAAAAGGGCAGATCTTACAATGGCAGAGAACAAGTCATCAGCCTTAATGTTTATGAGATCTGATACAACCATGAAATACTTGAAAAGAAAAAAAATCCCCATCCAACAGAAGTCAAGTAAATTCGACTTTTCTAAATACTTATTATTGTTATTTTGACATTTTAACATGATCAAGTAGGTATACCTTAATTTTGTTTAGGTACTTAAAATAATTTAATACTTGTTTTCCAAAAACAGAACTATAAACAAATACTGAACAATGACATCCTTACACAGAGAACACAATTATAACCACTTCAAAAAAGAGCAATTCCTTGGCAATTTTTATCTAAAGAACATTAATAAACTGCCGAATACTGAAGAGGAAACATTTATTTGCCCAGCTAGTCAGTTTATTTTCCTAAAGCTGTATTTTTGAACTGTTTATAGTTTTTCTTTTTCCAATGTGGGGGGGTGAAAGGGAAAGGTTGAACAGAACAAATTGAAACTTTTTTCCTGAATGCGATATTCTTTCTTACTTCAAAAGTGACAAACATATTTCTTACTTACATTTGTTTGGGCTTTTGTATATTGAAGTTTAAATTTAATTTAAATTTTAAAAAGTCAAAGCTGTATAAATGTGTTGTTTAGAGTTTGAATGGAAAGTATTCTAGACCCAAATAGAGTCTGAGAAAATGTTTAATATCAGATACTGCCTATAACTAAGCCATATGAATATGCAATATATGCCATTTTCCTTCAATAAATGCAATGAGAGTCTGAGAATTTAATCCATGCGACAATGAGCTCTATTTGTGTGAAACTTTACATGGACACAGGTAGACACATTTCCCCTACATGAACACAGAACAGTTGTCCTTCTGTCACATCTGTATATACTGAAGTTAGCAAAATTTCAGAAATGGTTATTCAGAACCATTCCAGTGTCTTTTAGGACCAGAAAAGCAAGTGTTTGCAGGGCAACGGGCTGCAGGTTCATTTCTTCCTTCGGTGCTGTGTACAGTCTGTACACTTAGCATTAAGGCAACACCACACGGCCAAAGTTCAAAGGACATGCAGTGGTGGAATCACAATAGCTTGGGAATCACTTTGCAGTTATAGGTTGATCGTGCTCATGTATAGGCTTGGAATCCTCTACCTAAGTCTTCTGAAGTGCTTGATCAAGTAGCTATTTCCACATCACATCATTTAGGGACACCTGGATCAATTAAGTATCTATCATTATTTTCTTTTGAAATGTGCATTGAAGAAGACACTGCCCTTTGTAAGGGATTTTTGGAGGATGACTAAGAGAATTTTTCTCACTTTGTAAGAGTACTATTACACCTGCTTATGACTATTTTTTCCTTTTAAGACAGAAAATTGCCTAGTTTCACATAAGGTCCAGATTATTAAAATGCAAAAAATTACTTCTCAGCCACTCTGGAAAAAGATTCAAACTGGAAAGAAAAAAAAAAAGGACAGAAGAAATATCTATATTCATTCTTTGTTTTTTGGTTGCCTTTGAGGGAACTCACACTTGGCATGTTGTGTTTGCTACTTCCTGTTCAGCTCTGAGCTAGTAACATAATGTACAATATGAGTTGGGCACTAATCATCTAACACTGTTCAAAATCCTATTGGGAAGATCAGATGTGGTTATCTGTATGCAATTAGGGTTTTGTTTTCTTTTCCCCTGGACTTGTCCTACGGAAATTTTAATCATATCATCCTGTTTCTAATTTATCTTCTTGGTTGCTACACTGGCCTTGAAGCTTTTTAAACCTTGCTAATAGACGTACTGATCTACTCCAGATAAAAACCATGTTCTGTCTTCCTGGAGGCTTTGTTTTGTATCAGGGTAACTGGAAACTAAGAGAAATGCAGACTAACAATTCATGCTCTCTTATCAGCGCAAAATCAAAACCAGTATCACTAATGCCAACTTAAATACAAGTCAGAAAAGAATTAAGCCTTCCTCTGCATTTATGGTTTGAGAAGAAAACGTTTCCTAATAAGAATAGTTCTAACTTCAAAATTCACTGCATTCTTCTTTTTACATATATAACTTCTGAGGAGTGTTTTCTAGAAAACTGTATTCTGCAGTGTCCACTTAAGATCACTTTAAGGAGCCCAGGAGATACTTGTCCTTTATTGTTGGTTTTACAGATTATGTTAAAAGTTTTCCCACTTGTTTTTTTAAATTTTTTTTTCTAATACAGAAGCTGAAACCCATGCCTTAAAGGAAGCTCCCCACCATACCACACACTCTTTATTTGTGTTTAAGATTAATTGACTGACCACTGCAGAACACATCCTTGGACTTTCTGAAATACATGAAACAAAACAGGGTGAAGAGTAATTATCCTGAGAGAGGCAAGTGATACTGTAAACCTGTCTGGAGGATAGCTGCTATACTGCTGGCTCCTGGCTTTATGTGTGTATGCTACATAAATACAAATGGCATTTACACTTGATTAAAGGTAATATAATAAAAAAGTACAACTTTTTCTGTGTGCATTTTTATATGTGGACCAGAGCTATAAACAAAATGTACTAAACACTTGAAATAGCAGCAATAGCTACATTTTTTCTTCCTGTCATTTAGGTAGCCCTTATGTGGACTGTCACTGTCATGATTATTCTCACTTCTAAATAAAATATAACACTCCCTATGTACCAAATGGAAAGCAGCAGCGTAGGCAAAGTGTGTGCCTATGAGGAGTATGACCTGCATTCAGTTCCTGGCTCTGACATGGGCTTTCTACACAGAAGATCAGATTAACCTGTAAAACACAACTAAGAATACCTTCCCACCTCACCTCATGGTGTGGTAGGGAAAAAGAATAAATGTACTTGTTGCCATGATGAATCCAGATGCTACTGATAGCTGAATATTATGTAAACAAACATAATGAAGAACAGCTCTTATTTTAACTACGTTATGTCAATTTAAGAAAAGCACTGCTCTGTGAGTTGTCTGAACAAACAGCAGGCAAAACCTCATTCAATTCCTGCACATGCACAGCAGTTGCACTGCTAATATTCTACATACTTCAGACACAACCCGACCTAAGTAATTTTTGAAGTATTTCCATAAATCTAGAACTGTTTAAAAAGCTAGCTATATGACTGATTTCGAAAGTAACTCAGTGTCTGACTCTGAAACGGCTCTCAAATCCTGCACAGTCACTGCTCTAATCTTGCACAGTCAGTTTTTAACAGCTTTAGCAATGAGTCATCTGGTATGTATTTGCCCAGGCATTTCCATCATTGACACTTCTAGACTGAGGGAACCAGTTGAAAGCAGCAACACGTTAGTAGCCCCCACTACTTTCCCTGTTTGGATTTTTCCTTTTTTACTGTGCTGAATAAGTGATTGTAGTTGCCCTGTTTCCCAAAAACTAGTGTCTGCAAAATAGGTTATATATGTAAATTATGTAAAACTCTCTGTACACTGCACGATTTCCCTTGGCTATCCCTGTATGACATCAGGGTTCATCTAAAATAGAGCCTGTAATCTTTAAAACTGAGTGAATAGCAGATTGGCAATATGCTAACTCAAGTTAGTAAATATAGCATATATTACCAGCCTAGATATTTTACAAGTGTCATCTCCTAGAATAAACTTTATTGTAGTACTCAGACTAATGTTTCTCTAAGTTATGCATCTGAGGTAGTCAGCATTGTAAAAAAAAGCAAACAAAAGTACAACACTATTTTAAGAGATAAGAGGAGAAATTTTAGTTAAAATATTTCACAATAAAATAATTATGATTATAAATCTCTTCAGTTAAATATATACACATTACACAGTATTCTAAAAAGAATGAACTTATTAAAGTTTCAAGCAGATCTAATGCACAAATTCACCACTTTGTCAGCTTGGACTGTAATGTCAGTTTAACATTCATAAATGGCTGTGTCAGACTAATGGCATTGTTTTGTGCAAAACTGAAAAAAATTATGAAAACCAAGTCCTTCCATTCCCATAGTAAATAGATAGAAAAGGTAGTTTACACAAACACACACTTACACACACAAACTTTGATTGCATACAGAGGTTAGAATGACCAGCACTAAAATAACCCCCATCTCTACAAAATAATTAATGTCTTGAATTGATGCAATATTTGAAAATTACAAATTTTAAGTGCTAGCAAATTGTGCTTTTAGGCAGCCACATGGCCAATAAGGTAGATGTTGTCATAAAGGTGCCCTACAAAATCTTCACTAATATTCTGTGCAGCTCGTCTCGTATTTCGGATGAATTCCCTCTTTGACATTTTGTTCTTCACGTGAGGGCTCGTTAGATCAATTGAAAGTAGAATCAAAGAGTAACACAGTACATAAACTGCATCTAGACAAGAGAGAATAAATAAAAAAAAGTTTAAAGAAGAAATTGTGATCACTAAAAATATTGTTCCCTCTCTAAGAACCTTATGGTCTTCATCATCTGGGCTCATAATTTTGTTTACATATATGTATGTATATATATACATATATAACAACTCAAAGGGGTATCCCAGTGAAATGAAATTGAATACAGAAACTTACAAAGTAATAATGTCAGCACGTTGCCAAATGAGAATTCACAAATCTCTTAATACTTCTACATAATCCAAAAGACACTAAGGGCTTTATGCATGTTCATTTAAACAGCTTCTTGAGGATTTTGTAAACTAAAGCCAATATCCCGCAAAAGCTTATCTTTAAATATGTAAGCAGTTCCACTGCTGAAAACTGCTTCCCCCCAACAAATTAGAAATGCTTGTTAACTTTGATGAGGCCCAAAATTCCCTTTCATTTCTGTGAGACTATCCACAAGATAAAATGTTAAGTGTGTAAGACTTTGCAAGAGGAAATTCAGAGACAGTAAAAAACTCAATTAAAAAGCTGAAGCACAGACAAAAGGGAAGGAGAGATAACATGGAAATAAACTCTATTAATCAGCTAAAAAAAGCAGCTGTACATTTGGGTTTTGTTTGTTTTTGTTTTTTTTTTTAAACCCAATTGGAATTATGACTGTATACTGAACCATGTTTGTACTTTCAGAAATACTTGTTTAGGTGCTGAATTTAAAGCTATCAGAAACAGTAGTAGCATCCAGAAACAAAGGCTGATCCACAGAATCAAAGCTCATTTTTGCTTACCAGGACTAAGGCCAAGTTCTCTCATCAAATCAGGATTACAAGCACAGAATCTGTGAGAGAATTTTGTTATGAGAGTTTCAAGGTACTCCCCACGCTCCTCAGGAGCATGAATGTGTCTGAAGAACTCTCTCAGTGCATTTGGCAAGAACTGATTTCTGAAGTTGTGCAGCGTCACAAGGTCATCCAAAACATCTCGCCTGGTAGAATGAAAACCCACATTATTAGAGAAGTTTCTTTTAACTGTTGAAATATGAAAATGTAGGTTTTAAAAATAAAACTGAAAGCTTTAGAACAGTAGGATCTTTGTTTTCTGCTGATCACTAACAGCACAAAGATAATATCAACACGTTTTTCACTTACATAGTAACCAAATACTATAAAAATATACATTAATCAGAATTCAAAGTTTCTTTATATGTATATTCAATCAGTCTACATGGAGGCTTTGCTTCCTTTAAACCATGACAAAGCCATTAAAAAAGACAGTAAAGGGAATAAATTCACGTGTCACACATTTGGATGCCTAAGTAGAAGCTGCTATAGGAGTGTCTTGTTAAAATCAGGCTTCAGCTAGACAAAATTTGTTCACTTAAGTCCATCAGAGTATGATGCTCTCAAGTGTTTTCCACTGATCACAGAAACTAAATGAATCTAAAGGATTCATACCCACCTACAGATGTCCAAAAGACATCTGAAGACAATTTGGAAACAAATTTGAAGTGAACCAAAGAACATTTTACCATGTTTAACCTAACTTTTATCTTTCAGTACTAAGACGGGAGTTTCAACATTAGAAAACTGGTTTTTATTTTTAGTGTCTGAATACACTCTGTTTTTGAAGGGAAGATGAATGGCAGTAGGGATTGCTAATATTAACTTGCAATCTCATCCACTAAATGGTTTTGTGTATTTTCTATTGACTAAAAGATTGATAATCTGAAGTTTTACAGCACAGGACTGTCAGTGGTGATAACACTACAGAATGACTCCTTTTATTCCTTTAGTAGTACAGGTTGAACAGGATGACAAGCAGGAGGGGATTCCTGCTAGGAAGAACAGAAGGACAACAGCATTTCTATTTATGTGCCTTTATTGTTCTTCTTCTCTTTCAACTTCTGTTGAAAGTGCTGGTGCTCCTCTTTCCTCATACTGTCCCACCCCAACCTGATGGCATAAGAAAGCACTGTAGAGACAGAAGAGCACACTACAGCAGGGAGACTGTTCCTCACTGCAGCTCATGATGCCTCCAAGAGGATGTACCATTGCATCTTAGGAGGTGTTTGTGACTTGCAGTTGAGAAATATCAGACAGTCAAATAATGGTTAGGCGATTCAAAATTAGTTAAAAATCTATCAACCCTTGGTAAAGTGGTAACTATTTTTTCTGATTAATACCCATACTAGATAGGGAAAAAACCCCCTCAAGTCAAAAAAGCAGCAAAATATCTATAAAATCTGAATGTTAAACAGTGCAAAGACTATCCTGTGCAGTTTAAATGCTCACCATAACTTCAAAACAATTTATGCCCAGAACTGCAAAAATGCGGGAAAATCCCAGGATGTGAGACTAATTGTTATAGGTGGTATTTTTGAGGGTTCTTATAACGTGTTACAGTCACATAAATACTTAAACTGAATAACTGTTCAGATTTAGCAGCATCATTTAGTTGCATTTTCTTGCCTTTTTACACCTTTAAAATTGCATCACTACAAACAAAATATTGCTGAATGGTGTTATACATTGAAAATTCATAGAAAATGTTTTAAGAAAAATTCAAATTACCTTTCATCAAGGTAGATTCTCAGCTTCTTCCAATTTAGTGTTCTCGTGCAAAAGATAAACTTAGCTATTTCTTTTGGTGAATCGTCTAATATGCCTTTGGACATAAAGTAGTTGACTCCCTGAGATAAAATACATGTACATATAAATTTGTTTAATCTTCATAATGTAATTGGGAACAAGTATTGTACTTCACAATGTAGGAATGTCATCCTACTAATTAGTTGGGTTGTTTTTCAGAATGAACCCTCCTCCTCTAAATCACATTTCAACATGCACAATACACTCTAAAATTATAAATCAAATGCAAAGAAACAATTTATTGTTATGGTTGAGATTTTACGTTCAGTCTTAGTAGGAAATTTTAAATTCTGAACCCTATGGTTCTTTAATAATTTCTTTACAGTGGAGATAAGTATTTTTATTTTCATACTTTTGTAATAGTATTTAAAATGCTGCAGGGACCATAACTGTGAATTTCATAACTTTTGTAAATAAGAAAATCTTAGCCATAATGTGTTTAGTCTTTAATATCTTTCATTAAAACAGTAATGTTCTCACATGTATACGATGTATCACATTCAAATAGATGCATTAAATGCATTTGTTTAAATGTGTAATAATGCAAATAAACACAAGCACGCTGATTTCAAAGCATAGGTAAATATCAACATATATAAATATGCATACACATAAATAAGAACACTATGCCTAACAAAAATAGTTTAAAAACAGAGGATTGTATATATTTCATATTCATATTATGATTTCCACAATTTTACACTTTTACAAGCATACATTTCTGGCAGAATAAACACGCCAAATTTAATTTTAAAGTATTTCAGTGATATTCGGGATTCTTTCTGGTCATTGAAATATCCCAAAGCATAAAAATATTTTCCTTATGATCTCAGAACCAAAACCCAATTAATGGATTTCAAAAACATTCACATTTTTCAATAACAAAAATATAAACCTGAGAATAACTAACCAACTTGTTCCAATTCAGTTTGGTAGGGGCTGAGAGCGGTTCTGAGCATTTGTTACAAGACTTAAGTACAATATATCTTGACTGTAGAATAACATTGAAATGCAGAACATGTAAGACAGTGCATTTCTGCACAGAACAATGTACCAAGGGCACAACCTAAATCACCTTTAAAATACTTCTGAAATATTTTTTCATAAATCCACTGATATCAGGCTTCCAAATACTTTGCAAGTTTGCCCTTTTAGTTTACATTACATCTATAAAGATGTAGGGGCAACCTGTCATTCAGTGTGTAAGCTAAACTTCCCAGTACTCTTCAATTTTGTGTGAAAAAGAAATAAACGACTGAGTGCAGGTTTGGAGCATTTTAAGAAGCAGATTAGTAAAGCAAAGTCTCAGTTGCATCAAGAAAAAAAAAAGTAATTAGAAAACATGTTTAAGAACAAAAGTGAAAAGCCAAGAAACACCTGTAATATTAACTAGCTATTTTTACCAGTCCATAATTTTTGCTTATTTATTTATAGAAAATATCTGTTAATCAGTATATATTTATTTCATTTAAAAAATGGTTTAGAAAAATAAATCTTGCAATGTTAGGACCCAATTTTAAGAAGAATCTGTATTTAGGACTTGATGAAGCATGTATTGCACTATAAATTTACATTTCAGTCCAAATTAGATCATATTTTTGTCCATAATATGGATGGACAACATAACGTTAAGCACTTTTTTGAATTAGAGCTAAATAAGAAACTAAAAATGGGAGATTAAAATGAACAACTGTGTATTAATTCCTCAAGAATTTTGGCAATTTATGTAAGATGAGCAGCAGAACATCTTTACATATATCCTGACTTAACGAGATTTACGCATTTGTTTCAGTAATGGGTATTTGCTTAAGGTAGTACCAACTGAAGCCTGGCGAGGAAGTCTGAGTAGCATTCCTGCCACAACGAACAAACACTTCTGCAACACTTCCAGGAAATACCTGGCATATCATGGATGAGGCAGGATGAAAATAACACCTTCTTTAAGACAGACAATGGTTTGGTTTCTCTGTGACAGTAAATGCTGTAACTTCTTTCTCATGCACTAGATTGCAACTCAACATCCAATCTTCACCTGATAGGCTATGAGGTGTTTGCACAGCATTTTTATTCCCTGTCTCTAATTCCCTCTCTCTCCCCCACCATACTTAATTCTTGATAATATCTTTCTCTGTGAATGCAGTCTCATTCATTTTCCTCAACTTCTTCACAAGTAAACAGTATAAATGATACTTTACCACATGCCATCATTTTTAGTTGCTTTTTATTTCATTCTAAGCTATCAAAAGCACTTTGCAACAGCAGAAACCTGATTTCTCTGTTAAGTTCTTAAATTTTGTCTCCCAGCAAATGAAGTTAATTTACAAGACTTACAGCATGTCATCGAATCTGCTTTTTGTAGCACTGTAAATACTGCCTGGAAACTCTCTCAGAAACCACGCTTCAAATAGATCTCTTTTGATAGCTGGGATGGTCACTTGTGGCATATATACTAGCTGAAATAAGTAGTTCTACACACTATTAAAACCTACGCTAAGATTATTTATCAGTCAGCTGGTGATTCCCTTAGGAAACATTTGACTGCAGTCAGGTAGGCAGACCTGTGCCACTCTCTGCCAGGTCTGAAGAGGTCTTTTTAACACTTGGGAGACATTGAGGGATAAGCACATACAGTATGTTCTTTTAATTCTGATTCAGAGCAGTATAATGTTCTTAGCATTAGAGAATTAGGAGAGATGCCTCAAGGACACCTTGCCTCTGCGGCAAGAATATTATCACTGAATTTCAGATAGCTCTGGATAAAATATTCATGTATGCAAGTGTTGATTTAAATTATATATGCAAATAACAATCATAACTATAGACTAATAGTAACAACAAAAGCCATTTGTTGTATTTCAGTAAGTTATTTTTTACAGTTGCTCCTTTTTTCCCAAGCACACAATGCTTGTTTTCCCAACCTATTCTGCTACAGCACTGACACTCCTTGCTTGCTTTTCTGCCTGTTTCCAAGAGCCTTTGCATTTGTTTATATCCATATAGGATACCTAAAATGGAAAACTTATTTTTCAGTATTGGCTTCATTTCTGTATTTATTTTCTTCGCTGTTAGGAGTGCTTTCAGAACACTACAGTACAGCAGTCAACATTAAAAGTTTTGTAGTTGCTTTTGACACCTCTGTTTACATATGCATATAAAACAAACCAGTTATTCTAAGTTAATGGCACAGAAATTTTGGAATCAGTGTTTTTCTAGGGAAATGTAGTATCTTTATATAGTTCATGGTGCATCTTCTGGAAAAAATGCACCGTACAGATGAGATATTTTCTACTAGAAATTTTTAAGATTCTTTTACTAAGTAATGAATCAAGTAATCTGGTGACAAACGCGGACACAATATTTAACATACATTTCAAACAGTGTCACTTTCACTGTATGTCTTTAAAATACAGTTTCAGTGATACAAACTTATGATGGCAGAAATTGCAAGTAGAACACAGAAATATTTTCCACATTACACAGAATCCATAACTAATAATTTACAAGATTAAACCTCTCTGACTTTAATGTAGAGTTTTCAAAAGGTTTGAGCTGTATGTTCCCTTCCAACTTTTTTGATAAATCACACAAAAGAACTTCTTCCTCCTATAGCATACACATAATTCTGGTATTCTTCAGACAGATAAATCAATGCATGTAAAATTTGGCTTGCTTAGTAAATGATAATGAAATAGGATAAGTTTCAAAAAAAACTGCTTAGAAATATACAGCACTGTAAACATTCCACCATCTACACACTATCTATAATTAAAAGTCAGGTAAGGTAGCTATATACAAGTGGCAAATCATTTAAAATCAGGAAAAGGTCAGAAAAAACTGACCTCCCTGACAAAAACTAAGGGCAGTTGATAGTGAAGAAGACAATCAGAAGTGCAGAAAGCCAGACTTAGCATAAGCACTGTCTTACTGAACTTTATTATGCTATATAAAGGAAATCACAACCTCATTAAAAACTGACAGGATAAAAAAAATAGATCTTTCCTGACCAAAAGATTTTATTTTGTACCTTCAGTTTCAATTTTAACTACATAGCATAGCTCCACATACTAAACTTGACAATATATTTTGTAGGGAGTTAGAAACTGGATACAAAACAGTGGGAAATAAGTTCTGATTGCTTACAAATTCTGAGTCATAAGCATATGAGATGAAATGAGCACTGCATGAGAAACATTTCACATACACCATACACTCCCCTTAAAATAAAATACAGCAGAGACCATATAGGCAGATTAAACAACATAATATTCATACTCATGTGTTAAAATACTGATACTAAATTCCCCCCTCTCCAAAGAAACAACAAAAACCAGGTTCCAAAATCTTGGCTACAATGGTGGTGCCATATGAAAAAAAAACCAACAAAACCAATCAACCAACCAAACAAAAAAAAACCCAACCCAAACATGCACTGGAGGGGTTTTTTATGTGTAATGTGATTAGGCACACCCTTTCAGCTGAATGTGAGCATTTGCTATGAATTATGCAAGCACATGCACACAATCAACACATTAAATTACAGCAGATATCACAACACCATGCACACAACAATGGCTAACCAGAGAATCCTACCACAAAGTGTGTAGATGCTCTTCCCTACCCCGTGAGCCACCGCTAGCTCTGGAGCTGTTGCTGTGGAGCCTGGTTACCCACTTTCATGACATGGGCGGTGTCCTTTGGAGAATCTTGCTCCTGTGGCTGTAAGTATTCCTATTTTTATAGTAATTTGATCAGGTCTGTTATCAAATGTAAAGCAGAGTTTGGCAGGAAATTCGGAGACACAATTTGTAATAGTGGAACCTCATATCATATAGTCCAGTCACAGTGTCCTTATAATAATAATTCTGCCAATATCACAGTTGTAAACAATAAAAGCAAGTGTTGAAACTCAGGCCCTGAATGATTCCTACCAGGCTATGGTGCTCCACAGGGAGAGAGGAACAGAGCCCTTAGGAGATAACCCGAGGTTCTCATCTCTCATTGAAGCAGACTGTTTGAACTACTATTGTACAATAAAACCATAATGAACCCATAAGAAGCAAGAGGAGCATTATAAAGTTAATACCTAACTTAGGTATACTATAAGTTAGCTCTAATCTGCAGATCTTAATTTCCTTTAAAAATAATGGATTTTTTATTAAGTGCCTTTTGTGAAGGCTCCAAATGCTTTAAACATATGAAGATTACTTTATATAGGGTTGAAATATAACAGCACATTATAAACTAACATAGTTAAGTGAAAAATTATGTTAAAAAAACCTGAAATACAAAGAAAAATTTAGATGGACAAAGTTGCTACCAATTAAAACTTGATATATTATTGAAAACATTTAAGTTACCTAAATACTGCATTTCATTTGAAAACCTTTACATTTTTTACTAAATTTATGAAAATTCTGCTGAAAATCAATATTAATCACTCAAGTGGCAAGGTGCTGATACCTCAACACTGTGTATGAGAATTCAAGGCAGAGTTCTACGAGAGAAATTACAAAATACTCCAATTTTTGATAAAAGTAGTGGTCTCTTGATCAAGCAGAATATGAGATAAAGCAAGAACTTAAGCAAAATCACATTATTGTAATGATTTATTCCACTGCTTTATTTATTTCACCCTGTGGTAACAAGTTCATGTTTTCTGTTTCATATCTGCACAGTGTAATTTGCTTCTAGAAGTATATCTTTTCATATCTCTTAGTCCTTTTCCTACTTTGGATTTATTCAATTACCACTTCCCTGAGTATGCATAATTATATGCAGGAAGTTAATGCTACTTTTGTTCAGTATTACTGTGTACCCTCCTTTCCTACAAAACATTAGGTAGGAGTCTAGCTTTGTAACTTGGGCACTAATTGCATATCTTCCAGGCAAAAGTTGTCTACTTTCATACTCTTTTCTTCTTTGAAAGGTGACAGACTGAAAGAAGAAACTGACTTTTCCAGTTAGTTTCATGAATTAATAAATGCAAACCTTTGACATGGGGTATTTTTTTTGAAGATAAATTTATGTTTTTCTATACTATAAAGATTATGCAATACAAACATCCACAGAAATCAAATCAAACTGAACTTCAGGATAGTTCAGCAGTATATCTTTCTCATAATACTTCAAGATTTGCCCCTTGATAGTAGAAATTAAGTAAAAGCCCCTTACAACAAAACATAATTGTCATAGAAGTAGTCAGACTTAATATCTCATTCTACTTTACCTGAAGTGGAACCAAACTGATACTCTGCGGAAGCATTTTAGCATTTTAATTTATGGAAGTGTATTATTATCCTTTAAAAATTCACCGCTGTCTCTTCAGTTAGGATATGCACCTCGTTCCTAAGTCAATACGTGGTTATGGATTTCTGGCATCCATAGGTCAGACTGGTGTACAGAGTACTTAAGAGGCAAGTCATGTAAATGGTGTGCACAGCTACAATACTCAAAAAAAGACCAGAATAGGGCTGTAGCTTAGTATTAACCACCCCTACAGTAAAACAAACACTTATTAAAACTTGTTTTTTATATAGCTGTAGTTATAAAACAACAATCACAATTATTTTAACTGTTTATTACTGTCATCAACAGTTCACTTACCTCATCAGGGTTGGCATTAAAGGTGAGACTTCCCTCATCTAGCTGCATATACAATTTTCTAAAAGAAAATCCTAGAGGTGGATTCTTATTGTATATAGAACAGTGACCCCAAGTGGATTTGCACAACCTACAAAAATAGAATTAGTCTATTATAAAAATTCTTTTCTGAATTTCATATATTTTACAGAATCAAAATGTAATCAACACTGCAAAGCTAAATACTCAAACTATAGGAAAAGTTAGAAATAGGTTATTAATTCTTTCAGTTATTAAGTCTTTTGCATGTGTGTTGCTACAATCTTCAATTATATGATCATTGTTTTCTTCTCACAGAGGTTTTGGTGTATTTGAGTGCAAACTGGAAACATATCCCAGTAGGTGGCATCATAACGAAATCCACATAGTGGAGACCTCTGGCCCTGGTAGTATCTGAATGAGAACTGTGAGGAGTTGTTCTCCTGCAGTATTATGACAAATAAAACACTGTGTTTCTTTTCTTGTGCAGTGAATGGGACACCACATCTGCACAAAATTATGCCATTAACTCACCACTTTCCCCACCTTTGCCACCAGAATCTTCCTTTTCATGTCTTGGCCAGTCCTAATTACTAGATCTAGTCCCATCCCTCCATATCTTCTAAAACTTCTCAGTTTCTTTCCCTTCCATCCCACCTTGTCTCTGTATCTCAGTTTCATTGGTTTCTGTCCTTCATCTCAGTCTCCTTGACGACACCATCTGAAACTCCCTTTAACTTTCATTTTCTATGCTCTCTAGATTCCTTATTGAACTGGTAGTTTTGCTTCAACACACCTGCTTTGTAACTAATTAGGTACAATGTTTAGGACCAGCAAGGAGCTACTGAGGAATGGCACAGACTTTGTTTTCAGTTCAGAACCTGGGTCTTATTTGGACTGAGTTCGGAACTGCAGCCACAGGACTTGCCAAAGCTTAAATGTATCCAATACATGTGGAATGTTGAAGATCTGTAGATGTCTACAGAGATTATGCAAATTGAGATTTTTATTAATCTGCTAAATCAGGACACATTTTCATTACCAAAGTGCATACTTTGAATGTGACCATTATTCGGAAAGATTTCTCTAAAAATGATCAAACTATTTCCCAGAATGAACTTTGAGGGAAATACATTGGAAGTTTTTTTGCCCCTGTATGTTAAGAATATATACTGCATACAACAAAGAAGCTCTAGTATCTTCAAGCTTTAGCCTAGGGAATTTATTTGTATTTAGGGTGGGTTTGGTACCAAGAAGTGAGCACAGTACAATGTGTACTGATAAACTTAGAAGGTTACTGGTATCCTTCACTGGAATTTCTATTTCCTGTCAATACAACAATCCCAGAACAATTGTGACTAAGAAAGTATATTGCATTGTCCTACTGCTAGGTTTATAAAACAGGATAGGAAGGGAAGCTGCTTAATCCAAACGCAGAGGGGCAAGGAAATACATAAGGAAAGGAAGAGATGTAGAGCACAATGAAAGCAAAAGAAACAACCTGAACAAAACCCTAACTATTACAGATACAGTACCGTTGGTTAAGGGGTAAGAAAATGTGAAAGAAGTTACAAGTTTTGCTAACCATCTACTCTGAAGATAAGTATGACTTCATGAGTCTTTCCTAGTGTTGTAAAACATAAAATATCAAAGAAAATACTGTTAATTACATTTTGATATTACAGTATTTTGTATGAAAGAATGTTCCTAGACATACAAGCTCTGCACATGTTTTACATAAATGTGTTTATATCTAGACTGCAGACATTTCACTTGAGAAAAACCAGCCTTTTTTTTCCCCACCTCCATAACTGTCTTCCGAAAAAACATACACCAAAGTTGCTTGAAGACAAGTATAGTAGATGAGTTATCCTGTCTTTTCATTTGGAAGTTTTTCTGAATAGCATTGCTCGCTCGAGCTACACACTGGTTTGAAGTTCAGAGAAGTAATACAAACATTTGAGATGTGCTTTGAGCTAACACCAAAGTGAAAACAAGTCCCTTTTTTCCCCCATAATATGCCAAACAATAGATGTGTAATAATACACTTGTGCCAAACACACTTGTGTATGTAGTAATCTCCAATAATACCCAATAGTAATTAGAAATCCAGAATAACACATTTTTAAACTTCCTCTATGTCAAAACTCATTTAACTTAGGAATCCTTTGCTAAGGTCAGAGTGCCAAAAAGCACTTACTGAGACAAACTTAAAATCTAATTATTTTTATAATGTTCAGGTCACACTTTTTTGTTCATGCTTACCCTTGCCAGAGGAGCTCATCATTAGCAAGATCCTGCCAGACACATGAAGCTAGACAGAGGTCAGTTGCGTTCAGGTATGATAAAATGGTAAAACTAAGCTCTGGTGGCAGCATTTCCAGGTTAATGAATCCTTCTTGTTCTTTAGATTTTCTTGTCTTCAACAGGTGGTAGATGTCAATGCCTCCTTGGGCTTGTTTGCGATGGCTTGTATTGGAAACGTTAGCAGCTACCCTCCTACCATGCTCTCTGGTAAGATAGCCTGGTCGACTGTATCCTTGCTGTTGCAATTGCTGGTTCCTAGCAACTCTCCAGAGTCCCTGACCCATCTGCGAGCCTGCTGGACATAAAATCCAGATTAAATGTTGACGGTTATTAACAAACATTTGTAAGACAGACTCAGCACACACTGCAAAATAAAACTGTAGGACTGATCTGAATAGATAAAAAATGAGTTTTGTCAAAATTATGGTGACCGTGTCACCTGTCTTCAAAAAGCAACTGAAAAAATACTGAAAACAAACCCCATAAAACAGCCTAGATTTGTTCAAAAATTTCCATGCTTGAAGAGTTACAAAATTAACAATAAGCTTCTGCAAAGAGTACCAAATATTATCTATATCCTATGCAAGTCAAGAAGCCTCAAGCTTCAGAACATTTGGAACCTTTAGACTTCCTTTAAAATTTAATAAAAATATCCCATTTAGCATCAATGAAGCACTATAAAATATAAGGAAAAACAAAAATGCCCTGAATATTGGGTAGCACACAAGATGAGGTTGTAACTGACACTGAAACAAAGTTTCATGACTTCAATGATAATGCAGTAAGGATTTTGGGTGCTTAGAAACAAGAAAATGAGTATCTTTTCAAGCTTTCTTGCCTAGTGTCCTAATATAAATCCTTCAGAATAACATACTCACATACTTAAAAAAGAGGACACCACTGCAGAAATAGTATAAAACCCCTTTTTGTAACGTAAAAAAAGACTAAAAAACACATTCGCTACTTTAAGGACCAACTGAAGAAATTTCAGAGAAGAAACAAAGTGAGACACAATTTAAACCATTCTAGAACCAGCTGCTGGAAATCCACAAGGCTCCAATATGCGTGTAGCTATTCAGCAGCTTATATGCTAGTTGTTAGAACACATATAATCTTCCTCATCATGTTATTACTTTCAGCTTTGTAGTAATTCAGGAACATTTTCAGAACACACTTGTAACGCAAGATGAGCAAACCCACTGTTATAATAAAGTCTTTTAAGTAATGGTGTCCAGAAATATATTTTTAAATTATTTTGAACATACATTTTCAATCTCCAGATTCAACAAGCCCCTCAAACGTACGTTTTCAAACTTCCAATAATGTAACTTTATCTAGGAATTGAAACCTTGATAGCTTGGCTGTAAAAATAACCAAGCTTGTTTCTAAATTGCTGATCTTTTCCGGCTCTGTCTGGTATCTATCAAAGGCTGATTTAAATTCTAATTGTGTCTTTTTCATGTTACTTTGCTACTACATAATAAATTCTTTAGCAGTGTTGACAAGCACGATAGGATACTAAAAGCAATCTTGATTAATGATGCATTAGCACCGGCTTCTACTTCGTTAAATAAAAAGCAACGCGCACTCTTGATCTAAATGCTCTCCGCTTTATGGCAACCGAGCCTTGTGGCTGCCACTTTGCAGCCCCAATCATCCCCACAGGAGAACGTTCCTTCCTTCGTAACCGAGGCCCGTAACCGTGCGAGTCCTTCAATCCTAAAGGGCTTCAAACTGACTCCGGGCAACCAGGCTGGCGGGCGGAGGCATAGCCCGTCCCGCAGGCCCAAAGCCGCCCGGGTCTCGAGGAGCTCCGCAGCCGCGCTGCTCGCCGCCGCCTCGGGCCGCGCCCCTCCCCGCACAGGGGCTCCGGGAGCCCGGCCGGGCAGGGCGGGCGGGGAAAGGCCGCTCCGCTCCCGGTGATGCCGCGCCCGGGCCCCATTGGGCCGCCCCCAAGGCCCCGCTCCCCATTGGCCAGGCCGCCCGCCCGCCCGCCCCCCCGGGGCACCGCGGGTCGTACCTGAGCCAGCCCGGGTCCCACCGCCGCCGCGACGAGCCCGGCCCGCGTCCGTGCGAGAGCCTCGCCGGGCGGGAAGGGGCTGCGCGGCCCCGGGGAGAGGCGGGGGCAGCCGGAGGGGCGCTAGGAGGGAGCCTCAGCAGGAGGACGCACCCGCCGCCCCGTGTCCCCACCGGGCCGCTCTGACGGCTGCTGTTGTTGCTGGAAGTGACGTCACCGCGGGGGGGCGCGGGAAGCGGAAGTGGCCGTTGGGCTCGCGGCGGCAGATTCAGAGTGTGCCCGGCTCGGCTCCCAGGGGGAACAGCGGCGCTCCCGGCGGGAACTGCGGGGTTCTTGCAGGGGGTGCGCCTGGCGCGGGTGAGCGTCAGGATCCCTCCCGGGGAAGGAGTTTGTCCCAGCCGTGCGGGCCGGCTCCAAGCGCAGGGTTCTGCCTCTCCCCAGGGCCGGCGAGCCCAAGGTGGGGAAGGCCCGGCCTCCGGCCTGTCCAAGGGTGAGGGAGGGCGGATGTGGAGCCGGCCCCAGTCCCACTCTGGCGAGTTCGCCGCAGCGCGCCTTGCCATGTCCTGGCGGGGACACCCGTTTTTCCCGTTGGAGTTGCGGTGGCGCCCAGGGCAGCCAGCCAATGACACGCAATTCCTTGTGCGGTTCGCTCCTGTGCGAGTGGCCTGTGTGCTCCAAGTGCGACGGTGGCATCTGGCACGATAGCAAAATCCACTGTTTCTCGGTGACGTTTTTGCGTCTCTGCATAATGGTGCGATTTTCCCTTAGTTCCCCACCCCATGCAAGAGGACACTCAAGATACAATTAGAAGAAATCAGAAACGTATTTTGTTAGGCATTTCAAAGATAATGCTTACAGTGTTAAGATACTTGGTAACCTGCGTGGGGTAGTTATTTTGGTTTTTTTTTGTTTCGGTGGTTCTTTGGTGTTTTTTTTTTGTTTGTTTTATTTTACATTGATTCTTTGAATACCATATGCAATTTTGAAGAATTGTTCTTTGATCCACTTGCACTTCTGTGTTATCATATCTTAAAACTTTGTTGTACCGATTTTATTCTGGACAGCCAATGTTCTGTAGATGTTCTGTCACGAATTTCTACGGGCATAAGTTATGTGCCACTTTTTACTGTGTTGAAAGACTTCTACCAACTTCACTGTTATTTTTATGACCTCAAGCTATTTTGTTTTGTAGTAGTAATAGTAGTTTTTTTGTTTTATTGTAACAGTAGTTGCTGGTTTAACATCCAGAGGTCCAGTGTAAAAAGGATAGTAAATACTTTTGGGAAACGGCCTGTATGATTAGACAAATTCCTGTGAGAGTATCTTCTGTGAGTATTTGCATTGCAGGTTAGAGCTCCATTTTTATATCAGACTCTTTGAGACTTGTCTTAAGATGTAATTAAACTGGCAAAACCCTAGGATGGATCACTTTGTAAGGTAATGCAGGAAGAATAGCTGCCTCAGTTTCCAAATTGGTTAAATTGCCCCAAACATTCAACAGCAAGTGTTGCGTACTTATATTTAGCACATCTAATAACTGAGAACCTAATGATTAAATTGAAAGAACCCCATAATTAAATAGGAAGAAAATACTTTAAGAAGGGCAGAACACATGCAAAGAGCTTGATCTAGAGGATTGCTGAAGCACAAGAAGAAAAACACCCTCCACAAACCCAGACCATTAATACAAGCCTTAACTGTCTTTTGAGACCGTTGCTTCATTTATAGGTTGTCTCTCAGTGCCCCTTCACTGCTTGGACTGGTAGGCTTCAAAGTACTTGCTTTCTGGCAAGAAAAGAAATTCGGTGGAGACAGTAGCAAGCGATTATCTCCCAGGTTTTAGCAGGAAGTTGAACAGTGATTTTTCTATTCTAAGGCTTTATAACTGAAGTCATTACTCTTTAACTGAGGCTTTTGTGGCAAGTGCTGTAGAGGATTAAGCCAGTCACAAGCAGATCTTGAGGATGTGAGGAAGAATGTTCTTTGAGAGGTGTCAGCTTTCTGTATTTCTGTACTTCAAATTTTAGGCTTTTTTTAATCTCCTCTAAATGATTTAAAAAACACTGACTTTGATAGTTTGCTGATAGGCTTTCTCAAGTTCTGTCAGTCTGTCCAGGTTGTTAAGATGCAAGCATTTGTTTTCAGTTGTGACTTAAGAGCTGGGCTATGATCCAGTCTGTGCTCTTAAAGTTTTGTATTGGAGAAGAGCTAATATTGGTTACATATAAACAAATGGTTGCAAGGTACAGTACTCTTAGGCTGTCTCTAAATATAAATTTATTTTCAAGGATAATTATTAGTACTGATATTTGAAGGTACTGCTTCAGGTGTTTCATTTTACTATCTGCCAGCCAGGTAGAATTACCAGTACTTTTATATCTCTTATGGCAATTTTTAATTTCTTTTTTTTTTCTTGTTTTCTCCCCAGTCTTCTCTTCTTTCATTTGACAATTTACTAATCAGTTCTGTTTGGTACAACATACTAAAAGTGGGTGCTTCCTGTACTTAATTATGCCTTTGATAGATCTAAAAACTGATTTGGATGTTGGCGGTTTCATGCTTTGCTGATTCTCTTTTTTATTTTTTTTCTTTTTTCAGTCTTCCGTTTCCTTGTGGGATAGTTCTCCAGGAAGAGAGCTTTTTGTAGTTTGCACCAAGTCCTTAGATTCTGAAGTCTCTTTCTTCTGCAAAGCAAAGCTTACAATAAATTAAAAGCGGATTCTCAAATTGTATGTTACAATGTAGAAGTTAAACAAGGACTTTTTGGTTATCATCCCAATAAACTATTTTGCCTAAATATCTAAGCACTCTGTTACCCCCTCTGCCTTAACAATTTTAAGTGTATTTGATGGATTGTCTAAATATGTATTATCTGTGATGAGTTACTAGTCCTGTCTTCTAATGTCTGCACAGCCAAACATTGCTCTTTTGGCCAGTGAGCTTAGGGCCAGGTGAAGAAAAGAAGCGTTCTAAACTGAAGAGTGCAGAAGCTTTTCACTACTTGTGGAACTTCTGCTCCTTTGAAACAGCCAAGAGACTTGTTTTCATTCAGTTTTAGTGGATTTAGCCAACACTAAATTCTTAATATGTTTTCAGATATCTTTAAAACTCTTTGGTAGTTGATCACATTGAGGATTACTGCTTGATCCTCTTTTGAATGAATGAAGATGATGCCTGGTATTAACTGGTATCGAGCTGTAGTTCTGTGCTGTATTGTAATGCTTTGGAAATAGTAGTGTTTAGAAAGAGGAGCAAAACCCTTTGAATTTCAGTGGTAATTCTATTGCATTTTGTAATTTTTGTGTACATAATTTTTTTAAAGGGGATGTACTTTTTTACATTTATTTCATACTGAAAGAAGAATAGCATTTGGAATAATGGCAACAGGAGACCTAAATGGAAGTTTAAGAAAAATAGAACAAGGACTTCGCTTGTTAAGTTATCCAAGAGATGTGGATTATACAGTGTAAGTGGCAGTGTGAAAATTTGAGCTAATACACGATGACAGCAAGATGTGTAAACAAGCTATGTATAAATATTAGCATTACACATAGTGATGAGTAAGCAGAGCATATGTCTGCGGGAAGCTGGGGTTTGGTGAATGAGAAGTGGAATACGAAAGGGTGCATTTTCCTCCTCTGAGCAATCCTTAGAATAATCCTGAAGTATATCACTGTCTTGCTCTTCTGCTGTTCTCTTTTCTTCAGGTGATATCTCACCTCTGTAATTTCTTTCTAAGTGCTTGCAAAACTTCATTCAGGAAGTTTCATCCTGTAAAGATTAAAAAAAGGTGTTGAATGTTGAGCTGAAAATGCTGGTGGGCTTTAGACCTGTCGATGTTTAAATTATGTGAAGATCACAAGAACTTTTTTTTGAGCATTATACAGATAACAGTGAAAACTGCTGAATGATATATGCCTGGACAAAAAAACCTTAAAATGAAAGAGATACTTGGATATAACTTGCTGGCTATATTAATGCTTTTCAAGTTAAATGTTTGAATTCATGTAATGAAAGGCTTTTGTTATCTTCTACTGTGTAAAATACTTTTGTTTCTTAATAGGTTAGTAAAGGGTGATCCAGCTGCATTTTTGCCTATCATCAGCTATTGTTTTACTTCTTTTTCAACCTGCGTAGCAGAGCTTTTGGTAAAGTGTGATGTGGAACTGACAGCAAAGAGTGACTTGCGTTTTATTGAAGCTGTTTATAAGGTATCTGTCTTTGTGTTCTTTGTAGAAGAAATGCAGTTTTGAGTATAGCCTCACAAAAATTAAACATCTACTATGAGTTTTATTAGAAAGTGAAAATTTTTGGCAACAAGTGTGAACTGTAGCTCTGTTAGGATTTAAAATGAGTAATAAGTCACTGTGTGGCAAGGGTTTAGGTTTTCCTGAAAATAAGGATGAGTGGTGTTAGCCAACAGTCTTTCTATTTTGAGATAGTTGCAGAAACAGTAATAATGGTTTTTTGTTTTAAAGAATACTGAAATATTTATTACCTAACAAGGTTTATAGATGTGACCTTGGAAAAAATCATACCACCAAAAAAAACCCCACATAAAACTTAAAAAATTGTAATGAAAGCACAATTAAGAAATATGGCTATTTTAAAACTGGCTATGCCATTTTAATCTATGAACTCGAATACTTAACACTTTATAAGTTGGAATCAAGTTCTTAACTGATTGAAAATAACTTTAAACTACCCTTAAAATATCCATAAGCATGTTTTTAGAAAAGGTGGCTTGATGTATTAACAAATGGTGGCTAATTCAGACTAGTTTTCCATCTGAGGAGGACAGAGACTGCTTTACAGAAAGGTTCTGGGGGAGCCTTACATAAACCTCTGACACATTTGCTGAGATTGAAATAACATTTTGTTGCACGTTCACTTTGGAAAATCTTTGTTTTAAATTTTTTAGTATTAATTACTACAGTCATTTATTTCATGAATCTTAAGACTGTGGGTTAAACTTTAGAAGAGCGATGCAAATGAAATGTTTCTGGAAGAGGAGGTATGTTTAAAGCCTAGTTAAAAGAAACAGCTATATATACATTTATATATATATAAAAAATCGAATGAGAAAAGATTTAACTGTTGAAGTGCAGAATGAAAGAAAAGATTGTAGTAAAATAAGAATACGACCATGCCAGTTCTACAGCAAATTGTGTGGTGATTTTGAAAGTGAAGTAAACTCCTGTTTTGTTGCAGTTTCTTCGAGATCAGTTTCAGTATAAACCAATTTTAACAAAAGAGCAATTTCTTCAGTTTGGCTTTGCGGAAAGAAAAATGCAAATTGTTTGTGACATTATCAACTGTGTGGTGAAAAAACATAAGGAATTGAGTAACTCTAATAAGGTACTGATTAAAAGGTTACTTTTATTATAAGTTTCTTTTGACATGCTTGATGCTGCAGGTAGAAGCCAAAGACCAGTTTATTTAAGATGCAACATCGCTGATGGACAAAACAATGGATAATTAGTATGAATTTCCATTGTAAGATGCTTGAATGCTATCATTCAAGACATGAAGCTGCCAATTCTTTGAAGTATAAATGAAAAAAATATTAGAATGAAGATATATCTAGTTCTTGGTGTCTTTACAGTGATATATTTTCTTTTGCACTTCTTGACATCGTGAACATGTGAATCATTAAACTTTGCACATGGACATAAAGGCAAAGCAAGATCATCTGATATATTGAAGTTCTGTAACAGTTTAAATATGACACTTGTATTTGGTTCTCAAATCTGAGTATTTTCATCAATGATACTTGTTTACATTGTTAAGGCATTATTTTTATCAGTATGTGTTGTGTATCAGTCTGTGCTTTAATGAAAAGAATTTTCAGTCTTCCTATTTTACAGGATTTTGTTTCCTTTGAGTTTATAACAGTCTTCAGGCCTTCTGTATACTTAATGTGCTACTTTTGGGAACATAACTACAATTTTTTCTATTTGTTTGCATTTCAACTCTGGTTCAAATTGTCTTTTCTATTTTACAACCACCTTTGATGCAACTTTGCATAGGCATTAATGAGTGTATAAATATGACATGCACTTGTGCATCTGTGTTCTCTGTAAATTTGGATAATTTTTTTTTTAGACGTTATTGTACTACAGAGGTTTAAATGTGTTTGTGTGTGTGCGCCGTGAAATATTTCTGACTATTAGTGATGGTAAAAAGTGGGGTGTGTAATCGTGGAAAATTTTCCTATCTTATTTTCTTCTGTTCACTTTGGAGGTTAAATTCCAAACGAGGAAAAAACTCAGACCTTTTAAATATGAAATATGGTCAAATTGTGGTAAAGGCCTTGCTGATCCTAGTGGCATCGCTCTGAATTCCAAACAGGTACGAAAATAACATTTCTGTTTTATGTCTAAAGGTTAATCTCATTTGTAGCATTTCACACTCTTGATGGAATTTGTGCTTTTATTTAGATTTTAACACTTAATCAAACCAGTTTTGAGGTGACCTGGTGTTTGTTTGTTTATCCCTGAAGTGTGGTTGACTGAAATAATGGCTGAAATACAGAGGATGTTGCCTCTCTTTTACTGAGTAGTTGATCTCAAAGTCTTGGTGGTAATAATCTAGTGCTGTTGTTTGTCATTTGAATTGTATCAAATGAAGGGACAGCAATGAAAAAAGGTAAAATCAGGAAAAGAACCTGTGTTTGGAGAATGAAGTGTACTTGGCCTAATGCATGTGTTTTCAACTCAGCTTTCAGACCACTTTTTGTTTTTTGTTTGAATCTGTTCAGCAAAGATTTCTTAATGTCTCCTGGCTTTGGTTTTACAAGAGTAAAATGATTATGCTTTGAGTAAAAATAATTCTGCATTATGCTACTCTTGACATGTGGAGGAGGCAGCTTTCTTAATATTTTCTGCTAAAGGGGTGCAAAATAAAGTTTTACAAAACTTTTAGGACTGTGACTGCCCAAAGTTGGTGATTTCTATTTAGAAGGAAAATACTGCTTTTATCAGTGTGGAAAACTTCACAAAGAAAGTATTTGAAATGGCTTGTCTTCTCTTCTGATTGTTTAATGGTAGAAATGAATGGGGATATATAGTGTGTATTAAGAATGCCCTAGAAGAGGAACATTTCAGCTTCACTAAAACATCTAGGAATCTGTATGCAATAAGATGCTGCACAAAACTAGTACTTGTGCATTCTTAATGATTAAGAATTTTGTTTTGTTTTGTGGCATGATCAAAGGACTTAATCCACCTAGAAGGAATTGCAAAATTTTTCTCTTACTTTGTTTTCTCTAAGGGAAGCCTTCAAAGGAAACTAAATTTGTAGCTCTTAGGGCTATTTTGGTGACAGTTGTCAAAGAGAGAATTCTGAGCTTCCTAGTTAAACTTTTGTTTTTCCTGAATCTTTTAGTCATGGTTTTGATGTTGGAACTGTCTATGAATCTCGCTAGATGTATTAACATACCTCCAAATCCACACTTAAAAATCTAACAACCCTTACATTATGAAAGGAGATAGCATTTCATTCATTTCTGTTTGTGGAAGGGAAACAAGGTACACAGTATATATGATAAAGTGTGTGCATATTTGTTTTACAGTTCTTTCAAGTCTGTATGATTTTTTTTAAATCAAACTGCCTGCTCTCGCTTTCTGTATTTTGTAACGAGTTGGGATAAGATTGCCATATTTAAATAAATACTAAAATGATAGATCTTATGTGTCATTAGTTGGCTAATAAATTGAAATGTTCTTGTAATGAATAACGCCAACAGTTTGTTGGGGTTTTTTCTTTGTTTGTTTTTTAACATACTCAAAAGAAGCCTCTAGTAGAGCGACACTCAGGAAATGAAGTTAGTGGTGACATTCATCCACTACCCCTTCCAGCACAGAGGGGAAATGAGGAGGAATTGTGCCTAGATCATGATATTGTGGAAGTTAAATGTGAACAAGTAAGAACTTTTATTTTAAGATGCTTTCTGCATGTATTCTTAATTTTTTTACAGGGTTTTTCTGAAGGGATAAAGGTTTTTACATTATAGCTGAAATAGTTCTACAACAAATATATTGAAAAAATTGGAAAAAAGAAAAGTCATTTAAATTGTACTGACCTTTCAAGAGACAGTTCTGTCAACAGTTTCTTTTAAAAGCTGAGTTCCATGGATAGGCATATTATGACAATTCTTAAAGGAAAATATTTTTCTAGTGTAGCAGGATGCCGTTACTGAACTTGAGAAAGATTGCACTTAATTTGATTGATTAAATGATGAATTATGTATGTTTTGAAACTAGAAATTAGATGTTCTTATCCATACTTTCAGGTCATAGAAGGTAATTCTGAGATTGAGTTTTTAAAGAGTCAGCTTGCTGATTGCCAGGAAAAGCTTCATAAGCTAGATTGGATAGAAGATAAACTACAAGTTTTAGAAGAGAAACTGCAAGGAAAGGTGATCGTAGATGAGAAGGACTGGAATAATTTGTTGAATCGGGTGTTGCTTCTTGAAACAGAACTGTTGCTACAATCTAAAAAGGTATGTTAACTTCTATTTTAATGCTATAACAAAAATTGCCCAGACTCAATGTTGTTGGTCTGTTTCTGCTCTTCCTGCCTCCCGTATGTGCTTTTTACTGGTTTTAAAGACACAATTTGAATGGAAATGCTGTTCATGGAGTTGGTGGTGACTTTTTTTCAATTGTTAAGTTCTGTTGAGCTATCATGCTCTATGAAAAAAACTCTCCATTGGGAATTGTTTTTTTGCAGGAATAGCTAAACCCATTTTCATTAGTTGTGCTTCGGTGTGTTTTTATTTACTAGTGAAGTTATAGAAGGAAGTTTTAGAAGACTTTTGAATATCAAGTCTTCATTCAATACAACTGATGTTGACAAAAATAGATGGCATGTGCAATGGAAAATGCAGGGTTAATTAAAGAGTTAATTCTTATTTTAGTCTTTTTTTTAATTTGTGGCTCCTTGAAATTTCTAGCCTAATTGATGTTGTTTTCTCCTGTTTACGCCCTCTTCCCCCACTTCCTATTTCTTCTCCATGATGTTTGTTGCAGTTTTAAATGTGTGAAAGTGCTACAGTTGTGATGTAGCTACATTTGACATAGCATATCAAGTCTTTTGTTGCATTAAGACTCTGAGTTATTTTTCATGCTGTTGAAAGGTCCTTGTGTGCACATTATATAATTTCATTTAAATACACATGTAAGTATTTCGAGATGCAGTGAGCCATAGCATAAATTTTTTGATCACGTGCTTAAATTCAAAGTGTATTTGCATATGCATCTCATGTGTATCCTTCACATACTGTCAGATGCTTTCCAGAAGGTGAAAACTCTTGTGGAAAATAGTTGGATTTTTCTCCACAGATGTAAAAATGCTGAATTTATTCATAACCAGGAGCTCTGTGTGTGTTGCTGACCCTGCAAATTTGAAAATGTTGCTAATATTTGTATACAAGTAATTTTTTACTGTGCGCCTTGAAAGTGTGCTAGTTATGCAAAGTCTTGAAATGGATAAGTGTTCAGACTGATCACGAGATTATTGCTAAAGGCTGTAGCTCAAATAGAAAGGATCAACATTCTCAGTCACATTTTTACACAGTTTCATGTCAGCAATGGCTCAAGTGATTTACCATCTGAAATCAGTTTCTTATGGATATTGGAATTTAATTATCAGTAGACATATGCACAAATAACACCACCAATGATAGTGTTTTCTTTGCTAGGCCTCTCAGGAGGCCTCCAGGTGAACAGCCATAGACGGTTTTGGTCCAGTTTCAAATATATTCTTTTCAAGAGATTGTTGTAGCAGCCTAGGAAAGTTTGTGTTTCAGACTAGACTTGTTCTTTTTTTTCCTGTAAATTTGGTTTATTTTTACTTCAGTGACATGTTTATTGCAGTTGTTCCCATGGTTGGAATAGTATTTGGAAAATACTCTCAAAAATATCACTAAAAATTTTTTGAGTGAGGCAATTATATTTCTATACTACATGTTACTGAAAGAATTCACCCTCAGGAACAAATTCAAATGTAGTTACTGTGTGACATTGTTGCTGGTCTTTTTTCAAAGCAAAATAAGCTAGTTATGTATATATATATGTAAGACCACATACATATATACATATATATCCATGTATATGCGTATATATATCTCTATATGTATATATATGTATGTATGTATATCTATATTTATATAGTCTTCAAAACCCTGTTTCCCAGTAGACTTTTGAAAACTACCAAGAAATAATCCTTTGGGTCACAGAATTGCTGCTTCCTTGTTTGATAAAATTGCGTCCAAGTTGTGCTTCACATACACAGAAACAATTCAGAATTACTTCTTTATTCTTACTCTTGCACTTTTCAGGGAATTTTTGGAATCTAGCCAACACAGCAGGAACACTGTCTCTTGCTGTTGCTGAAGTGGCAGCAGCTGTGCATTTAGCTCTGGGAAAGTGTGAAAGATACCAAATCCATTTCAATGAAAGGAATTAAACGTAGACAGTAGAGATATCTATTTTTGTATTTTTTAAGAGATATCCATTATTACAGGTTTTTCCAGCATCTTCCCACACCATATGTACTATTTCTCACTCATTCGCTTATTTGGGTATAATATTCCCCTGTTAACTGATATAGACTTCAGTATATAAAATGATATGTTTTAAAGGCTGATATTTCAAATCATAATGATAACTCATTGGTAAAAAATAGTCTAGATGTTGTTTGAGTGTTGTGTTTTTTAACTTTGAAATTAGAAAAGTGCACTCAAAAGCATTTAATGTTTCCTTGCTTATGAACCACCTTTTTAAATTAGATTGACTTAAGCTGAGAACCTTTCTTAAAAGAGCACTCTCTCATTTAGGAGCCTGGGAAACTAGCTTAGGATAGACTTCTGAGTTCTAAGCATTTAAGTGGAAAGAGGTTCAGTTAATCTACAGGCTATTCTTTTAGTACTGAGGACTGCATTTCTGAATATCAACCAGCAGTGGAAGGTACACTTGCTTTGTTAAGCTAATGGCAACCATTGTCAAGATAAAATGGTTAGCATGCTAAGAGCTAAGGTTATTTGTTCTACTCATACCTAAGTTATATGCACTATGTTTTGGCCTGGTTTTGACCTGTTTACAAACAGCAATATTGATATTAAAAAAACCTCCATGAAATAGACTACTTTTTAAATGAAGTATATGTATGGAAACTTTGGATTTTTTTAATCCTGTAAAGACATTTGTGCAGTGCCAACTTGGCTGGAGGGTGTAGCAAATGCATACATAATTAGTACTTAAGTATACTTTTGTTCAGTCAAAAGATGATTTAAACAGAGTATGTGGCTAAAATGCAGTATACTTGTATTTCAGAGAGACTTACCTGCAGAATCCAGCAATGTAAGTTGGACATGTACTTCTAGTAGCATTCCAGTTTCTCCTGGTGAGTATTAATGATTTTCCTTTTATTTAACATAAATATGCTAAATACTTCTTGCTGACCTTGACTAAAATATTGCTTTTAAGTAGATAATTGCAATTTAGTGACCTCTGAATTTAAATCCATACTGCAGATTAGAATTTAACCTCTTCATCACTTCCTGTCTGTAATTTGTTCTTTAGAAGATTTATCTACTCTAACTTAGTAATTAATAGTTACAAATAGCTACTCAAAATATTAAAGATATAAATTTAATTGAGATGCTGTTGCTAAAGTAGTGAAACACAATGTTATCTGGACTTTAAAGCAGTTACTGTGTTTTGAAAATACACTATTCATAAGCACAGAAGGAACTATTTTTGCTACCACTGTATTTATGATGCTGTTTTCTAGTTTTATAATGGGGCTCAAGATAAATCAGAGCCTTTTCATTCATAATCTGTGTTCCTTTTCAAATTACTGCTGAACATTGTCTGTATTTCATCCCTTTGAACCAGTTAGCAGCCACCCAACCAGCATTTTTGGTAAGCTTTCTTATTTTGAAGAAGAAGACAAAATCTTTTTCTTTCATTTTCAACTTAATTTTGATAACATACAAGAAGTATGTTACAAAAAGCCTTAAGTGGGAAAGAAATTAAAAACATTGCCCAGACCATAAGTAATTTTTCTGTTTTCCTCAACGATAGCTCTTTATCCCTTAGCTTGCATCATTCACTTCATTGATTTGACCTTTTTCCCCTGTGGCAGCTGTTATTCCTGCCACCAGTGTTAAGGAGGAGATGCTATTTTCCATTCTCAGATATTAGGCATATTTTCTAGTGTTGGGCTGTTGCATTGTAATTAAAAGGGAATCTTAGAAATTTCCGTGGAAATTAGGAAGGCAGTTTCTTGATTATGTCAGGGTTTGTTTTTATTTTGTAGTCTCAGAAATGGGACCCTCATTTTACAGGAAAGCTTGCAACATGTATACTTCCTTTTATTAGTTTAGTGTTTTGTTAGTGATGCCTGCTCAGCTGGTGCTATGAAAAAAATCTAGGAGCTGTTTAGCTGGGGTGAGATAAGAAAGGGTTTAATTATGCCAAGGCAAAGATGTTACACGACGCGCGCACTGGGCTGTGCCCGAGATGTTACATTTATAACAATATCTGGCCAATCCCAAGTGTGTCCTCCCCGTGGCTTTTGCTCTGGTCCACCCCCTGGCCCACCTCCTGGAATTGGGTCGGGGGGCTTTTTGGGACCCCCTCTTCATCATTCCTCCTCATCTTCGGGGTACAGAGAGCAGAGTCACCTAGTTCTTTGACTCTGTCCTGCGGTTTAGGCCAAGATATAAGCGTTCTCCAAACAAAGACAGGCTTGCCTTGACAAGAGACAAAACATCTTCTACTGGATATGGGAATAGGGTTGATATGGGGGGTATGGAATGGGGTGAGGGGATTAAGGAATGTATAAACTAAGGGGTGTTACAGGGAGGAGGGAGAAAGGGGTTTGTTTCTAAAATCTACTTCTATTACCTATAAAACTTATAAGGCTTACAAAATTAGAAAAATAAAAAAAATCATTATGGGCTTAAGGCATCATAGTGACACTTGAGGACTTCGTATCAGTAAACAGACAGATGGTCTTTAAAAGAGAATTTTCATATTTTCAAACTTGAGTTCTGATTTTGTTACTCCTGTTTTTCTAAAATTCAAGAAATTTTAGGCGTACAAGTTATGGGGCCAGCAGGAATGCTTTCATGCTCCTTTTAGTTGTAGTGCTCTTCAGAAATCACAGCTGTACAGAAGAAACAATTTTTAATTTTAATTGCTTAAAATTAGTTAATATGATTTTTAGACACAGTAGTGTAGCTAAGCATGTTCCAAAGGTATGATGCATTGATGGTGATCTTACTAAAAATAAGGACATGGGAACACTTTTTTTCCTAGATACTAAGTTCTGTTCCCTCACAAATTTTAGTAATCTGAAATTGCAAAGAATAACACAGCCTTCCCAATATAACAGAAAAAAAAAGTCTATTTCTGCTGAATGGTTGCTACAGCTGTCCCATGGGGGGGAAAGCCAGGAAATGGCAAGAGCTTGATACAAATTTTAAGCTAAGCAAGAAGGTGATCATTTTCTATAATATTTCTGCTACTTATAAGACAGGTTACTTAGCACAATTAAAGATGTGTTTGAACAGGCAGTTTACAATAAAAATAATGTAAACTATATGGAATTACTATTAAAAGTTGACATCGTAATCATGAGTTTTGATTTTACTGGAATCAGGATAAAGTAATCTTCCTAGTAATCTTTTTGGAATTTGCTTTATGTATATTATACATAGTAATACTGCATTTATCTTGTTTAAAAAAAATTAGAAACCTATTTTGGACTCTTTTAGTAGCTTCTCCTTTTCCCTCTCTAAACAATGCATTCTCTTCTGTTATTACATACTGTAAATCAAGTTTTTTGATAGCTGACCTTGCAAAAGGGAGCAAAAAGGCAAAGGTGACACAAAACTGACTATTTCTCTATAGATACAGAGAGGAATGAGGAGATGCCAGAGAGTCATCTTCAGTCCTCTGGATGCAGTTCACTATTATCCACAAACCCATCTCCCAAAGCCATGACCATTAATTCTCATGATCTGACAGGTATTTCAAAGGTAAGTAAAACTGGGGAATGCTCGGTTGATTTCCTTTCTGAGGTCAAGAGAACAAGTAAGCACTGGTTTTAGTTGTATATACTACTAGTGAAAAACAAGGAAACTAAGCAAAACTACATCTAGGTCTGTCTCATAAAAATACTTTTGATATGTAAACAGTGCTTAAAGTCACATTTTCTCTGAATCTTTAAGTTGAAAGTCCATCTGAAGAATGTCAGCTTTGAAGAGTTCACTAACTTTGTTGCTTTTAAATTGTAGGAGACAATAAGACAAAGAATGGAAAAGATAAGTAAAATGTAAGTAATAGGAAAGGGCAGCAGGAATTTATTTCCCAGGAGGGATTTGTACTGGACTAAGGCATATAGAGAATGTACATGTGTGTTCCAAACCTCAAAGGTCTGTACATCAGGTGTGGCATTTCCTTATGACTCCACTGGATAATAAATCCACTTACAGTTCTGTATTTGTGGGATGAGTCACTGTTTTGATTTCTAAAAAGCAATAGAAAGCATTCTTAATAGTATTAAATAGAGATTAAAGAGTGTTTAGAATTTGGTTGACAAAAATTAGGAATAGTATTTATCTTCTGATAAGAATTCCCTGGTACTTGCAACTTTTCTTCCTGAAAAATAACTACATATCTTAACTCTGCTTTTTATCATTTAAGGAAAGTAAAACCAATCTCAGCTTAAGAATTATGATAACTTAAGATGTATTTGATACTAATCCTGAGATCTGTAATAAAATTGTTTGATAGAGAAATATTTTTATTATACTTGAAGAGAAATGCATTTTTGTATAATGTTTCTTTAGCAAGAGATTTCTGTAAGTGGCTGGCCTGTAAAAATGTCTAGCCTTTTCTGTGATTTTAATTGTATTGTTTGGGTTGCCTCTTTCTTTATGTGTATGTAAGGTTTATGATATATGGTAGGCATTTAAAATACAAACCAGTTGCAGAGGAAAGGGGGGATGAGAGAAAACTTTTGGTTTCATGCTGCTTGTTAGTATTTTGGATAATTAAAAAGTTAAAGGCAAGACAGTAATTTCTTACCTGATTATAATAAGCATGTGTAAACAAAATTTATTTTCAGAATTGAAGAAACCTTCAAATTGTTGAAAACATCAAGCCCACCTCCGAGAATACCTGAAAGCACAGGTCGTGAGATCTGGTCTCTGCAGACTTATGGATACCAGGAGTAATATGTTTGTTTATACAGCATTAAATTTTTAAAATATCGAATTTGTAATGATCACCAGTGCTTTTATTGCTTTGAATAAATATTTTTCTGATGTATCTGTGTATTGATTTCCCTTCCCTGACCCCAATTTTTTTGTTTTAAAAACTGCTCAAATAGCTTCTCCCACCCTCCCTGCACTTCTGTAAATTGAAGTCATTACAGCAATGTATTCTTGTGTTGACATTTGTTAGCAGTGTGCTAAGTAATATGTTTTTTAAAGTGCAAGCTTGAGGACCGTGGTTTACATCCTGTTGGAAACATTCCAGCTGGAACTTGCACGTTACACCCAAGAGGCATTCTTACATACCATCTTACCATTTGTACTATTGAATAAATCTTAATAAAAAACTTATATACACAGTTTCAAATAGGTACCTTTTTTGCTGGGTATTTTTTTTTAAATATAAGTTTTCATGCTGAGCTGGAGAGCACCAACACTTTATGGCTTACATTAACACTGACAAAGTGGGGTTCAGTTTGATCCTAAACACTAAAATGTGCAAGTAAGTCCACAGACTTTGACTGCAAGAGATGTGCTGAGTGTTTTAGTGCTTTTACCCAACACATTTTAAGACCAGCAGCACAGATGGAGACCAGCCAGTGTACAAAGAAACACAACATTTTCATTATTTGAAACCATACTAAGATTTCTGTTTAGAGACATAAGTAGATGTAAGACTTCATAAACATAATCAGACCACAGATGTGTGAGGTTTGGTAAGATTTATTTATTTCTTTATTACTCTTTGTAAATTGGTAGCCTATCATATCAAGGTTTCTTTGTGCTTTAATACTTCACTTGAAAAGATTTTTGGAGTTTAATATTACAAAACCACAAATATTTTATTTTTTTGCAAAGTTTGCAGATAAAGACAGAAGCAGCTGTTTGACATGCTGTAAAAAGTGATTTATATGTTTTAACAATAATTATTATTTTTTTTCTATAACCATTAGGAATATAAATTGACTTTATATACAAACAGAATAACTTAGTGATCCATTATGTTATATAAAATGTAGTTCTGCAACTTTTTCAGTTGTTTAAAAAAGAAGAAATAAAAAAGATTGGAAAGCTAGATGATATGAATGTGTTTTGCTCCTTATTTGAAAACAGACCTTGCAAATCACTCTTCATTATTCTAAAATGAAATTAAATGAAGTTTTCTGAATGTTAGAGCAGTTCATGTTTTTAAAATAGGACTACAGCACCATCTTGTGGAAGTCTTTATACAGAGTAATTATCAAAGGAGTAAAAATTAATATTCCTACGGTAGTGATCAAATATTTTGAATTATTATCTCTCTTATTTTTCCTCTTTGCCTTGAAGTCAAAGGGGCTTTTATGTTAAGTAAGATATTTATTCTCTCTGAAATTTGATAATATATCTGGCAAGAACCAGAGGAATGAATCTGTTGTTTGTTGATGTCATGGCAAAAATGAGAAGTGGTAGTCGGTATAATTGATTCAAGTTACAACAATTTATCACTGAACGCCTCTGGGGAATGCACCAAGTGTTAGGTCTTTCTGTATGTGTGCAATTCAATATCATCTCTGTTTAGTGCTACAAAATTGAAAATCCAGAGCTTCTTCCAACAGCTTAAATGCTTAAATAGTAATGAAAAGCTGAAATCAAGAATATGGACAAACTGAAGTTTGAGAAGTGCATTATTGTCTTGTAAAGATTAATTTTTCTGGAAAAAGAGAAAAGATGGTAAAAATATGTGAGAAGCTACTGGTATTAGTGGAATTTATATAGTAACTTTTTATTAGAGATGCATAAAATTCATTACTAATCATTAGTGAACAGGGTTTGAAACAGCTTTTTCTATCAGCAGTTTGTTTTGACACTGGAAGTTAGCCATGATTTTGAACAGTCACAGTTGTAATATATTCTACCTCAAAATTATTTATTTGTGAATTATATACGGTTATCTTTCCAAACACTTTATGCCACCTGTAGCTCCTGTTCAGTTTTTTTCTAGGATCTTTAACTCTGTGGTGAAAATATCTTGGTTCACTTATGCCAGTCAGACAGCAAACTATGTTTGTTCAGGAGAGGTCTTATGTCTGCAAAAATTGTTTAATGATAGTATGTTGCTTCTGTGTTATCTAGGCAGATTTCTGTGTGATAGAGGTCTGTGTTGTGGTCTTTGCAGGGTACTTAGGATGATGCACTCTGCCAGTGATGTCAGATGAGCAGTTAGTACAAGGGTACTAATTAAAACACTTCTAATTTGAGTGTTCCAAATGGAGAAAAGGTGTCATACCAAAACTATATATACCTTCACCTGAGCATCCTACAGCTTGTTTAATGAGGTGTAGTAAACTTAATAGCTCTGTTTAGGCAATGTGACCTTATCTGAGAGAAAGATACTGTATTGGTCATTGCAAGACTTATTCTCTATAGATTATCAAGAGCAGATGCTTGATTTGGAGGTAGTGAGGCATTTTACTCTCTGGGAGCAAACTACTCTAGTTACAGGTTAACAACAATTAGCAGTAGTGTAGAGCACTGATGCTCTAGTACAGCACTCACCTTTCCTTTTGCAGTTATTGTAAAGAAAACTTACGCTGTAAAGCAAAATCACTTGATGATAGGCTCCAGAATCAATAGAAATATAATTTTGCTAATGTTAGGTTTAAAATGATTAATTTTTAGCATAAGCAATGTCAAGAATATCATGCCTCAGGGTATTTGAATAAAAGGTGCAGTTATAATTCTAAAACATACTGCAAGGTTTTCATAAAGTTTCACGTTTGCCTGTCTGTTCTCTTCTTACCTAGTGTTGCTTCACTGCAGTGCATGTTGAAATATGAACTGGGATTAAGAAAACTGCAGTTAGAGAGCCTTGAATACTTTCCATGAATGCTGAGAATAGTTTCACAAAGCTGAAGTTTTTGGCAGCTTAGGGGATTTCCTCCCAGTGCTGCTCATTCCCGTCTGTCTATGTTATGAACTGTGTTTTTTAACTGATGTGACTTAAGTATACACTTCTGAAAATGCATAGCAAGGGGTATTGGTTGTTTTTTTGGGGTGGTCTTGGGGTTTTTTGGTTTTTGTTTTTTTTTTTTCTGATTCACATCAGTTCCGTGTTCCAGATTATGACATTGCATACAAACATTTGTACCTGAACTTTCGGTTGGAGCAGCACACTGTGCTGTCAGCAAGTAACTGGGCAGCAGAAAAAAGAATGGGTCAGCTTGGTGTTTTACTGCTGAAGGGTTTTTTCTCTGAGCCTGTAGTGAGCTAGAAGTGAAGAAGTTCCTATGCAAACTCCCAATGTACGTATTCATGAAAACTTGTTTATTCTTGAATTGACTAAATGAAAGGGCAAACGTGTGTCTGAGAAAAATGTGGAAAATAGGATTAAAGGGAATGTAAATCTACAATTTGGGATTGGATCAGTTTTCAGGTGTTAAAATAGCTCTTTTTATTACATGTGCTTGTGATTTTTATTTCTTTTTTCCCCTGGCCAGTTTTTGTGGACTTAGTCATATCTTTCATATATTCAAAAAAAAAAACAACCCAAAAACTTCTGTCCTATTGCTGTGTAAAAGGACCATAAAATATACAGGCAAATGCAAATACAATTCTTGGGGAATATTTTTTAAAACCTTTCATATTGTGTAATAAACATGTATGAATGTGTAATGCATTTAAAATAATTTCACATAGATGATCACACTGTATTATAAAAATATGAAACAAATACTCCTTTCAACCTTAGTTTAACTGTGATAAGCTAGATAATATAGTTAATGGAGTTTGAAGCATTTCGTTGCTAACAATTTAAGGAAGTTTTAATATACACGAATACTCTCCAGTTATTTTTAGCTGTGCATGTTGGTTTGCTTCATAGGTGATCAAGTAGAACACACTATGCCTTTCCTGTCATACTGACATGGTCTGGGATTGCGTAGTCTTTAGGTCATTGCATAAATAATTTGTAGTAATTTTGTTGTCTGCCTTCTCCAGCTGTAAAATTAAGTGATTCCCCTTGTTTTTCTCCTGAGAGTATTATGTGGTTTGGTTCATTGTTTATGCCCACTTTAAGAATTACTTAGGAAAAAAGCTAATGGAAAAAAAGGTGGTCTGGTTTTAAGAGTTCTTTTAATTGAAACCATTCCATTGGAACCTATTGAAGGAACTAAGAGTAAATTCATGAACTTGAACTTGTGTATTAGTGTTAACTTAAGCTCCAGCTTCTTGTAGTTATAAAAGTAGTTGACGGCTGTGACAATATCAGATAAAGTAGTTGTGCTTTTGTGTGAACTACGGAAAATTCGGTGCTGATATGGTAGGAAATAACTAGCCTGAATATCAAGTTCCATTTTAAGCTGAGATATAACAATTTAGAACCAGTGTCTCAAATTTTCTGTAGGTTTTTTTCATATATCACTGTTGAAACATTTCTGTATTTTCTATATTACATATAGCCTTTTTCATGAAGACATACCAGCAAACAATTTATTGCCGTAAGTACGATGATCAAAGGCATAAGACGGCTGAATGGCTCTTTTCATGACCCAGACAACATGATTAGAGCTTAATCTCCAAATGTGATGTGCAGAAAGAGAGGAGATGGTTCAGACTCATGTATTCCTCAGAAGTTCAGCAAACTTTCCACCCAGGAATGCCTCTGAGTGGTTGGAACAGTGATGTAAATAAGAATATGTTTGACATAATTCTGGTTTGCACATGAAGGAAAAAAATGAGACTGTATTCCTTTGGAGGGAGGTAATTGGACTTGAAATCTGAATTGGTGTTTGTTGTTGTTCTTCCAGGATTTAGGTAATCACCTCTGCATTCTCCATTTTTTCGTCAGAACACTTTTCACTCTGTTAAAACAAAAATATCGAACTCTCATGCTTCAGAACTTTAAGTCATCGAGGTGAAAGAGGAATTCATGTCCAGTGCATGTGTATTTGGTGAGGTGTATATGGAGCTTGTGGAGAATAGAATAGGATTTTTGTTTGTCTAAAAGAAAAAATATGGTCCAATGTTCATTGCTAATATTACTTTATGCTAATATTTACAAATTTAATGCAAATTTTAATATAGATTCTGTATTGGTATGTTTATTGACAATCGTAATCACAAATACAGGCTAGGCAGAAAATGGATTGAGAGCAGCAATGAGAAGGAATTGGGTGTGTTGGTGGATAAGAAGCTTGACATGAGCCAGCAACGTGCAGCCCAGAGGGCCAGGTGTACCCTGGGCTGCATCAAAAGAAGTGTGATTAGCAGGTCAAGGGAGGTGATTCTGCCTCTCTACTCCACTTCCGTGAAACTTCACTGGAGTACTGTATCCAAGTCTGGGGCTGCCAACTACGAAGGACATGGACCTGTTGGAGGAAGCCCAGAGGAGGGCCACTGAGATAATTAGAGGGCTGTAGCACCTCTCCTATGGAGACAGGCTGAGAGAGCTGGGGTTGTTCAGCCTGGAGAAGGCTCCAGAGAGGCCTCAATAGCAGTCTTCCAGTACTTAAAGGGAGTTGGAGAGGGACGTCTTGTGAGGGCATGGAGTGAAGGGACAAGGGGGAATGGCTTCAAACTGAGAGTGTGGGTTTATATTAGATATTAGGAAGAAATTCTTCCTTGTGAGGATGGTGAGTCACCTGGAACAAGTTTCCCAGAGAAGCTGTGGATGCCCGATCCCTGGAAGTGTAGATTTTTTAGCAACTTCATCTAGTGGAAGGTGTCCCCGTCCATGGCAGAGGCATTGGAACTGGATGGTCTTTTAAGGTTCCTTCCAACCCAAAGCATACTGTGATTCTGTGATAATGGCTTTACCTATGAGGAAACAGTGCACACATAACAGTGTGAAACTGATCAGTTCAGCTGGGGAGAGGTCAGATGCAAGAGAGGAGCAGATTTCAGTCAAACTGAATTGGCTTAATACAAAGTCAAGCCAACACCAGAAGGCAAGACAGGAGTATGCAGCTGGGGCTACCCAGAAACAAACTTGGGGTGGATATCCTCATTGGCAGTTACTGCCTGTGATATTGTTGCATTACAGTATTTATATCACATTACCTTCAGTGTTCTGGGGACTAAAAATCCCTTCACTACTAAGGATTTTATTGCTATTAGATTGCCTGCACGGGTCAATTTGCCTCTTTTATGATTTATGGTGTGAGTGGATACTTTGGTACTTTGTCTGCTGTTATAGCACCTCCTCAGAAAGGCTCGTTCCAGCCTTCTTTAGGTCTGCTGTGGTGATTTTTGAGTACTGTAACATTTTAGGATATAAATGGCCTAGTATCATAGATATAAAAGTCACCTTGAATACAATGAAAACGAAGGCAGTGGTGGGGTGTTGGTTGGTTTGTTTGGGGAGATTTTCTTTGGGGTTTGTTTGGGTTGTTTTGGGATTTTTTTAAGGTGTTGCTGGCCAGCCAGAGTTGTATATGTCTATACTTTTCCTGTCTTAAAAAAAAGCCATGGCTGCATAGCTGTGTAAAAATAAAACATTGTATAGTAACTGTAACACTTGATATTGTTCCTAGCTCTATAAAGCACACAAAACATTTTCCTTTGATTAGTGAATTAGTAACATTTGATGACTTTCATTAATCTTTACACATCTTTCAATGCTTTCTATACTATTTCATTTTGTAATGATGTGCGAAAGAAGAAATAAACAGATTGCTAAGGAAAACCAAACACTGGCACAGTAAGAGCCTCACTACTAAAATAGTGATTACATAAAATTAGTTATTTTCAAGCCTCTGAAATACAGCAAAAGGAATTCCAGCCACCCCTTGTTTAGGTGTTTGTGGTATGGTTGAACTGATATATAACAGATGCACACTGTTTAGAGGGCCTAGTTTTTTCCCTACTGTTGACTGCACTCTCCTAAGCCTATTATCACCTCAAGAGAACTGTTCCAGTGTTCCCTCTTTAAAACAAGTGGTTTTGTTCCTGCGGGGGAACCATTACAGCTGAACACCTATGCAGGAATGGCAGGTGTTCCCTGAGAAAAGCAACAGGACCAGGACTTGTTTGTCTGATCAGACAAACCACATCACTGCAGCTTCTCAGTGAACTGTTGTGTCTTCTCATTATCACATACTGTTGCTTGTGTCCTTTATTCCACTCCAACCTTATCTGCTATGTAAGTCTCTTTCTGTATTTTGTTCCAGGTTTTAAAGTGCTACAGGTTATTTAACATATACTGTCCCAGTGTTGTGGTTTAGGAATGGTACTCCCCAACTCAGTGTCCCCACCGACCAAAACCACACTGCTGCTCTCTCTCGCTCTCCGCCCCCATTTTCCCCTTCCCCTTTCTGCTGTGGTGGGATGCAGTTGAGTGGGAGGCACAAAAGGCAAAGATCACAGATCGAGATAAGAACAATTTATTGGAAACAGCAATGAGATAAGAAAACCAACAATAACAGCAGCAATATTAATAACAAGAGTGTGCAACAGACAGTGATTCACACACAAAATGCTCACTGAGCCTGACCTGACCACAGCTGGCACCACCCCACCACTCTCTGGCTTGGTACTGGTGCCGCACTACCCCAACCACTCTCTCCACCACGTTTTCTTGACCATAAGGAACCCCTTCTCCTCAGAAGAAAGAGTTCCTTTCCCCTGCCCCTGACAAGGACACGAGGGGTATAGAATAACTGCTGTGTTCTAATCATGCCCCCTCCCCACTGATGCAAAAAAATTACCCCTGTCCTGGCTGGAACCAGGACAGACAGCAGTATTGCTTCAGCAGATGATTTCATAGACCTTAGTCAAGGTGAAGATGGAATGTGAGAGTATCTTGAATCTTGTACAAATCACAGACCTGTAAATGAGAAAATTTAATTTGACAGTCTATTTAAAATGGCATAGATATCAGACAGGGTTTTCAAGCTTTAGGTAATAAAGCTTTCAGACTTGAACTGACTGACCTCAGCAGCACACTTCAGCACGTAGCTAGCTAGCTTTAAAATATCCACTGAGGTTGTGTTGATTACTCATTTAGCTCTTCATTTGTAGTGTCTAAGTTATCAGTAAATTGAGTAGCTCAGGTCCTGAGTTGTTACCAGGGCTGTAGTGTTGAGGTCAGTACAGGCTGCAGGACCCAGGAAGTATGTGAGTCAGAACACGCCAGTCTCTGTTGCTGTAACTGCTCTTGCTGACAACCCAGCCAGTTTGGTAACTCTAGTCTTAAAGTCTTGGACAGCAGCATATATCTCATTAACTGAATATAGGATCTAAAGTTAAATGGTGTTCTCAGCAGTTCATGTTATGCAGTTGCAACATCCCATCCCACAATGATTGTTGTATGTGTATTTTTTGTGGGAACGAAAGGGAAGAATATGTTTAAAAATATCTATAAAACGTTCAAAACATAATTAGTTCTAGTTTTTAACATAAATGGTAAAATCAAGTAAGGAATATCTGAACTCAAGATTTCTATTTAAAAATGGGCTCAATGCTTTCATGTTAAAAATTGAAGTTGTATTTGGAGTGATTTAAGAAATAACATCCATGTAAAGTAAGGCCATTATTCATGCAAAAATGATGTTTTTAAATCTGAGTGTTAAGTCACACAATTTGCTGAAGGATCATTCTTTTTTTGTTGCTCCAGTATTAGTCACTACGCAAAATAAAAAGTTGGCTCTTACTGACAAATAGACCCCAAATAAAGCATATAAAGTATCATACATGTTTTCTATTTCAGTGTAGTTTATTGGTAAATGTAGACAAACTTGTCTACTATAATAAAAACAGTTTAGTCCTTAAGGTTACGTTTTTTTTCATAAAAGATTGACATTTTCTGCTTTTTCCAGATAACAGTAGCTAGTGTTGTCTTATCAGGGAAAAGGTTAGCTGCAGTTCTCTAAGTTGTGGAGAAGATAAGAACAACTTTGAGTAATGGAGCAATGGTGCAACAAGGCCTTTGTGTTTGAGAAAAGATTAAAGACTAAAGAACTTCCCAATAGCCTGTTACAATCAGCCCTTTTCTTCCCCACATAAAAAATTCTCAATCACTTAGAAACATGAAGATGTTAATCTATACAGGTTTTTTCAGATAAAGATGTTAATCTATGCAGGTTATTATAAAAAGCTTAAGTTCTTAAACTTTAAAATTAAAGCTGTCTGCAATATAGAGAATACTTCAAAATGATGTGGGATTTTTTGTAAGAGAAATTAAATTTAATATTTACTTTTTGTTCTTCATGTGGGCTCTTATTTGTGACTCTGAGCCTTTTTTGCAGATATAATCCCTCTAATTTAATTTTTTCAAATATCTAAGAGAAGGTACCCAAGAATATTGTCTTAAAATCTCTATAAAAATTGTTGAGTTGCATTTCTTGCACCTATAAATGAGTATTTACCCCCTGTCTAAGACAGATTTTCCTGATGTCAATGATGAATACATTATTGCACATAATGGTGGATAGGCCCAGTTAATTCCAGCTCTCTTGCTATTATTATTAGCAGGTATGTCCCATAATCCTTATCATAAGTTCAGTTAGAACTGCTTTTGTAGCTGAAAGAAGTTTTAGTCCCCTTTCATTTCCTTTCCTTATACTTGGCCTGCTAATGTTTTCCTTGTTTACAAATTGAAGCTATGTTTTTCTGCTTCAGAAACCGCTGCTTGAATTTAATGTCTGGACTACATATCTGGAGGAAGAGAAAAGAGCGAGCTCATTACTTCTGCTACCAGTACTAAAGCTGATTCTCCTTTCTAGTTTTATCTTCATATTATTTTTTTTTGTTGAAAATGAAAAGCATCAACTCTGCTCTTATTTTAGGATAAACAGAATTTACTGAGTTTACTCTGCGATTATGTGGGGAAAAAAAAAAAGAATCCAAAAGCAGGAGTTTTCAGAAATGCTAGAAATACTGTTTATGGCCATGTTATTGTAATACGGCTTTTAACATACCTGTTACTTTAAGTTCTTGCATTATCTTTTTTGAATAGCATTGCACTTAAGCTGATCTATTTTTCTCTCCTTCAGTAAAGAAGAAATTGTTAATGGTGTTTATTACTGTATCAGGTGAATATGTGAGTATTTTTCTTGCCAGTATTTTCTTTTATGCCTTGCATTTCAGAAAGAGACAGCTATTATTATGATGGGTTTTGTGTACCAGTGAATCTAGGAGAAATGAAGGGAATAAATAAACAGAATTAGGCAAGTACCATGGCAAAAGTGCTGTTCTTGTTACCTCATTCTATTCTATTGGTAGAGATTCTACATCACTTAGGATAATTTTTTGAAAATGTAGACCACTGGGGACATTGTGCAGGCTCTTGCAGAATGTGAACCATGAGAGAGGTCATGGACTAGAAAAGGTAAATCTGGGAAATATCCCAGGGAAGCTGTTGATAAGTATACTAGTGAAATTGTGACTATATTTATATAATTTGCATGATTGGAGAGAAACAATAGGGACAAAATACATAGACAGTAAACTTCAAGTATGAAAACAATGCTTGCAGAACATAAACAGGTCAGCAGGAAACTAGCACGAGTTTTTCCAATGTTATTTGAAGAGATAAGTGTTAGTTTGAGATTCTGTATAAATCACATTCTCATCTTCTGTTTTCTGTTTGAGACCTGAATTCTTTTTCATAGCAAAATGTAACATCTCTGCAATTTTCCAAAGGGGCTATTTTGCCTCCTAGACACATCTGTACATCCAGTATCTCATTTTTGCATCAACTCAGAATTCATCACTGCAAAGTTAGAGTTGTCATGTATCTTGTTTAATGTTTATCAGCATTGAACTTCTTCAGCAATTCTTTTTTCACTCAGTATTTTCAGTAAATATTTTTTCAGCATTTCTCATCTTAACAGTCTGAATATTGTCAGCCAAAATTGTCATATCACAAGAAAACCACGTCTTCTAGAACATTTATGAACAGATTTGCGTTTGATGCTTCTACATTTCTAGCAGTAGCTGCTCAGCTAAGTCTGTGAAAAGGGTAGCACAAATTAAATTTTTGTCCTAACAGCCTTCTTGCAAGTTTTCTTCAGCTTTTTGTTACCTGACCCTTAACAAAATGTCACTCTAGAAATTTCAGAGGATTGCCTGAAAGAAAAATTGCCAAAATTCAGGAATGTCAGGATCTTCGGAACCTTTTCCAAATTATAGACTTGTATATCCATATGCTTCTCTTTCTTTACTTGTTCCTGATTTATCCAGGGAAACCAATTTTATCTTTTCACATCCTTTTTACCTTTCTTAGGTTAAACATTGGGTTATTTTTGGCATTTTATGTCTGTATGAAATGTGATCTCTAATGGACAATACTGGAAGCATAATATTAAACAAAAGTTCTCACCTAAAAATCCCTTTACAATGAAGACATTGAAGAAAGATTCTGTTTCTTCTTTTGAGTTCTTTGAGTATATCTAATATTTATACTACTTGAAGAAAATTACACATTTGTCACCGAAAAGTGCAGAAAGACAATATAGATAAACTTGATAGATTCTTGGGAATGAGCATACCTATCTAATTGCAGAAGCTGCAAGTTTAAGCTGAGTGCAGCATCTTTCAAAGGGAATTGAATTTCATACTGTCAGCAGTGTAACATAACTGATTATCTGGTACTTAATACCAACTTTAACTTAGAGGTAATAATTTTACATTTAGACTCCTATTAAAAAGATAAACACCTTTAAACTGACCACTCAGCTCACTTAACCATGGTGTCTGTTTTTTATGAAAGACTTTAGGCATTTTTTAACTCTTACTTTTGGGTTTCTGAGGCCCTGTCTGGTACTAAGCCTTAACAACTTGTCTGCCTGAGACCTTAGGGCCACACAGAAGTCTCTGATGAAATTCAGGAACATTCAAAGCTCCTTATATAGCTAAAATTGCATCAGATGACCCGTGAGAAACAGGTACCACTGCAAATTCAAGTTAATGTTAAGATTCCTGTCAGCATAAGCAATCATTTCAGCCCTTTCTTGCAAAGCAACCAAATAAAGTATTACTCAAACATCTGTCAGCAGAGACTTGAGGGTCTAACCCTCAGCTAAGCTAGAAACCTATAATGAAGGACAGCTGGTTCAAACTGCTTCTACTTAGACAAGGCTTCAACACTTCTTTGATATATTAGGAAGTCACATTAGTGACATTTGTCATATAATTTTCTAGAAACAACCTGTCCGACCTAATTTATGCAGTCTAACTCTTCTTCCTTAGACTTTGTTGTTTATCTTCATATTATAAAAATTATCTGCATTCAAATGTATTGTGTCCTCCTTTAAAACTGCTCAAATTTGCTGTGCAAGTTTCCATTTGTAAAGAAATTAAGTTTTTAATAATTCTGAGATAAGCAGAAGCCTTCTGATCTCTTTTCCATATCCCTGTCCTGTGCCAAGCCACCAGAACCCAATTCCTTCCTTTACTAAAATGGTAAATATTCTACTATTTATCCATAATATTCCCTGTGGCTTCTTCCTCTGCTTTAATATGTGTGCTTTCTATTTCAACCTCCTATCAGAGGGATGGGCTTGATTCCCTTAGATTCTCCTTCTTTTTAGGTATTCTGATGCTTTCAGAAGTTTTTCAAAGCTCAGGTTCATCTGAAAGCTGAGAACTAAGAAAAACTAAGATTTCACATTGCATTTTCAAATGGGGTAAAAGAGGGAAGATGAAGGGCTGTTTTTAACAAAATGGTGGATAATCATTGTCACCACAATAGAAAGTTTACCTAATCTTGAAATAATTTACTAGATAGTTCATTTACTTGGAATAAGGGTAAAAAAGGCCACTAACAATTGTTTATGATGCATTCCATCACATAATTGCTACCATTCTACTAGTAATAACCTGAAATTTAGAGTTGTCTTGGGAAACAAAAAGTCTGAATCCACAGGAAACAGGATCTTTGTCTCTTCATTTTTTTTAGTTCTGTTGAATGGTGCTACTGTTAAGAAGCTATAGAATAAGTACCTAATTGTCAAAACTTTTGCTGAACCTGCAGGCTTTTTGTACTACTGTTCATTTTGCTATTCAAGCTTGAATTTTCTGTATTTCTTACATTGCAAAAAACCTGTGTTTTCTCTTGTAGCCTTTCTGATTCTTCCTTTCAAGCACTGTCTAGAAACTGTTGATGACAATTTAAATTGCCAATTGCTTAAGGAGTGAATATCTCTTGTGGTATCACAGGGAAGGATATTTTTTGAAAAGTGAATATATACAACCAGAGTCCTTAATTTCTCAACCTTGTAGATGGAAATCCTGATGAAGCTAGAATTAGGGTTAGCTGTCTTAGACAAAACTGTCACTTTTCTCAAGAAAGTGCAGAAAGATTTTGTAGATGAAAAGAGGTTCGTTGGAGTGAAAAATTTTTATAAAGCCGAGCAATTACTGACCATTTGAAGGATCTTTTTTAATACACACTGTAGGAAATTAATAAGACAGTTTTATTACTAGCAGGGGTTTCCATGGTTGTCTCGTGCCGAGATACCTGGAGGTCATTTTATTTGGGGAGCTGGGGACCCATTTTGTGGCCGAGGACTGGTGGGCTGCTTACTGTTCTGCTTACAGTTACCTATTTCTGCTTCCAGGATTGCTTACAGTTACTTACTGTTACTTACAGGTGTGGTGTATGTAAGGCAGTAAGACCAATCTGGGCTAACTGTCAGGGGACCATGTGGCCGGGTGCAGGGAAACAATTTGATAGGTTGGTTAAAACAACCAATGGACTGCAAGAAGAAGACTATATCACCTTTTGAGGAAGAAAAGAGCAAGGCTTGGCATGGGAGGAGTGAGGGAGTGGTTATGTAGATCAAAGGGTCTTAAAAGGGCTCGTCCCTCCCATTCAGGGTGAGCTTGGACCTGGTCACGAGTCCGGTGCACCCAGCGTGCTGTTAATAAAGTTCTTTGTTTCACTTTATTTGGCTATCTCCGAAATTTTAATAGGAGATATTTCTCACACACACTACAATGTTTCTTCCATGTTTGAAGGTAAGTTGGCTATAGCAGGGCCATGTTCTTGGTTCTGAGGAAAAAGTGACCCTAAGAATTGTTGACCGACTGAATGTAGATAAATGATTTTTTTTTCAAAGTCTCTAACCCTACATTCAGTTTCTCATATCTCCAGGGATAGTTTTATGCTACCTTGACCCATCTTATCATGTGTGAATATGACTTCCCAAAGAAACCTGAGGTAAACTGTAAGATACAGCTGATTTTGAGATGGTTGTTTTTCTTGTTGCTTTGTTTGCTTGTGGGTTTGTTTGTTTGGGTTTTTTTAACAAACTCTAAAAGTGTTTGTGAAACTTCTAAGGATTTTATGCAGACTTTTGGATTGACTGTATTTTAAATTAGAGTTTTTGTATGGTGTATTAGGGAGGGTTTGGACCATACCGAATCTTGAAACCATGACACCGTTAAAAGCTTAACAAAAACCAATATTTGTTAGCAAGAGGTGGCCAACAAAATGAACAAACCCAAAAGGGAGGAAGGAGGAGAGAAATAAGCCCCCAGCACGACCTCCCCAGTTACCCAGCTGTTGCCCATAAAGTTATCTTACCGACCTAGCATGCCTATAATTACCAATAGAAGTAGCTGCATCCTTGGAGAGACAGTAAGTTCACAAACTGGCAGGCGTCCCTGCCAAAGGTAACGTTGTCCTTGGTGTGAAGCTAGCTCCCCTCCAAGAAACAGCTATCTGCTTTTATACAATTAATTGAGTGACCACAACCTCCCAGGTGTGGCCAGCACCGCCCAGCCAGAGGCCCTCAGTCCCATCTCTCGGTTATGTAAGTGCATCTCTTCTGCGCATGCATGTTCTGCTGTTGATGAAATAGCTTGAACAAGGACAGCCCTTACTTTAACAGTGATCTCTTCTTATATTGAGTTGTTCAAAACTTGGTAGCATTTACTGACTTGCTTCCTAGTGGCATAAGAGCTAGTCTCCCTTATATTCAGAAAAGAAAATAGTTCGTCATTGTCATGTGTCTGGCAAACTTTTTTGGAGTGGTTGTTCCTGTAGATAGTTCATTCATATCTTTGCTGATGCAAAATAACTAAGTTAAATAACATATAAGTTTTGTCATCTTCCTCAGACATGTTGATAAAAATATATTTTAAGCAATAGAAAAAGATGTCACTTTTCAACATAAAACACTTTTCTCACTAAAAACTTTCTAACTCTGCTAGTTGCTGAGGGGCGTGTAAATCCATTTCTAAATATAGAACTGATTGAAGACCCATAACTGATTACCATAAACATGTTAATGTAATTTTTTCACTTATTCTAATGTACAATTTAAAAACACCCCCCCCCAAACCAACCAACCAAATCCCAAACAAAAATCCACAAAATCTTTTTTTCTGTTTTTCTCCCATTTTTCTCTTCAGAAAAACAACCAGACTGCCAACAGCCAATCAAACTACTGCTGCACAGTATTTCAATGTGGTTCTTCCTTCTAATGGTTAGTCCATCTAAGAAAGATGGGTTACTTTGTGAAGGAGACATTATCACATTGTGTTATATACCTGTCACTGAATCATAGGAATTACAGATGTCAAGCATACTGCAGGTCTCAGTTTTGCTGACTAGTTTTCAGGACTGAGAAGGAAGACAGAAATCCAGGAATATTGCTGCCTGTTCATATTTGCATATGCACCACATTTTCTAGAGCTAGAAAACCTGAACTGATATAAAAATTTGAAATGCAGTAAGATGATTAAATTATTTGAACTCTAGACTTGGAATTTGATATGTTAAATCAACATAGAACCAATGGTAATTGAGAGAAGTACATGGGCAGATAAAATATAAATAGTATTTCATATAATTTAAAGGGAAAATAGGTCCAAATGAGTGTTTAAGTACTTAAAAAAAAAAAGGAAAATTTGAAGAATCATTGTTTTTGCTAAGGCAAATATCACTGGACACCTATTGAGGCAAAATCACAATGATCAGAAAATAATCACTAAAATTGGGCTATTTTGATTTGATACGTTACCTAATAATGGATTTTTTACTGGTTCCAAATATTAAACTCACAGCCCTTATAATTGAAATCTGCATTACCCATCTGTTGTTCTGAGATAAATACAAAAAGTAATATATGTCTCTAAATACACTAAGTCATGGAATGATTTGGGTTGGAAGGGACCTTAAAGATCATCAAATCCAGCCCACCTGGATAGGCAGGGACACCCTTAACTAGATCAGGTTGCTCAAAGCCCCATCCGGCCTGACCTGGACACTTCCAGGGATGGGGTATCCACTGCTTCTCTGGGAAACCTGTTCCAGAGCTTTACCACATTCACAGCAAAGAATTTCTTCCTAATATCTAAACTAAACCTACTCTCAGTTTAAAGCCATTCCCCCTTGTCATATCATACCACATCCTTGTAAAAAGTCCCTCTCCAGGTCTCTTTCAGCCTCCCTTAGATACTGGAAGGCTGCTGTAAGGTCTCCTTGGAGGCTTCTCTTCTCCAGGCTCAACAAATCCAACTCTCATTAACCTGTCTCTATAGGAGAGGTGCTCCAGCCCTGTAGTCAGCTTTATGGCCTCCCATGGACTTGCCGCAACAGGTCCACATCCTTCTTACATTGAGATCTCAGAGCAGGACTCAGTACTCAAGGGGGGGAGTCACATAGAGGGGCAGAATCACCTCCCTCGACTTGCTGGCCAGGCTGCTTTTGATGCAGCCCAGGGTACACTTGGCTTTCAGGGCTGCCAGTGCACATTGCTGGCTCATGTTGAGCTTCTTGTCAGCCAGAGAAAGCCATCTGTAATCACAGAATATGCCAAGTTGAAAGGGACCTACAAGCATCCCTCTTAGCCAACTTAGTCCAACTCTTAGCCCTGCACAGGACCATCCCCAAGAGTCACACCATGGTCCTGAGAGTATTGTCCAAACACTTCTTGAACTCTGTCAGGCTTGGTGCTGTGACCACTTCTCTGGGGAGCCTGTTCCAGTACTCAATGACCCTCTGGGTGAAGAACCTTTTTTCTAATATCCAAGCTAAAACTCCCCTGACACAACTTCAGGCCATTCCCTTGGGTCCTGTCACTGGTCACCACAGAGAAGAGATCAGTGCCTGCCCCTCTTCTTCCCCTCATGAGGAAATTGTAGACCACGATGAGGTCTTCCCTCAGTTTCTTTTCTCCAGGCTGAACAGACCAAGTGCCCTCAGCCACTCTTCATATGGCTTTCCCTCAAGGCCCTTCACCATCTTCATTGCCCTCCTTTGGATGCTCTCTAGTAGCTTAATGTCTTTCCTGTATTGTGGTGCCCAAAACTGCACACAATATTCAAGGTGAGGTTGCACCAGTGCAGAGCAGAGTGGGACAATCCCCTCCCTTGCCTAGCTGGCGATGCTTTGCCTGATGCCCCCCAGGACATGATTGGCAAGGAAGGCCTTGGCTGGTGCAGTTTATAAGCATTAGTCAGGCAGTCTAATCCAGCACTGTCTCTTTAGAACATTTAAGTTAATTTTCCTCCTAATTAAGTAAACCTGAAGTATATCAGTGAACCTTTACCTTCCTGGAATTGAAACATAAAACATAATGTGAGTTGACTGAATTGCTTGCTAATTGAAGCAATCAGTCAAGATAATGAGGGAGGATTTTCTAGTTAGTGGTGGCGGTTGGGGGATAGAAGAGACATTCAGAAACTCATCAGAAGTAGAAACATGATTAGGGGTACAGACTCAGGAGGATTTGTGTTAGGGTTCCAGTGAAGAAGTTGTGGACTCTTCACTCAGGAATGAAATTTGAAAAGGTCGTTGTTTATGTCTGTTGTACTGAGCTGTTTTATACTCTTACTAAACAAGTTTTTCTGATATATGGCAACCATAGAATTACTATTTACTTAAATTAGAAAAGTAACTGCAAGTTCTAATTTAAATTGAATTGTCACTTCAGGGTGGAATTTTTAGTAGCTTGCTGTAGTTCTTACAAGTATGTGATCTGGATGGTGTTCAGCACTCATTAATCACTTTTGCATACCCATTTACAGCTGGATTTTCAGATCTGGTTTTAAAGTTCATTTAACATGCCTTCCAGAAAGTAAATATGTCAGTAAGTTTTGGTTTGTTTTACATACTCGTTCTTCTGGTGGTTTAACTTAGTACCAGTCTATACTGCATTCAAACTTTATTCAGAGTTGGTCAAGACTAGTTTCATTTCAGATTATGGAAAGTAATTCAGGAACACCTGGAGCTGAGATTTATATCCTTACCTAAATTTTGAAAGCACTGTGTTTTTATAGCTCTTCAGAGGAAAGACAGGAACTGCATTAACACTTGTTAGAGCAACAGTTAATGCAATGCTGACTAGAACTTAAAACTCTCAAATATTAATATTAAAATGTCAAAAAAATAAGGGGAGGGAGAATAAGTTTAAATATTTGTTCTTTAATGAAGGAAATTGCTTTTTCTCCTTTAAGAAAAAAACAGTCAGGTTATTTGAGAGACATTATAGTAATGTGAACAAGGCTTGCTTCTTTATGTTCTGCTGATCTGGTATTGAAAGTAAAGACTCAAGTCCTCCTGGAAGTTATTTCACTAGAATAAGTATGTGCAGATTTTAAATCCTCACAGTTTGTGTACACCAGTCATGAACTTGGAAACTGGTTTATTTCTCAATTGAAATATCACATTGAAAGTTACCTTGTGCTTAGCTTTTTCTTGTGGCAGATTCAGACCCAGTATGTTGGAAACCTAGATTTCAAGTTGCAAGGATTTGAAAACACCTAATTTTGAGTGGTTTTGTGTAGTAATGTTTTATAATTTAGAAAATTTGTCTGCATAAAGCTGTACTCATATTTAAATCCTCCGCCAGATATGGTGAAAATTACACTCTGTGTGGCCTCGGATCCCATAATCTACATGGTACAATTCCCTTGCTTAAAGTAGATAGTAGAAGGCCACTAATTATAGAAATTCTGGCAGGTTTCAGCACTCCAGGCTGCTTTTCCAAATTGTAAAATAGTGAAATGATTCCATCTTTTACTTTCTTTAGAAAAGTTCAATCGGCTGGAATTGTCGTTCGTCGCTGACAGCACTCCATTCAGTATCATTTTACTGGAGTTAGGGTGATAAATCATATTCTGCAATTTCTCTGAAGAGTATATAACCATTCCAGCACTACATCTGTTAAGGATATAGTGCTAGTCTTTCCATGCAGCAGAAAGTTGAAGATTTAATCATAACAGCACCATTTAGAGGTGTCCATTCATGTATTTGAATCTTTTGACTAAGAAAGATTGGTTACTTCATGAATAAGAAAGAAATATGTCTTGGGATAATCTCTTCTATCCAAGCTCTTTTCTCTATAAAATGGGATTTTGAGATATACTTGTTTAAAATACCTTCAGGAACTTGAAAGCAACAAGCGTTTCCAGTATTTCTGCAGCTGTGTGAAATGTTTTGCACATAACAATGAAGGTGATCAATTATGATTACACAAAAGGGGCAAGCAAATTCTATTAAGACTGTCAGCAAAAGTAAGTTTTGTAACTTTCTTGAGAAGGATAAAGCTTTTTCTATTAAAAGCACCACAAAATAAATGACAGTTACATATTTGATTTTTTAATTTTTTTTTTCTATGACACTGTGATGCATTATTTTTGTTTGCCTCCCTAAATATGTTCTGGAGAAAACCAAATTTTTTCAAGTAATAGAGTGAACTAATGAAAGTTGACTAATCTGTCTCTAAACAGACTGTACTATCTTCTTCTCTACTGCCTAAATCCCCATGACTCATTTATGCATTGTCTTGTCTCCTCTCCCTGTATCCTTTTCTGCCCTTAGCCTAGTTTGTGCTATTAGTAGGTCTTACTCCTTTGCCACCAATGTGGCCCTACTTGGCACGCTTTGATTTGGGTTAGACCCAATCTGGCCATGTAGGCTGAATACCTGTGAGTAGTTTGAATGTTTTAGTTCCCCGAACTCAGCAGTTGGCAAACTGTTGTTTTTGTTAAATTTGATGAATTAACGTCCGAAGGTATCTGTAAATGTGCCAAATATGTGACAAAAAATGAAATCTAATTCCTCTTGTGAGGCTACCATGCTGTTAGTGGGAAATTAGTTTGATAGTATACTTTATCATCTTATCATGGTTTGTAATTTCACGCTGTGACTGTAGTTTGGAAAAAATGACAAGCATTGATGTAATTTGCAACATTGCAGACTGTTGGAAAATGTTTTCAGAGAGAAATATTTTCTGCTATTTCTCAAAATTCTATGCTTATAGATGCCTTGCTCTTCTTGACATGTGTTTATTATTCATATATTTTTCAAGAACTAAAATGTTTTCACTGATTAAATCATCATATGTTCTCTTCCTTATGATGATTATTTCTAAGAAAACATACATCTACATTTTTTTAGTAACATTAGCTGTGGTTTATCTGATATATTTTATCTGAATATGAACAAATATGTTGCCTTATAAATTAGAGTAACAGGAGTGTTCAAAGGAGTTATTAAACTAAGTTTGAAAAAAGTTGGCATCAACTTAAGTTAGGATGCCTAAGCACAAAACTGTCTCTTAAAAGCCACCAGAATTCAAAAGAAACATTAAAATTCATATAGTCTAGAGCTCCACAAACTTGAACATATCTTTGTGTCCAGTCCTAAATAGTACTGAGAAACATTTCAAATAGTCAGCATCCAAACCCAACCAGCTTATTTACGCATATTTCCTTGAGACTTGGTCTGTTAGACATCCTTGGAGTCCACTTACTGCAGTGATCTGCTTGTAAGATAGGTGGCAGGATTGGATGAGCGGAAGGCTGTGGATGTAGTCTACCTGGACTTCGGCAAAGTCTGTCTCCCATGGTATTCTTCTGGAAAACCTGTCAGCCGAGAGCTTGGACAGGTGCACTCATCGCTGGGTTAAAAACTGGATGGATGACTAGGCTCAGAGAGTGGTGGTGCATGGAACTAAATCCAGTTGTTGGATGGTCACTAGTGATGTTCCCCAGGGCTCAGTATTGGGCCCAGTCCTGTCTAATATCTATCGATGATCTGGACGAGGGGATCAAGTACACCCTCAGGAAGTTCACAGATGACACTAGAGGGTGGAAGTGTTGATCTTCTGGAAGGTAGGAAGACTCTACAGAAGGATCTGGGCAGGCTGAATCGATGGGCCAAGGCCAGTTGTCTATGGTTCAACAAGGCCAAGTGCTGGGTCCTGCCTTTGGGTCACAACAACCCCCTGCAGCGATACAGGCTGCAGGAAGAGTAGCTGGAAGGGCGGAAAAGGACCCGGGAGTACTGGTTGACAGTGGCTGAAGATGAGCCAGCAGTGCCCAGGTGGCCAAGAAGCCAATGGCATCCTGGCCTGTATCAGCAACAGTGTGGCCAGTAGGTCTAGTAAAGTGATTGTCCCCCTGTACTCGGCACTGATGCTGCTGCACCTTGAGTTCTGTGTTTTGGGCCCCTCACTATAAGAAAGACACTGATGTCCAGAGAAGGGCAACAAAGCTGGTGAAGGATCTAGAGAGTAAATCATATGAGGAGCATCTGAGGAAGCTGGGGTTGTTTCACCTGGAGAAAAGGAGTCTCAGGGGAGACCTTATTGCTCTCTACAACTACCTGAAAGGAGGTTGTAACAAGGTGTGAGTTGGCTTCTTCTCCCAGACAACTAGCAACAGGATGAAAGAAAATGGCCTCAAGTTGCGCTAGGGGAGGCTCAGTTTGGACATCAGAAGGAATTTCTTAAAGGAAGGGGTTGTTAAACACTGGAATGGACTGCCCAGGGATGTGGTGGAGTCACCTTCCCTGGAAGTGTTCAAGAAACAATTGGATGTGGCACTTAGTGTTAAGGTCTAATTGACAAGGTGGTGATCGGTCAATGGTTGGACTCAATGATCTTCGAGGTCTTTTCCAATCTACATGATTCTGTGATTCTGTGACTTGCCTTTTGCGTTATGGCTTAGGACATGTAGTATTTTCCTCAGCAGTAGGAATGCAAATATATGCCTCCCTTTCAGGGACTGTCTTAACCACCAATCTGTAGTTCACATAAGGAGTGAAGGTTTTGTTTTGTTTTGTTTGTTTTTTTCCCGCTTCACAACTTTATGGTTCTTATTGCATCATATGTACAGCTACAAGATAAGCAGTCTTGGCAAAAGCAAATGGAATGTAAACTGTGTCTCTGTGAGCTCCCTGATACCTAGACCAGAATTTCATGGATTTTTTGTCATTGATCCAGACAATTTCCTCTGGATTACTTTATAAACATCATCACCATGGGTGTTTTAAAAGAGGAAAGTGTCTTCCTTCCAATAATATGTAGGTACTTGTAATTTGGAGGGTGTTTTCATCTGTGATCAAAAATAGAGAGAGGTATTTTACTGCAGGTAAAACATCTAAACCACAAAGAAGGTTTTATATAATTGGCTTTTTCCAGGGAGCAGCTTAAAGGAAGGAAGGAATAGCTGGGGTCAGGGAGGAAATGCATGGAAACATCTTAAACTGGCTTTGCTGTCTGAAGACAAGACAATGTATCATGTAACTGCACTTTAATACAGATGTTTGGATTCCTTTGTATTCCTTTGAGGGAGGAGCTGGTCAAGTGCTTAAATAGTTCTGCAGCACCTCTAAACTTTTTAGATGTGAAATTACAATCTATTGGATTGTTGAGTCCTTCACAGTCCCTGTCAAAATTATGTAGACTCAGCAGTACAAAGAAAATTAATTGTTATAATGTATTTTAATACTTTTCCATATAGTCCCAAATATATAGCTGCATATTGTCCTACCCAGCAATTAAGGCATATAAGGTTATATATGGAAAAAAACCCCAAAACCTAACAAAAACCTATTTACGTATGAATCAAAAGATATTAAGTACTTTGGAGACAAGTCTGTGGGTTACTTTTTTCTTTTTTCCTTTTCCCTCCAAGAACAGCATGAAAACAAAAGCATAAATTCATCACCCTTGGCCAAAGAGTTCATATTCAGAAAGGCATTTTGCGGGGAATTAACCCTTCTCCCTGCCACTATGCACTTGGATCTCAAGCGCATACCACATGCTTTCCTGACCTGGGACTTCTGTCAGCACATAAATACAGAAGAAAACAGGTAAGATTATAAAGTGAGTTTTAAATAATTACTTAATGTAGAAGGGTGGGAAGGTGGGGGAAAGCTGCTTAAGGAAGATCATTGTATGATAGACACTTGCAGGTGGTACGTGTGTGTATTTGCTGTTATCCTTCTTGAGAAGTCCTTGCCAAGAGAGATTATATGCACCAAATTTCGTTCCCCTGATTTCATTTAAAATGAAACTGTTTTATTCATTTGTCTACATTCAAATGGCATAAACTCAATTAAAATGAGTTTAATGCCTTTATTTGCAAAGAGCTCCCTTTATCCTTCTACTTTTCTCTGAACTATTTAATGTTTTCTTTTTAATGTCTTATTTTCTTTTTAGTTGTCTTTTGAATACATACTCACCTGCTTCAATGGATCCAAAGCTACTAATAAAAACACCCCTAAATATGTAACAGATGCAGAGGTGAATATAAGTGGAAACAGTTGAATAAGGGAAGCAGACCCAGAGCTGTCATCAAGCTCTTCACAGTCACTAGATTTTTTTTCACCTGCTCATGCAGTACTTGCTCAAGACCTGTTGGCAGTGACTATATATTTCATCCCTCACCATTTTTTCCCCCTCTACCTCACAGGCTTTTTTCTGAAAGTTTGTGACTGTATTAGATTCATCCTTAAATCCTGCTAAATGTGCTAAACAATGTAAAGTGGTTGCCATTAAAAAGACAGGTTTATGTGCTGCCGATCTTTTAACTCAAGCCTCCTTCTAAAGTTTGTCCTTGGAGATTCTGTGGAATCCTTCCAACTTATGAGAAACTGGTGTGGAATGGTGAATGTCAGCTTGATGAGAGACCACTGAAGGGCTAGGAGTTCGTTGGTTTGTTTTTCTATACAAACAAAATGAATTTTGTGAAGAAGTGGCAAACATTTTATACAGTGTCTTGAGTCTGTGGCATGGTAATCACAGACATACCATGATCATATGTGTAAACTTAAGAGCAAAAGGAATGGCATTTATATTTTTTCAAAAATGTTTTTGAAAGCAATTGATGCTTGCTGTTCTCTTGTTGTTCCACATGAGAAGTGAGTTTACAGATATTTTTCTAGATGTGTGAAGAAATTTCTGAGCAAGATGGGTTTAAGCAAGGTGCAGAGAAGTTTTGATTTGATTACAAAAATAAGTGCTCTAGAAATCATAATTTCATGTGCATTCCTTTTCTTCCAAGAGTATTCCTAGATTCCTTTAAATGCATCAGGCTTTGTTGCCTTATGTACTTTGTGGATACAAAAAAGGAAAGTAGAGGCTTTCGAAACAAGCTTAGAATCTAAGTGATGTGAAATAATAGTCAGTTGCATTCTTCATTGTGAATTCCATTTGTTGGTTGTAATAATGTAACTTATGGAGGGAGGACCTTCTTGGTGGCACACCAGCATGATTCTATTAAGTTAAAACAGAACACTTATAAGGGATTTGTCAGTTCAGTTTCACTTAAGTTCTGCTACGTGTCCTACAGTGCTTGGCAGTACAATGCTGGAGAGTGAAATAAGCTATAAAAACAGTTATCTTTTTAGGGGCTTTTTCAAGGACATATGATATGAATGCCTCTGTTGGCAGCATAGAGAGCATATCCCCAATTCCCCACTAGAGACTACAGGCAGAAAAACAGTTTTGATCTCCTTCACTTTCTCTGTCCTCTTTTCTCTATCCCACATGAAGTGAAATGCAATAGTCCAACAGTCACAGCATTTTTTTCCCAGCTAAATTAAACAATAGCATTTCTGCAATTGATGGTGCATGTTCAAAGGTGTTTTGTAGTTTGTGGTGCTTATTGAATTGATCTATCTGTGTTCAGTATGACTTTGATTTTCTTTCCAGAACTGAGCTACTGGGTCCTCTACTTTTTATTCAACAGACCACTTGAAACCACACATATTTCTTTTTTATGAAATCTAGTGGTCACTTGCCTGTACAAAGACAGAACAGGATAGTAGTGAAAGTTAGTTGGTTGGTTCATGTTATATTGTGCATGTTATATTATTCCTTTCCCTCTGCTCAATATAAGCCTCTAAATATGAAGTTCACCTAGCTCTGCTGTTGAGAGACCGGTTTCTCTGTGCGTGGGTGCTGTGTGTTGGGCATATAGACAAATTATAAGTAGAACTTTATTCTCCTTTGTTTGCAGCCTCATTAATTCTATATGGTTCAGAGTTTTAAGTGTGCATAGAAATAACCATTCACTGAAACACATGCATCCAAGCACTGACCTCAGTTACATCACTGTAAATCTAGATGGTGATTGTTATTTGTTTTTATGCCAGTGCTATTAAAATAAAAGGAGTGATTTATTAGGGATGAACAGAGTTTTTATGGCCATGTCAGTCTTGCACAAGTTTATAAGGTTGTTTAAGTATCAATACTCACAAGTTTAATTCTTTGTTTTATATGTGTAAAGAAGTCTGGAGCAGGTCATTCCTTGCACAGTAAATGAATGGTATTTAAGAGAATATTAAAGTCCCGTTATTTGAGGAAATGGCTTGTTGGATTTTCTTTAAAGTCTCTGACCTCCTGTACAGCCCTTAATTCAAATAATTTATTATTTTTTATGAAATAATTTTGTCTGATATGTATCACTATTGCGTGAGAATATCCTTGTCTCAAAGGAAGTTTAGCAAAGTGTTAGCAAAACAGTGAGCATGTTTGTAATTTCTCTCAGGGATATAGACTTGTAATTGTTTGGTGTGATACATTTTCTGGACACCTGCAGAAATTATAACAAGAAGGGAGGGAGGCAGAAAGAAAACTTGTTTTGGGGTATTGATCGTGATACAGAATTAATGCTACTGCTTGGTCTATTCTTGTCTTTTCATTCATAATTTTCTGTTGTTTCAAGCTGTACTGAAAAGGAGAGAGATAAATCGATAAAGATATTTGCGTATGTAGAAAGAATAAAGAATAATATATGTGAAGAAAAACACTTCAGTCTATGAAAACTTTTGTCTTGGTTAGACAGTTTAAATATTTAATGAGCAATTAGACAGTTTAAATATTTAAACTGTGATCTTATGTCTTTTGAATAGTGTCTAAATAAATTAACATTGTGGGGTATAGTTAATTACTGTATTAATTAATGCTTTGAACATTGTAAACATTCTCTAATGTGTAAAAATGCAACTCTTCTGAGAGAACTGCCAGTAAAATAATTTGAATTTAGAAGTCACAGAAAAGGCAGAAATGACTGCTCTTATAAGGCCTGATACTGCACCACTGAAGTCTGTGGCAATATTGCCTTGTGCACCAATCACTTAACTTTGAAAAACTGTACAATTTCTCTTTAAAAGAGCACCACAGTCATTTCATATTTAGGAGAATTTGAAGGCTCAAACTATATTTGGGAATCTCAGCAGAACAAAATTGTAACTTTTAGGAGGAATGCTTTAAAAATAAATCCTTTAAAGCAGGTTACTGGTTTCTGCATCCTGAAAAACTGTTCAGTGTCTGAGTATGGCACTGAAGGTATTGTGTGTGCCACTAATACAAGCAACATGTAGAAAGTAGGAATTTTCCTGAGATACACGTATGAATAAATGCAAAGTCAAAGCCCTAAAGCAACTCAGAATTACTTAGCTCTTTTGATTTCTACAGCTTTTCCTAATAGACACTACTTTTACTTACCTGAAAATGGTTATTCTTACCTTGACACACATATATAAAACTTTTATGAGTTTCCAAGAATCTGTGAGAAATTATGCAAGTATACTGTGGAGAAAAAGGACACGAAATCCCCTAAAGGTGGATGTTTAAATAATACAGAGAAATCAAATCCTTATTGAACAGAGCATGGAGCCATGGTCCTTTCAGACACACTGAGTTGAGAGCTCTAAAATATTGAAGTGATTTCTGATGTCCAGCTCTAAGGCAATAAAAATGGATCTTCATATTTTTATGTGTGAATACTGGGTTTATATGATAATAATGACCATCAGGAGGATGTTGCACATTTGCAGACCTGCCATTTTCAGTGCTGATATGCTACCCATATTAGCAGTTTCCTTCTGCAGTTTCGAGACCACTGAGGTTGTATAACAGCAGCTCTTGTTCATCAAACCCTTGAGTTATCTCCTTCAACTGAGTACAAGCATGGCAGTCAGGACTTGTCTTGAAGGATTGCTTTGAAATCAACTGTCGCAGTTTGCTCTTTGTGGCACAGCAACTTAATTCTGTTCTGTTCTGAATCAAAGGAAAGCATTAAGTGTCTTGAAGTAGTTTTAAAAGTAGGGAAAAAAAAGACCTTTCATAACAGGTGGCATTATGCTTGATTCCTGGCTTGGATATATTTGGAAGAAGGGCAATGTAGTAACAGAGATGCTAGTTTTTAAAATTAATTATTTTAGAGTAGATTTTTTCCATGACAAACCTGCCCTGTTATCTCTGCACGAATGAATGATGAATTAAAAAAAAAAAAGGGTAGCATGAGGATTGAGAAGAATTCTTTGAATTGAAAGTGATTTTGTCAAAATCTTGAAGGGTAGTATTTTTTTTTACTTATAGCTTGCAGTTTTTTATTATTAATTTTAAGGACGCCTAGTTCTCAGCTTGCACTTATTACATAATATCAGCTTTCCATTTTATACAGCCTGACAAAAAATATTAGAAAATATATCTAGGAACATGAAACTTTGCACCTGCTTTTTAACATCAGATAAATTTTTGTAGGCAACCCCAGAGGAGTGCAATCCCTGAATTTGTTATTCTCTAAAACCAAGGAAGCTATTTGATAGATTTGAGAGAGTCTTGCAGAGCAGAGCCCTTAGACATGCCCTACAAATTATTCATTATTTAGGGCCTAAACCTATTTTCTCTGTAAATTCCAATTCAGACAGTTATTCTGATAACTATGTTAACTGAGTGAGTAGAAAGTATTATTGCAAAAATAGAGTTAAACTATCATCTCAAAATATTTCTTTGGTTTGTTCTAATTCTCTACAGTTGAGTAGACAGAGTCTACAAATCTAAGCTGAAGCTGGAAAACATAGTTTCTGCTACTTAATACATCACCACTAATTTGATATTTAAACACTGGAAAACTATTAAGAATAGTCAATATTAAGAATTGACAATAGAGTCAATTTTGGTGAATTTGGCCTGTAGCTCTAGTTTTTCAGGATACCAGTTTCCTTTTAGTTCCTGGGAGCTTCAAACCAAAACATCTAGGATATTTGGCATTAGCATGTATGGAACAATTTTACCCATATATTCTATAAAGTGAGAGACTGGTCTCCTCATATGAGTAGATGAGTACTGGATTGCACAAAACAGAGTGGAGTACTTCCATCTACAGTTAAATAGATAAAATAATTTAACTCTTAAGAAAGGCAGATAGTCATAGTTATGTGTAATATATGGTCATCTATAGATCAGATTATCTGTTTCCTCATAATTGCTAATTTATGTTAAATTAGTTTGCCCCCTGTGTGGCACCTATATAATGGTTTCTGCAGTATTCTAAGGAATTATACATACTACCTGATAAAGGGAAAACTAACAATAAACCCAGCTATTCCACTGGAAAAGACAGAAAAATAATTAATTTCATTATATGTAATGAAAATTCTGTCTTTTTTGAGAATCAGTTTAAGTGCAGTTATCAGGGACTTCATGTAATTAGATATGTAAAAATGTATTCTGGTATTCTGCTGTATTGTGACTTTAACTGCAGGATCTGAAGAATTTGCCTAACAAATAGCCAAGAACTATGCTTTGTGGGTTTTGTTTGTTTGCTGGCTGTTTTTTTCTTTATTTGTTCTGTTAGGCATGTTATGTTATGTTATGATATGTTATGTGTAGATTTAAGTTTATGCCTATCCCCAGGGTTTGAAACATTCCAGTCATATGTTTCCTATCAAATATGTTAAGAAGCACTGTATGTATTTATACATACAGCATGTGGTGAATTCTGAAAGTCTTCAAATTTGTCTGAGCTAAATTCAAGGTGGTATTTCTTTGGGTTTAACTGAATTCTGAGAACAGGTTTTATTTTTCTTTGAGTTGTTTTCATTGAGACACCTTTCACAGTAGCATTATATGTTTCTAGTTTACTTTCAGCTCAGTTGGTGAGATACAACTGACACTGGTCTACTGTCAGGATATGCCAGGTGATTATTACCTTGCAGCATATTTACCATCAACACACTGAATTATTCCAAAACATTTCTGCATTTTCAACAACACTGGAAGAAATGACTGAATGGCCTTAAGTTTGTGAAAGTGATTAATAGCTTTCCAGAAAATTAGACATCCATTACTCCAATTAGATATCTGTCAGTTGGTACTGAGAATTAATACAAAACGCTTGGCAAGAATATTAATTCTGTGCATATATTTTGTATCTATATGTTTATCTATCACTGCAGTAATACAGACACACATGTTCACAACATATCGAGCTCTACTAAAATAATCACGTCTTTTAAAGAGTAGGAATTCAAAGAATAAGTTGTCACCAGGTACAAATAGTTAAATGTAAACCTCTCTGTTACCATTCTAATTTCGTTGAGAATTAAATTAGTTCCCTTCTTAATGCATTTTGGTTATTTGCAATCAAATTTCACATGAGAGGAACTTTGTTTTTTGAGCACTGTAATCCAGTCATTCCTCCCATGACAGATACTTATTTCTCCAAAAACTAGAACAATGACAAAAATATTAGCACGTTATTTTATAATTTCATCCTATATCTTTAGAACAGCCTTAAAATAGCATTTATTTTGTGATAACACAACGAGAAAATATACATATGACAACATATATTTGTTTAATTTATATCATAGAAATAAGATTAGTTTGTGACAGCATTTTGCAAATGACTGAAGTACCGCAGTGTAGTGGAAATTATTTGACAAAGACTTTTTTTATGTACACTATTAAAGTATGCTATACGTTGTTCAAGACAGTATATTTGGTCTTAGACCAAATGTACGCATATACATTTTTGTGTAAACATGTTTGAAAAGATTGAATGTTTCTATTAAGTAATTATTTTCATGCTTGTTATAGTTTATTGAAATTTAATAAACAGGCAGGTTCAGAATTTCTCACACTTGTACCTGGATTTATCCTATCTTCATTTGAAACTTCCCTGGAACCTAGTTCCCCTTCACTTTCCTCTCTTGTGCCAAAAATCCCAGGCCCTTGTAAGTAGTGACGTAACTTGGACAATGGTACCTTCCCCAAAATATCTCTGAGAAAATAACTTCACGGTCTTGAGATGCAGAAGACTATCATACATATTATTAATTGATTAGTATTTTTTTTTAAATAAACCTATTAAATATACATTTCTTATAATTTTGTTATTGTTTCTCACAACTGGATCTGAATCAGGGGGAGATGAAGATTTCTGAATGTGGTAGTTCATCATAACTGAGGAGGGTCTTATTGGTTGTTGCAATTTTCACTCAACTAAAAAATGTTCCACATCTCCCACCCCACTTCGCCCAGTAATCTTCTCTGCCCCATACCTGATGGACAAAGGTTGGCTTGTTTGTGTTTTGAGGGCAAACAGGACTGGAATGGACTCTTTTTTTTTGCATTCGGGATCTTAGAATTCAGTAGTCTTCCTGCTGGGGACAATATAGTAACACTGCTAAGAAAATGCTGTATAATCTTCCTGAGCTCAAGAATGCCAAAGTATTTTTCTGGACTTGTTTGGGAAATGTGATGTGCATAAAGATGTATTCATACCCATAGTGGCCTGTGGAAGTATGGTAGAGACGGATAAGGGAGATTAACTTGAAGATAGAGTAGGTCCAGGTAAAAACGTGAAAGACTTGAATACATGTTTTTTAAATATATCAGACTGACAGCCCATAAAAGAGGCATCAGAGCACATTTGCAAAACTCCAGACTTGTATCCCAACTGTAGTTTTGCTGCAGTTATTGTTCATGCTGAAGAGTTTTGTACCCTATGTTATGGTATTTTGCTTTTTAACTTTTATGGGTGGTTCCTTCAAAATTATCTATCTCAATGTAAAGCATTTAATGAAAATAGAAAACTAGCCAAGTTCTTATCCTTTTTCTGAGTCTATCTTGTATAACACTACTTGTAACTGATTAATGGTTATTTACCAGCCCTGTGTGAAAAATACATACCTTGTGGTTCTTACAGGCTACACTGGGAAGGAAGTGTGTTTTAACCTGGAAAGGATGAAGGAAGTGCTTCCTTCATATTCACAGCAGAGCTAGTCCCACTCTGGTCATGAATTCTGCTCCATTACAGCTCCTCTGAGGGTGAGAAATGTACAGGTGTTATTGGTGGCCTTGTTGGAAGTGCTGAGCAGGTGATGGATAAGTTGTAGGTAAGAGGATGTGTTCGAAAGGGGGATTTTTCAAATCTGGTTCTGGAAAATGAGAATATTCCAATTGGTCTCCGAGATGCATTCAGTGTAATATGATTTTTCTCTCCAAGTTGCTGGTTTTATCTGAGTTGCACTTTGAACTACAAGTTCGGTGCAGAATCTATCACATCTTTTTTATGTTATAAAGTAGGAAAATGAGTTGAAGTTAAATTAATACTGTCCTATTTTAAAAAAATAAAAGTTTACGTGTCTGATAGGTAAGAGCAGCATACTAAAGAAATGGAAATTTCCTTTTGAAATGGTGTTTGATCCAGCAAAATCCAATAAATGGAAAAGGGATACTTTCCACAAGATGGCGGTGTAGGTGCGTTTTTTTAACTTTTCTGAGCTAAATAAATTGTTCTGCAAAACTCAAGAGAATGTTAGAGGTAACCTAACAATTTATATCTGCAAGTAATTGCTATGTGTTTTATTATTGTAGTTAGTCAGATCCTGGATGACACAGAATTTCAGTAACTGCCATTACTCCTGTGTTTTAGTATGATTTATTTAAAATACATATAACTATTTTTTTGCCCTTTGTTTTGTGGTTAGAAGTCATAAGCACTCTGAGCAATGAGGTGTCTGTTTAGATAATGCACGGTGAAAGAACACAAAAGATGATGAAAAACTTTTGCATCTTTTAGCCCAAAGGTAAAATCAAGGGTAAGGTTTAGCATCAAAACATACAGAGTAAAAACTTCTATGAGGAAAAAATATTTTGTTTTGATGTTAAGAAACAAAATCCTCCCCCATAAATATTATTGGCTTTTAATTGTCCTACATTTTTTCAAGATAAGGCTGATAGGTTTTTTTGGGGGGGTGGGTTCCCCCTGTGGGTTCCCCTCCCCACTCCCTCCACTTATAAGTTAGTTGAGGGTTTTACCTAATTCCTCTGCTCAACGTAGAAAGGTGTCTTTCATAAGTGTTTATATCTGTGTGAATTTTGCTGCGGTTTATTTCATTCAACCAGATAGATCTCTCTCTGGCCTATCAGTGGAATTTCATGTGCACCCACAATACATATTCTGATCTTTAAAACTCCTTAATAATGGAGATATAATGCAAACTTCACAAGAAAATACTAGTCTATACTTCATGTAGCAGTGTGTCTTGGAGAATGTCAACCTCACAAAACTATTTTACCAAAACCCCACCTTTTCATCCATGCCATTTTAGAGAGTCTCCAGCATAATGGCTTGTTGTGCCCATGAGCAGCTGGTGCGTCTGCAAAGGACTGGGAAACACAATTGGGAGGCACTGAAGATGGCTGGGAGCACTGCTCTCCAGAAAGAGCTACACAGAATATCTGCTAGGTCCTCTAATCTAAGAACTCCCAAAAAGGGCTTAGCTAGGTATTGTTTTGAACAGAGCTGGGAGGCAACCAAAGAGCCATGAGCCTTTTTTTTGACATTATAAGATGTTAATATATGTTCTGCCATACTGCTTTACAGCTGATTTTAGATTGTTCAGTTGAAAAAATCAAGAATAATTGTATTTTCTTCTGGCCAGAAAAGGGAGTTTTGTCTCTTGTTTGTTTGTTTGTGAGATCTGACTGTTTTCATTTGTACAAAACTAGTGCACACATTCAAAAGAAAATGAAGGACTCTTAAAGTCCTAGTATTTAGGATATTACAGAATATGGAATACTTTGAAGTCTTGGAAATAAGCTATTAAAATTTAGATGAAATAACATCTTTAGGCACTCAAAAGAAATTTTCTAGGCCACTGTCTACATCACAGAAAAACAAATTATTGTAATACATTTTGTATTTGATACTTATGACATGATAAAGAGCAGAAAAAAGCAATTAATCTTTCAGTCAAAACAACAAGTCATGAGAATATAAGGCTGAAAATTAAACATAGCTGTATTATCTCAGTTTTTTTGAAAATGAAAGGGAACTCCTGCTATTCATAAGCAGTCAGCAACTGAGTTTTCATGTCTTACAAAGCAGGAAAATGAGCATATTATATTTTGAAAACATAACTTCTGGACTGAAAAAGTAGAATCTTGCAAACTGGAGAGTTCATACTGTTTTTTGGTTGAATTTGATTCACCAAATGTTTGAGAATGGACTTCTGTGAATTATTGTACAGTCAGAATTTCTATGTATAGAACCTGTGGTCCTTGACTTTGATACCCATTTACCTGTGTGTATTCTTAAAGGCCTCATAGTGCATTCAGTCCTCTAGTTGTTATTAACTACTATCTATGTTACGAGCTTAGAGGCAAGGCAGGATTATGCTCTTAAATAATAAAACTTGAGATTTACAAGTATTCCATGCATGTTTTTCGAGTTTTTTTACTAGATGTGTGGAATCAACTTAGTTCTGCCTATACTTATGTTATCATTGTATGAGAAATAATGAAAACACTTCAAAACAAGGTAGGTGGAGAGGCAGAGAGGCTGGAGGTTAAACATTTATCAAGCAATGTATGTAACTGTAACATGGTTTTGGAAGTTGAACTATAAATGCTTTGTTATATATGTCAGGAATCAGTAAATGGCAGGAAAGGTTTCCAAAGTTAAACTGAATTTGCTGACTTTTCTCTTTCTCCCAAAAAAGGAGAAAAATAGCATTACCTTACAGCAATGAAGTCTTCTGGCATCTAAGAATTTCTGCATACTGCATCAGTGATATCTTGCTCTAATCAGTATAATAAAAATTATCTGTCCACTGATAAGTGCTCCAGATGGCTTTTGCACAGTATTTGAGAGCTTTCAGTTAAGGTAAATGATCTTATTTGTAAAATAATTGAGTTATTTAATTTTCTAGAATTTGATTAAAATATGCAAATGTGCTCCCCCCACTTCTGTTCCCAAGTACCTTAAAAGGCAAATATATATGTGAAAAAAATAAAGGTCAAACCACGTCAGTGTTCCTTGCCCAAATAGGGAATTAGGAGCAAATCAAATCTCTAGTGTATAATTTCTGTTGATTTCAATTTGTAGAATTGTAATTGAAGTAGAAGTGATAGAAAGTTTTTTGATTGGTTGTTATTTTTTTCTTGAGGAATGTATGGGTACCATATGATTGCTACAGAATGCAATCTGTAACAAACTCAACTGTGTCTTAAAATGCCATTAACTCATTATTAAGCTGCTTTGCTCCAAATTAAGTTTAGCTATAATGAAAAGCCAGAATGTGAAGACTTAGGCTTCCTACAACTTTATTTCACTGCAGCTATAGGGAAGTGTCAAAAATTGAGAGGAGCTTCAGTAAGAAGGAACCATCTTTCATCACCATGTCAAATGTAATAGTGTATCTGTATTGAATACCTTGCTGTGTTGTAGCAGTGCACAAAAACTATACTACAGTCTTGGAGGCCTAACAAGTTTATCTTTGTCCTTTTGGCCTATTTCTTATCTGGCTGGCACAAACACATCCTTGTGGGCTTCAGGGAAGTGTTGAGGTTTTTAGTGCTTTACACTAACATACACAGGTATGTTACTGATTAGCAATACAGCTGTTCTGTGTGTTGTATGTCTCCACAAGTGTATTGAGATAAGATGGAAAGAACATCTTGCCAGTGTATGGAAGATTGCCTACAAAGAATTTGTTTGGTTAATCCCAACAACCAAACATATTTGGTGCAAATATGTTTACTATTTTGGTGCCCACTAGGATTTGTGTTATATTACCTAGGTTATCGTACAACTTCGATATGCTTCTTAAATTTATATCAGCTTCTGAAGCTGGTATGATGTTCGTGAACTTTGCTAGTTGACTGGCAATTATTGTAGTGAAAACTGTTTGACAATATGTTTGTCAGTGAAGTCATGGAAATTTACTGTACAGTTCAACTACTGTTGTTTGCTTAACATATTTCAGAGGTTGTTGAGGTCTCAGTCACTGCCCTGAGGAATTTACAACCAAAGATAAGTAGAGATAACAAACCCACATTGAGTTTACTTGGCTGAAAATTGTTAGACAATCCAAACATGACACATCAGGCATGACGGATAACATATACCTTGCATTCCAGAATTATTAAGAGAGTGAAAAATAATTCAAATTTATAAATTAAATACAGGAAGAATTAAACTGGAATTAGGACTGGAGGAATACTGTGGAAAATAAGGTAGCTTGCATTGCCCAGTGAAGCTTTAAAAGGAGTGGAATTTTATGTTAAAAAAAATAATATAAAAGTTGCAGAAAGGATTATTTTATTCTTCGGAGGAAACTGTTTACATAGATAAGTGGCCCGGAAAGGGTTGAGTTTCAGTATTGTACATAAAAGTCAGGGTGAGAGAATCAAGGCTTAATACTAGGAGATTTTCAATTATTCTTCAGTATTTTGAGCACAAAAGAACAGATATGAACTTTGTCTAGGAAATTACTTTTCTGACTGCCTTCAGAATATATTTTTTTTCTTGAAAGCAATTTCTCTCATTTAGTTTATTGGGTCAGTGGGGCTGAGTCACAAAGTGTGTCAATTTCTTGGCAGTCTCAGTGCCAGCCTGCTCGATTCTCAGTTTTCTCTATTTCAGAACACACTTCTTCATCACATCAGTGTCAGTACTTCATGGAGCATGCAGGTGCAAGTCCTGCACAGTTGTGTGTGCTAAAGTAGGCCACCGAATTTTAATCAGTCTTAAAGTTGTCCTTTTGCAGCTCATCCAACACTGATAGTGATATGTTTTATCACTTACAAGAGAATTGCTGCACATGTCTTGTCAGTAAAACCATAGTTATCTATGTAACACGATTGTTACAGATTCATGGTAAAGGTTACCTCAATTCTTGCTCAGTTTTACTAAATAGATTTATATTGACTTTTTGCAGATAGGTGGAAAAGATAAACAAACTAAAGAAATAATTTGTTTCTTTAATTTAAAATTTGAAGATGAATAAGATAGTTGGATTCACTAAATCCAGATTTACATTATTTATCTTCAAATGTTCTCATTTGTTCAGGTGGCAAAAGCTTCATCAGAGAAGAGAAAAATTTTAAGAGGAAAGCTATGTACTGTAAGGAAAGAAGCAATAATCTTCCCAGTCTCAAGACCTTGTAAAAAGAATTTTGTATTAAAAACCTGGAAGACTAGCTTTGTCCGGAGCTTTGATGACACGAACTTAAAAGGGCAAAAGGAACCCACTTAAAAACTGGTAAGTAGGAGGAAGAGCCATCAGAATAGTTAATAAAAGTAGGAACTAGAGAAAAATGATGAGAAGGAAGTCTTAGGCAACCTTTTCATAAAAACAACATGATGTATGGGGTAGGAGAAAGTGGAGACAAGAGGAATATTAGAAGTGTCACAAATGATACATCACCGTCTGCAACTACCTGAAGGGAGGTTGTAGACATATAGGGGTCAATCTCTTCTCCCAGGTGACAATCTATAGGACAAAAGGAAATAGCCTCAATTTGTGCCACAGGAGGTTTAGATTGGATATGAGGAAAAATGTCCTCATCGAAAGGATTTTCAAGCATTGGAACAGTCTGCCCAGGGAACTGGTTGAGTCATCATCCCCAGAGGTATTTAAAAGATGTGTAGATGTGGCACTTGGAGACATCGTTTAGTGGTGGACCTGGCAGTGATGTGTTAAATGTTGGACTGGATAATCTTAAAGGTCTTTTCCAGCTTAAAGGATTCTATGATTACTGAGTGGTCCAGAGCACGAGAGAATATGCATATGGTCCTTGCACAGAAGAGGACATCAGACTTAATGAAGGTCATTTCCTGGAATAAAATAAAGTCTGGTTTAGACTGTGAGAGGAAAGAGGGATGATTATTAGTAATTAGGTTTATCCTCCACAACAACTATATTTGTGAATATTGAATATAATAATGCAGGTGAACCATCCTGTCTGGTAATCACACTCTGTGTTAAATTCAGTAGCAAAACTCTTGACTTTTCATTTACTAAAGGAAGTATGAGAAGTAGTGAAAAGTATCTTCTTTTTTTAATTAAGTATAAGAAGTTATTTCTTCACTTTATCTTATCCTTACCAGCTCCATGCCCAATAAAATAGAATTATGTTGTCTTAATTTGTTTTGGATCACTTCAATTAGAATAACAGTTCCAAGGGGTTTATGCATTACAGTCTAAGCAAGCTCAGGAGTATGTTTTAGTTCAGATGACTTCCCCAGCTTGCAGTTTGATAAACCCATGTATTATTCTCCCATTCAGATTCCTAGTCACAAAACCTAGTGGGAGGAACAGAAAAGGGAAATGTCACTTGAATTAAAAAAAAAAAGGAAAGAGAAGGAAAAAACCCAACAAGACAAGAGTCAACAAACCCAAGAAACCAACTCTACAGGATTGGGAGGCTGCTTTAGAGTACAGGCAGTAGACCACGTAATCATTTTTCTGGGTAGCAGTTGTAGCTGTATTATCTGTGACCTGGATACTAACTTTGTACTGATAGGAGTCACAGCAGGATATTTGTAACCTGAAGGTAAACAGTCCATTAAGGGATTATGCTACCGAATTGTTGCTTCTACTGTTTCTGAAATCCTTAGCAAACAGGTGTTTAACTAATAGTTCTAAGGAATAGTACCTTTTATTTTACACATTTCTAGTAAGGTGGTTCTGTAAAGACTTACATGTGGAGCCCTGACAATCCTTACTTGCTCTGGATCTTGTTATAAGCATCTGTCATATGGGATAGTGGTAGGCTCATAGCATCATCCTAAATCAGATGTGTTATGGCACTAGTAATATGAACTGGAGTATCTCACTGGAGTCCCCACAATAATAATAATAGTGAGTATGAGTCACTTCAGGAGTGGCTAAGATTAACTCAGAGTTTCGGGGAGCCAAGAGGTGATTCATCCTTTCAAATAAAGAGAAGCTGCTAATAAACATTAATAGACATTTTCAGTTTTGTTTGCAGTGTAGCACTCGCTGTAGATACTGAAGAAGCAATATGAGGAACTGAGAGTGTCATAGTAGCAGCTGTTTTATAATCAATGACTTATGGGTGTTGATTTGTCACTGCTGAGATATCAGCACTCTGTAGTGTCAAGACACAGTAACAAACTTTACTGGTTTTGCTACTGTAGCAGCTTTGTTTTTCACAGCCCTCAGTGCTGTTGTTTCACACTTTAGATTTTCTGGATTTTTCCATGAATTTCTGTATGTAAGTGCATATTAACAACAACTATGCTTAATTTATAGTATTTAAAGTGACAAATGAGTCAGATACAGGAAAGGCATTCTAATGTACATTCACTGGAAATGAGAATGAATTTGTTCTCCACAGAGTAAATGTGTTTGTTGTTACAACTAACAGTAGTCTTTGCATATCTGCCAAATCATTTTAATTGGGACCTCATGCTACTCTGCCTGCTGTGACATTAAGTCACTGAACCCCCTACTGCCTTGAAACCATCTTCACAATTCAGTGCTGAGCTGTACCCAGCTGCTGTCCCACATGCTTCCAGCTCATGGAGAACTCCCTTGCTTCAGGCAAAAAACAGTGTGATGCTTACTTTACTCAGCTGTCAGGCAATGTCTTTGACTTCCTTGCTGATGTGTCCACTTGTAAGAGATCTTTTATGCTTTCTAATCATTGCATGTGTTTGGGCTGCTTTTATCTAGTCAAAGGAAAGATACAGGTCAGAGCCAGACTCCAGAGTATCATGATAAACTCCAACTGGTATCCAGTGTGGTAGAGAGTTTTCTGTCCTCAGGAATTTTGTTCCTCCCTACACATTGTTCAAAACCTGGTGCATCAGAAACTGTCATCTTTTCCTGGCGTATTTAAAGCACATAAAACTGCTGCTTTTGCTGCCTGTGCAGTGCCTCAGACAGTAATGGCCACTGCTTTTCCTTTGTCCAACCAAAATAGGTTCATTGTGTAAACTAATAACTTGTCTTTCTTTTAGAAGCAGAGACAGGAGAGAGAGCACAAACAATACTTTCACTGGCCCTACTTGTGTATGCCCTTGATTTTTTAAAACTTATTTATGATTTTTTTTCCAGTATCAGGTGTTTAAGTGGGCCAAGACCTATTTCACAAAAAAAGATATGACAGGCATTTTTCTTAACAAACATGCAGTCTTTTTATCTGGGTCACTTAATACACTTAATATTTTCAATACATGGTCTTTGGCTATGTTATTTGTTCTTTTTTTTTTTTCCCCCAAGAAGAACAAAGCTCTGTAATTTTCATTGCAATTGATTCTTCTGCATTATTGGTTTCTCACTGACTGTGTACCTGTTCTGAGGCTACCATTACGCAGAAAAAGTCCAATGTTTTTCTCAGCCTTCCTGTTTTTCTTTTTGAACACAATTCGCCTGTACCAAGGGGAAAACACTCAGAAATATTTTTGCAATTTGTCTTCTCTTTCAATGCTCAGTTATCTCAAATTCAATATGTGCTCTGTTAAATGTTCATTAAATTCCTTCTCTCAAAAAAATGATTGGCTTAAAACCTTGAGACAACTGTTTGGCTTGTGTCTGCATATGCCTGCATTCACAGGAAAAAATAATTTTAAAAAATACTATAATGTACACTCCTGCTTTTAGCATTTGATGATGTTTTACTTCCCTTAAGTGAAAAATATTGAGTAGATAGTGATTTCAGAGAGACTGCATCTACCCCTCCTTTTTTATTCTTTTCTCTTTTCATGGCTTATAACAACCTGGTTTATAAATGGAGTTGAGCTGACTCTGCTTGGATATTTGACCTATACCTTGTTAAAAATTTTTATTTGTTCTAATTACATTTTTTTTGTTGTTGTTGTGTGTGAATGTACTGATTTTGGCCAGGATAGGGTTAATCCTCACAGTAGCTTGTATGGTGCTATGTTTTGTGGTTTTGGCCAAAACAGTGTTGATAACACAGGAATGTTCGTATTGTTGCTGAGCAGCACTTACACGGTGTCAAGGTGTTTTCTGTTTCTCACACTGTCTGGCCAGTGAGTAGGCTGGGGGTGCACAAAGAGTTGGGAGAGGACAGAGCCAGGACAGATGACCCCCAGTGACCAAAGGGATAATCCATACCATAAGGTGCTGTGCTCAGTATATAAAGCTGGCGGAAGAGAAGGAAAGGGGCATACCTGGGGTAATGGCATTTGTCTTCCCAAGTAACCACCATGTGTGATGGAACTCAGCTTTCCTGGGGATGGCTGAACACCTGTCTGCCCATGGGAAGTGGTGAATTAATACCTTGTTTTGCTTTGCACAGCTTCTGCTTTACTTATTAAACTGTCTTTGTCTCAAATCATGAGTTTCACACTTTTACCCTTTGATTCTCTCCCCCATCCTGCTGTCGAGGGAGTGAGCAATTGGTTGGGTGGAGCTTGACTGCCTACAGCAGGTAACCCATGACAGTAAGTTGTCTTGCTCCGAAGTTTTCTTATCCACTCTGTCCTAATGAATTTCGGAGTATTGTGCTGCATGTGAAGAGTCTTATATAAGAGAATAAGTCTGTCCTTATTTTCTATTCAAAAGTGGGTACTCCTTGGTTTCAAGTGAATAATCTTTCACATGGAAAACATTCAGATGACTGTGTATAGCTACCACACAAAATAGCACAATGGACTTATCTAAAAGACAGATGGAATTAAGAGTATATAAACATTATTTTGTTTAAAATAAATGGAAAACATTACTTTTCTGATCAGTGAAGTGATTAATATATTTTTGTGCATTATTATTATGCATTTGTGTCGCCGAATTTATGAAATCAATAGTTTTGTCCCATCTAGCAACACTTCAGAAAATAGAGTTGTATTATTGCAATAACATGCATAACATTAGTGAATTTCTATCCCTCATAGGCATCAGGAATCCTTCTACCTTGTAAGCTGAATCACTTTGTACCAATACTTTATTTTTCTTTCTCACACTTTCCACTTATTGCATGTTACTTCAATGGCATTCAGGCAGATTAACTTTTTTTCCCATTCTGATTTGAGTACACATATGTAATACTTTTTCCCAGGTAGAACTGCTAAGTGTTATATAAATCAGATACTACCTAAAACTGTAAGTTACTCAAGAAAACTATGCAAGTTTTACCAGGTTGAGGCATCTTTCTCCACACCTTCTTACAAAAGTTGTGTCAACTATATTTAATTAGCATTGACGTGCTACCAACTGATGATTGTACAGGCTGTTCAGAGACCTTTGTGTTGCAATGTGGTGTTTCTTTTCATTGTGGGATGACTCTGCAACACTGGCCTCCATCATAGCACATTAAAATTTAACCCATCCATGTTCTGGAAATAACGGGGTTTGCCAGGTACCACTACATTTCTATGTAGGGGTAGAAATCTTCATTTGTGGAAAGGTTTACTACTGAGCTCTCAGGCATATGGAGTCAATTGTGTTTTTCTTCTACTCTAAACAGTTGATTAATTCCTTCCAATTAAATGTACATTTCAGAGTGGGAACATTCCTGTGGCCTTGTGAAATTCAGCCAGACTTGAGGTGATTCATAGTAAGACTTTCCTTTGTGGGAATCCTGAATTAATTAACATACTTATGAAGAAAATAATGCAGATATCCAACATCCTGAAAGACTGAAGAATTTTGCTCAAATTCTTTTTATGTGGTCTATTTTTATTTATCTAGTTTGCATAAAATGATACTGCTATGTGAAAAGAATGTAAACATTATACTTCCCCTCTTTCTCTTGTATAATAAGTCCTCACATTACTCTAGTTTGGAAATTTAAAGTAGATTAGTCAGTTACTAATTATTTATTAAATAGCATAGTTGGCAGCATAAGTTATTTTGGAAGTTTGCAGCTCTGTGTTGGCTCCCAGAATATCTTATACTAACTCTGAGCAATTTACCTTCACTTTAAGAGCACTCGGTGGCCTCTTTCTTTGCTGTCTCTCTTTTTCACACTCAGCTTTGACATGGCCTGCATCTCTGTCCTGATACTATTAGTTCAGATGCAAACAACTAGGAAGTATTTAGAATAATCCACTGAGCTGGAAGCCCATAAAACAAGATGAAATCTGTAAAATAAAATTCAGATTTGAATATATGAAAGCTTCTTGAGAGTGAAACCTGTGAAGAAAGGGACATTGGATAGAAGTTGTGGAAATCCCAACATTGTGGATATTTTTAGAACAAGCAATCTTGTCTGTAAAGAACAGTCTGTATTGAGATATGCTAGATGATCTAATCCAACAGCTTCCATTTTTTTGGAATGGCATAGAAGGACTGGATGCAAGAGATAAAGAAAAAATTAACTTTGAAATTTTATGCTATTGTTCTAATTATCTGATAATACCCAGCAACAAGGGGAACATAGAATGGTATTAAGGCGAACTGCTAAATTAAAACTCTCTCCAAAGTTTCACCTAAATCCTTCTACTAGGATTTACTAGTCACTAGGTCATTTATATCCCTCTCAATACAAGAACACTTGTAACTTTGTTAAGTAACAATATTACTCATTGTAACTTTTGCTTACCTTTTTTTGAAAACTATGACTTCTTCACAAGAAATTTTATTTGTGTAATATCAGATATTTGTGAATAACATTTTTGAAGTTTTTGATAGAGAAAGTTAAACGAGTTTGCAAAGGACAATATTATTATAAAGCATATTTAAACTTGTTTTATGCTGAATTTTCTTTGCAGTTTTCTCAGTGGAAATTTTCAACACTCACATTGGAAAAGCTCCTTTTTGGTTTTTCATTTCATTTTTTTCAATTCACATTTGAGATTACTTTAAAGAAGACTTGACTTCTTACAGGTAAACAGAGTACCAAAGCTGTGGAAAAAAAGTTAAATTGTTCTTTTCCTTAGTTTCACTTCATGCCTGAAGAATTAGATGCATTTTAGGAAAGTGTCAATGACTTTTCCAAATTATGTTGTCTGATGCTGGGAAGGAGCACAAGGTTCACAGAAGTCCTGTAGTTAGACACTGATAAAGTAGAGAGAGTAAGGGAATCTACTTTGATATTGCTACTACATTTCCATAGAAAGCTGTGTAATAATATTTGAACAAGTTCTAAATTCTTATGATGCCCAAATGCATTGCATAATTTGAACATCATTGATATATCTTGAGGGTGGTTGTAGAGTAGAAACCTGGTACAGTTTGTTTTTGTATGCTGCCACTGGCAATCCTGCGCTAGAAGTGTGTGTGTTTCAGCTGGGAAAAAGACCGGTCATCTATCATTAGGCAACAGAACTGAGCATGAGATGGGATCTTGTGCTGTTATGGAGAAATGACATGTTCTCTTGGAAATACACTAGAAGGTCAAGCATTTTTATGTAACATCAAAGCCAGATGACTAAAGGACAGACTGCCACTTTGTAGAGGTAGCAAGATTATACATATTTTTTTTTACAGTTGTTTTGAGGCTAGTTATCTTCTGTACATGAATCAGTTTCAGAGGGTGGGAACAGCTTTCCATGTTGATAAGGATATCTTGTTACCGTTGCTTACTTTCTTCTTACAGTGATAGTGACTGCTATCAGAGACAGGATATGGAAGTTTGACAATTCCTGTGTGCTCTCTGATACATTCACTGTTTACGTAAATCAGGGGGAAATACTTTCATTCTACATTGCTTGTAGTTTTAATGGAGAAAACATCCAAAAAGACTAAATGAAAAGCCTGTGTGCCAGAAAAGTGCAGGAGAAGCTGCATGCATTTCAGATATGTAATTTTTTTACTACTTTTTTTCACTAACTTTTTTCTTTCTTGACCATGTAGGAGGAAGGAACACAAAAGACTTTGCTGTCTCACTTTCAGGGATTTCATAACAATTTTGATCCCTCTTTTTCTATTTAAAAAAATCCAAACACTATGAAACAGTTGCTGAATATTCCCATTTGTGTCTTCTGCTCGACTGTAGTCAGTTTTGGTGCTCAGGATCTGCCCTGTTTACAGTGACTGAAATTGATAGATTTTCCCAGTTTATTGGATTTCTTTCTAACAGTATAAATTAATTATCCTACATTACATTCCATTTTTTTTTTTAATGTGGAAATGTTTTAGGAAAGAGAACAAGATTAGAGTAATTACTATACAAAGTGTTCCCAAAAAGCCCAGCAAACAAAAGGAAGCCAAGATTGTGACAGATAAGGAATGTTATTAGGAGTGTGGCTCAGGGCTATTCTGACTTGTGGCCATAAACGCAGGAAGTAATTTTCCTCCTGGATCCTTTTTAAATATAGGAACAAAATAAAAGTCTGACGAATGTAGGTATGGTGCTTGGGAGATACCGAAAGGTCATATAGATGTCTGGGCAATAGGATGGAGGTGCATGTATACGAATTCATAACTCCTAACTGTTATATTTTTTAGGATGTTACCACTAATACACCCACATCTGTGATGATATTAACAGCACTTCCTTTCTTAACAGTCAAATAATGTGGTAGGATGTCCCTATTCTTATGCTCTGAACAGTATGTTCATAGAATTGCTTAGAAACTCCTCAATTCTGTTTCCATTATGTCAGCTACAAGAAGTTCTAAAGTTTCTAAAGCAGAAGCTTTAGCCATTTTAATAATTAACTGGAGAACTGTCAGGGTTGATTACAAATCCCAAACACCACGTATATGAAACAAATTAACCCCACTGAGATAATAAATAAATTAAAAAAATGTCCAGAACACTATCTTTTCTTTAGTACAGATCAAATAGCATATATATTTATCTCTGCATTCACATTTTATATGTTTATCTCTGTGAGTGGTTTTTTTCTATGATTAGTAGTTTTAACCAGCTTTTATTTACAGTTAAACCAACAGTACTCTCACTGTTTTCTCATGAGATTTTGTTAACATTTATGTTTATATATTATACACATGCTCTTTACTCTCTCTATAGATACATTACTTAGAAGTACTCTTTTGGTGCTAAATTTTAGCTATGTATCTTGCTGTTGGATTTTTGACTCAACTATATTTTCTGGTTATATTTCACAGTTAATTCTTGCAAATTTGAATTGGCATCATGTTAAGCAAAAAAATATAGTTTGTTGCTTATCTGGCCACCTCATTTCCCAGTTGCATATTTCCTGCAGTTCACTGATTTTTTCTGAAATTTTTAAAAAAAGATATTTACATATAAATACTCTTCCCTTACTACTTCTTCTGCATTCAAATTAATTATTTCCCAAATCTTTGTTTGTACTAAGCCCTGAGGGCAAACCAAGTGCTTTCATTTTAAATTCAGACAAGCAGCTTCCAGAACAAACAGAAATGAAGTTTTGGTGAGATAAACAGAGTTTGCACATTACAAGAACTCTTCCTTTAAAATTCAATCTGCAAATCAAAGTTCTTAGAATATGAAATTTCAACACAGAGTTAAATAGTCTTTGTGTGGTAGCTGAGAAGGGGGTTGGTCTTCTTGGTGGTAATCTTGCAGGTTGTTTCATTTCTTAGTGTTTCCCAGAGAAAGTATTTTGTTTCTCTCCACTAAATGCTCACTAGGTGCAAAGCGCAGCTCTGATTTGTATAAAAAGAACACATAAAGTGGTTAAAGAGTCAGAAATTAACCCAAAAGTTTGTTTCAATGGTCCATAGCCATCAAGTGCCCATATGAATCCTACCATACAAAATACTATCTCCATTAAGGAAAATTGTAAAAGACTTCTTGAAGGTAGGACTTAATCTTTAATGTTTCCCTGTTTCAGGTGCTCCACTGTAAATTTTAGTCACTCATTTCTGCACAATCAAACATAGAAAATAAAGAATATGCTTCATTCATGTGAGAACGGGAACTGTAGTAAAACATAACATAGCAGTGGAGAATGCAATTGCAAAACTGGGCTTTCTACAATCTATTTAATTTTGCCTAAATTTCTCTCTGTCTGGATCCCCAGCAGGATTATGGATAGTGTAGAGAAAAATTATGAAGTAATTAGCATTCCAGAAGTCATAGAGTGGACTCTGGAAAAAAGCACGCAAGCAAATTAAGTAATGCATATTTCATTTTATTTGCGGTTAGAAATCATATTGAGCAGTATGCGAACAAAAGCTTGCAATTGACAATTTTTATCTCGAGGGAAGTAAAATATTTAAGTTGAAGCACTTAATTTTAAAAATTAAACTTAGTTAACTCTAGGTTGCTTTTCCTAGTAGAGGCTCACCTGCATAACCCGTGTTCAGGAAAAACTGTGTTTCCAAAAAGGAGGTTCTTGGTGTTTTCTCGGGAAGAGAAAGACTTTTGGTTTTGCTGTGGTATTAGCCATATGAATGTTTAGAGACTATGTCAAAACAAGAGCTGAATAAGAGATGAAACTACAAAACAGTGTGAAATGTTTCTATTGTAACTTTTGGTGTTATTTGGAATTTCAGTTTAATTTATTATGACCTCCATTTTTCACTCTTTGTTTTCTAGTTTGATTTTTAAATCCCTTTACCAGAAGCTGCTGGGTACTGTTAACTTCTGAAAGTTCCTCTTCTTCAGTAAGGGCATGTTGAGAGAGAGGTTTATATCAATGTCAGTAGTTTGATAGACCCAAGACAGAGTAGGAGGTTCCAACAAGTTCCTGGATGAAAGAGGCACTTAAGTGTGCTCTAGCAAAAAACTAGGAGAAGGAAAGAGGTTCAGAATTACCTGCTCCTTGTAAATATAAACCATTTTTCTTGTTCTAGTTCTGACTTTGTCTGAGAAGAACTTGTACAAGGTAGTACTTTGTAATTTTTCCCTGGTTTTCCATGCACACTCTATAAAGGTCGTGTCTGCAAACCTTATAACAGAAAGTCAGGACTTATGATTAATATAATTTTTCTGAAACACTTTTTAGCTTAAATTAGGGCTACTGATTTTACACTCCACTATTTCTTCTGAGAATAAAGTTCACATAGAAATGTCTTAGAAAGTAGGAATTTCACAAGGCATTTTTCTTGCAATGTGTTTCTCCATCTTCTCTTTATATTTGATTCATACACCTTTCATATTCTTCTGTAGCATTGGCTGGTGCAAGGTTTCCAGTGAGAGGGAGGACATTCATATTTATTAAAAATGGTTTTATAGAGTACCAGACATAGCAAATTGTTTGGAAACTAGTGATATATGTAATCCTATGATTAAAAACATATAAGTGCAGAGAAATGAAAGTTTTTTTTTAATAACAAATTAGCAGCAGACAGCTAAAAGGAGGAGAAAAAAACTGGAGCTGAAAGAGAGAAAATTATAAATGTTCAATTTAATTCCTTCAAAATTTAGGCAGCTCTAAATTGACAAGTATACTGTATAGTTTGGAAATGAAGTATTTAATTATTCCAACAGGATTTTCTCCTCAGGCCAAGTCTATGAAAGAAAAGCAAACATGCAAACCTGATCATGTACTTATAAACATCTTCCTGCATGATCAGGATGTGGGTTTGCTAGTCATCCTTGCACCTCTGTGATCTCACACCAGTGTTGATGTTGGTGCTCTCTAGTGATATGAACTGGCTTAATCTTCTGAAAGTTGTCACACATGTTGTGAGGTACAAAGATTGTTGGATTACTGTGGCACCTTGTCAGCAGCTAACTTGTTTACAGGAAAAACTCATTGAGAAAGCCTGTAACAGGACCAAATGGGATGAACGTCTGGCAGAGAAGGAACAGAGGCAGCATGAGTATAGGCAGGTTCTTGATTGCACTTTCTGTTCCCTTTTCACCTGTCATCCTAAATTTCAGTACTATCTTTGTATTTAAGCATGTCCTCCAAAGCTGTTGCTTTTCAATAAGCTTACTTTTGTCACTTTTTTTTGATGCAAGAAACAGAAGGTGGTATACTTTGTTCCATTTTTTATCATGGGCCTTGTGTAGTAAAAGTGATTATATGTAAGTTGGAAAAAGACCGAAACCAACAAGCACACACATGGACCTATTATAAAATATGTTTCTTTTTGAAAAAACTTACAAATTACAGCATCTATGGTACAGGTCACATGTTTATTTCTACATATTGTCACAAATGATAGCAGAAACATTGTAATTCAGCCTTTTTATGGAACTTCATCCATAATAATGCAATGTGACCTTCAAAAACCTGTCTGGCTACTTCAGGTGTTTACAACAGAGTAGGGAAGGTGTGGTGTGCTGTTATGTAGAGGTTTTTAAATATTAATAGAAAGAAATTATCTTTCAACTCTTTACCCAATCAGTTTCTTTCCTTCTAAAATATATTGTATATTGAAGGCTTATCCATTTGCAATGTAGTATGATAAATGTATGACAACTAGTGTTCATGAGAAAATAGAAATCATATTTGAGTATCAGTTACTCAAAAATAAAATTGCTACCCCTGCACAATAGGGTAGTCACAGCACTTAGTTATGCAGGGTCAAAGTGAGTTTCAGTTCCAGGGAGGATTCTTGAGAACAAACAATAAGAGTTAAGGCCAATAATACTGGAAATGCTTTCTGTGGTGAAACAGCACACGTTAGCTTTGAAACAGAATATTTTGCTCTGAGGTACCCAGCTTTCCTGCGAAGGAAATAATATTAGTAACTGCATCTAATATTCCTAGTCTAACACAGACCAAACAAATTCAGGATTGCATTTATCACTGACACTAAAATTTTCATAGGAAGCATTTTTTGGATAAAATTAAACTTCTGTTTTTCCTCTTAGTGCTAAGAAAGTATTAAAAGCATTTTCAACATGAGGATAGCACAGACAAAAATATTTTCTTACAAATAGGGGATTACAGGGAAATCAGAGGTATGAGAATATTTTACTAATATAGAATTTGATGTTTTTATGTGAGGAATCCTGCCTTACTAAAGTAATCCCATTTAATTTCTTCACCGAAATGCTTGTTAAGCACTGGAACAGGCTGCCTAGGAAAGTGGTGAAGTCACAACCCCTGGAAGTGTTCAAATAACGTGTGGATGTGTCACCTGAGGACATAGTTTAATGGTGAACATGGTGGTGGTGCTGGGTTGACATTGGACTTGATGATCTTGATGGTCTTTCCAGCCTTAATGATTCTATCATTCTATAATTTGCCTTCCATCTTGAAAACTGTCTGCTTTTGCAAAGCCAAATATTACTACATATCAGTAAACACTGCAGCAGGGACCTATGAGTTTAAGTTCCCTCCTTAGCCTTTCAATCCATTTTGCCAACTTGCTTTCCAAGCTTGGAAATGTGGGGGGTTTTGCCATGATTTGCTATATAATTAGGAGCAGCAAGGGATGCACTTGCTGCATACTCCATACAGCCATCCTGCTGGCACATAATCCAAGAAAGGGTGGGAGGAAAGCAGGTGGAATAAACACCCCAGACCTCCTCCTTGGCAGAGTTGATGTTGGAATGATGTACAAGCATTCATATAACTCTTTTCCATCCCATTCTGTCATGTCTGGGGTTTCCTTGAAGTAGCATCATACCACGGCCCAGGAAGCCCTTTGATGTGTTAGATAGCTCCTCTTCACAGCCAGTTCCAGGCCAGTTTAAGAAAAAAACCCTCTTTTTCTCAGATTAAATTAGATGTTTTATTTTTGTCCATCAAGGGTAACTTAGAAACAATGAAGACATTTTGTGAGGTGCCCTCGTGTTGCTAGCAGCACTGGTTTTTTTTTTTCTGCTATAAACAGATATTTCCCTTCCTTCATCAGATTGTGCACATGGAAGCAGACCTTTGCTGTTTCAGGCAGTGGCCAGCCTCCCAACTGGTTTCAGGTTTCTATGTATTTTTTTTCTTCCTCTTACACTACAATTAACACTGCTGTTATCAATTACTTGTTACAAGATAAAGTCCTGCAGCCCATTCTTCTGTGTATAATTTTTAAACCTCTGGATCTGGCATGGGAAGTAGAACTTTACCACCACACCCAGTGATTTCAAGAGAAACCAAAAACTCTGCATCCAAAAAGTAATTTTGACCTTCTTTTACATCTGACCTAAAGCCTAGAACGATTTCTTTTTAGGAAGGAAGTTCCTAGCAGTACACTGTGCAATGGCCATTTTGCCACCATCTGATATAAACTATTTGTCAACAAATTACAGTTCAGCCTAGTTGTGGGGTTTTATGGTGGTCTGAAAATGACTAGTTCCAGGAGCATCATAATATGGCCCATATAGAGGGTGTTAAAAAAGTAATGTGCATAACCACAGAACAGGCAAGGTTGGAAATGACATTGAAAAATCATGTGGTCCAAATTTTAATGGGAAATGGATCATAGATGAGAGTATTTAGATGACCTGAAACATCATAGATGACCTAAAGCAGAGTGGCAGGTCTCTGTCCCAGAGGAGATGCCTCTGACAAGGCTTTCCTGCAGCTTGCGTGGATTCTTGTCTGCCTCCTTACCTTTCATTCTCTTAACTGGTTCATGTTCTTTCCTCATAGGAATTTTGACACTTCTCCTCTCAGGCTGCGTACTGATCTCCAGCCAGTGGGTGACAAATTCCTCTTCAAGTTCTTCTCTGTTTAGTCATCTGATGAATGTGTTTCACCAGAATTCAAGCAAAACTTACGCAATACCAGTCTGATTCTAGATAGTGGGTAAACGCTCTGATTCTGTATCCTCTAAGGTGACCTCAGGCTCCACAGATTCGCTTCCTTAATGTCTACTTTTATTTCTTCTTCTTATCCTTGACCATCAGACACCCTACCTCGAAGTGTAAAGAGGTAAAGTTGTAGGTGTGGAAAGGTCAAATATGAAAAATAATGCAATTTCGTTTCAGCCTAGCACTAACAGAACATGAAATTAAAAACAATACTTTACTAGATAAGGAAGAACTGATTGCATGTAGAGAGGCCCCAGTCCTCAACTATCAAATGTTCTATCTGAACTCACATCATTTAGAACAGGAAACTCAGAAAAATCTGTTTCCTCCAGATCATGTTGATGTAATGGTATATAAAGTAATTAATATTCTGGATTTCAAACTGGCCTACTGGAATCCTTCAAGGGAAAACGAGACAAAAAAGCAAACAAAACATTTCCTTTCTTTTCCAGAGAAAGGTAAATAGGAACTGCTAAGCAAGCTCTGACTAGCTTTGAAATCTCTTATGAAATTGGATTGTATTATACCACCTAAAGAGGATGCCAGAGTCATCAAATTGTTAAGAATTGGTTGTTCCACTAAATAAACCTCTGTTTAGGAGGAAAAAGTAAATGTTGATGACCAGAGACTCTTTTAATCCAGAATTGAAATGCGGTTATTGAGCTAAAAGCTGATGGTTTAAAAAGCCTAAACATTTTCTAGACATTAAAGGAAGCAAAGCAAATCATCTCCCAAAATGTTTATTGCTTGAGCCATTTGGTTAGGAAACAACTCTCAGTGGCATAGAATTTGCAGAAAAATAGTGGAAGAGATTTCAGAATGACGGAGACCCATTATTTCTTTATTGAATCCAATTTTAGCTTAAAAAGCTAACAAATGTGCTTGAAATTTTTTACCTGTCCTTTTCCTAGTTCAATTAAGTAGATGGAGAGAAAGAGCGAGAGAGAATGTGCTTTCTCTCTCCACACAGAGGTGGCTATCGATATGCAGCAGGATGAAGTCGATGTTGCTTGTGACAAATTCATTAAATTTGTTCTTTTTGTATATCTACCAACCTCTTCTATCAGAGAAGATATAGTATCCTGGTGGATTTTAAAGCTTTCTTTTAATCAAAATTGTGATGTAAGGCAAAAGGTTTGCCATTTACCAGCTTCAAGTTTTTGCCCTTTCTTTGGCCACCAAATAAGAGGGTGGTGCAGGATGTAAAAAATTACACTGATCTCCGCTCAATTTAATGAGTACACTTTTAAAACTAATTTTATACAAATTTATCACTCCATTTCATTTTTTGATATGTGTGTAGAGTTATGTATCCAACAAGAGATATGCAAACCCCTCAAATGCTGCCAAAGAATACAAGTTATACAAGCAGGCATGTCACAGGCTGACTTAGTGACTCAAGTCTTGGCAGCTGCCCTATAAACAAAGCTACTGAATTGGTTTGAAACTGTCTAATCGTAGAAGTTTTTATGCAACTGACTTTCAAAGATATGCTTTAATGAATTACTAGAGAGTGAAAATTTGATCAAAATGCATGAATTACTAATGAGTTGAAAAATTAGGTTTTAGAAGTCCTATTATAATAGTTTTATTTCAGTCTCCGGGTTTTAATCAGACATGAATAGCTGCTAAATCTGAAACAAAGATTTGCAAATCAAAATGCATTTGCTTTCTGTATTACTGTAATTTGCATTTCTGCTTTGGGAGTCAGACTGCAGCTCCTGTGCCAAATACCACTGTCAAAGCTTCTGATCATCTACAAACCTAATTTTGAATATCAGGTAAATATTGAGGATCCAGTAGTCTAAGTTGCTTTACAGGTGATTAGAGGCCTGTTCGTACATTCTGAGTGCTTTAAATAAACAAAACCTACCAGAATCCACGGAATAAAAAAAGTAAAGTAAATAGAAACAAATAACAATGATTTTGCAGGTCAGATCTTTCCTCAAAGTTGTAATATTATAGAGGTAGCCGAGTTCCAAGACAGGATAGTCATGCTGCTTATTAGCAGTTATTTACCTGTTTACAGAGAGGTAAAATGTATTTGTACTCCAGAGTTCAGTAGCAATGACTGTTAAGCATTAATATTTCTTGAGGATACTTTTGCTAGCATAAAATTATCTGATTAATTGATAGCAAGCCCCCTTAAGAAAATCCCATTAAATATTAAAAATTTCAAATTATTGCTATACTGTAATGTTACAGGCTTTACAGGTGGTTTTGTCCTAATCTATACCTGTGACTGTAAAGTCTCATCTGGTGACAGCTCTTTCTCTCTCTTTTCATTTCTTCTGGAATGTTGTTTGACTTTCAGAACTGAGGACTTGATCACCTCTGCCTGCAGAGGAGTGAAAGAGTATTTTTTGTCAATTTGATTTGACATTAGCATTTCATTTAGAAATTAAACAAGAACTCAGTTAATGCATATTTTCAAATACTGTTATCAAATCTTCACAGTTTGTCATATGCTCGGGAGCAGCATTTACCATTAGTACCCAAGTCCATGTAAGTTAACAATTTCTTCTGCATTTTCTCCAGAATTACACAGCTCGGAAGCTGTGATCCAATACATTTGGATATGAACTTTAGTTTTCTACGTTAGGCCAAAAATGACTTTTAACTGAATGTTTCTCAGAATATCCAGAAATTAAGGGAAGTTGGAGGCAAAGAGCTAACAAAGTAATACAGCTAATGCAGCTCACAGAAGGTGTCTTCACAGGAAGATTAGACAAAGAAAAAATACTTCATGCTTTCAGGACCTATATGCAGGCAGTGCAGTTAATGCTTCACTGCTATACGCTTTGTCTTTATTTTTTGTCTATAGCACAGAGACTTGAACACAGATTCAGCTGACTTGTAGGCTGATTTAGTTTCACTAAAGCTGATGACATCTAAGCTTTTCCCTGAAGCTTAGCATGCATTTTCAAATACTGCTTTGCATGCAGATGTTTCCTCAAAATCATGAACGTTTCAGTGCTAAAGTTTCATTTAATTTGAGAACAAAAATTCTTTGTTGTAATTGCAGCACCAAGGCTTGAAATTTACAGAAGTGAAGCACATTTAGTTTATTTAAATGACTATGATTGCTTTTCAAGCTATTGCTAATTGAAAACGCTATTAACAAAGTCTAAGATGGTTTTAGTCCCTATGTCTGTTAAACAGATCTGCCCCACAGATCTTTGTTGGTACCCTGTGGTATTTTAAATTATGCTATCAATGTGTTTTCATGGTCAAATGTTTTAAGAAACTCTCATTTTGAATTTCATTTCAGTGCATAGAGTGATTACTGGACCATTTTTCGTCCTTAAGCTGTATAAATAATTATTTTTCCAACAGTATGGTACAATGAAAAATTGAGGGAAAATTAATGGCCAATAGCAACCTTACTATTCATACCATTATTTATACAGACTCTGTCATTCATAGAAATGAACCTTACTGTTTCAACCACAGAGTTTGCACCATGTATATGTTGTAGACAAATATCTGTACTGCAAGATATGGCTACTTGTCTTCAGTTCAGTCGAGTAGCATAAGCTTTGTACTTTATGGAAATATTTTGTTTTATGTTTGGGATTTTTTTTGTGGGGGTGGTTTGGTTTTGTTGTTTGTTTTGATTTTTTTTTTTTTTTGAATGGTTGACATATTAAACAAAATGGGGAATGACAAATAATAATGAGGCTGCCCAGATGATATATTTTATAGTTTTCCAAGGAACACAGTCACAGAGGTGATCATGTTTTTTGTTTTGGCCACATTGTAGCACAGTCGTTCTTTTTAAGTAGAACCCACTGCTATATTCAGTGGACAGTTCCGTTCAATAATAGCAATGTATGTTCTTTAATGCTTTTTCTTGTCATTATTATTTGGATGGGTAACTTTCAAAGAAAAGTTGAGTTTTCTTTGAGTTTTGGGGTTATTGTTTAATTTTGTTTTCCCCTTCTACAAGTAAAAATTAATAATGCTAGCAGTTTAAACAAGAGGAGGAAAACGTATATGAAAAAAAGTAAATTTGTCCTGCCACAGAGATGGACTAAATGATCTTAAATGTCTTTTCAAACCTAAGTGATTCTGTGATTCTAAAGGCTCTGTCATGAAATATCTGGGAAGTGTCCAATGTATAGCATCACAAACATTTCAGTGATTGTGATTATCTATGATAATATATAAAATAACATATAAGAAATTATAACAGATAAGACAATAGATTTATCTCAGCAGGTGGAATTTTAGGAATACATAATATGTCAAAGATTATACATCAACTCATGTATGAGTGTTTAAATTAAAGAGTAAATCTAATTTTGGTATATTTCAGAAACTGAGAAGAAAAATGAAATTGCAAATTAGACTTAGACTAGGTAAAACCTGCTAGTTTATACAGATTTAAGCATATTCCATGAACTTCAGATACCAGATTTGGGAGTTAAACTGAGAAATAATGCTTTACAACTTTTGTAAAAGTTACTATCTTCAGGCACATGCATAAATAGTGAATGTTGCTCTAGAACAAATGATAATTTTTATTGTGTGTGTGGTCTGTGAGTGTGTGGATATATAGATACATATATGTGAAGATATGTGTGTATATGTGTATATATATAGATAGATAGGTAAAAGAATGCAATCTGCATTTTCCCTAGCCTTACATTAATACATGCCAAGTATAGTAACTCACTTAAATCAAGACTACAGCAATGGTTTTGATAAGTGTCAGCTAATTTGTAAGCATTGCTGAGGGTAGTGTATTTACAAATGCACAGAAAGATAAAAGCTCCATAAAAGAACACTATATCTTTTTGAAGTGAAATTGCCAGAAGGATTTTGTATAAGGAAGCTTATTCATTTTTGTAAGAACTGTTCCAGAATAAGTAGCAGAGGATTCAGTATTCTCTGCCCATCTCTAGGTCTTTCTTGAGAACTGCACTGTTCATGTGTATTTGAAGTTAACTGCTTGTAGTGTTAATTGCAGAAAGAAGTCTTCAAGGTCAAATGCTGTACAAAATTCTGAAGTGTTAGTCATTTATGTAAATAGAAATGGCTAGATGAGCTAAAATAAAACTATTTTTTCTGAGAAGTTTCACATTCCTGTGTTCCAGAAATATCTGTATTTCCTCTTTTCTTCTTTGGGTTTTGTTTGCAGCTGTGAGAAAGTGCACTGAAAGTTGTCTTTATGTTTTCTTTTTTTTTTTTTTTTTCTGAAAGCAAGCAGAAGTGTGCTTTTTCTCTTGTCCTATAGTAAAGAGTTCAAAGCTGTGTAACTGGGAGCCTGATTTCCTATTCTTTTTTCTTGACTTTCTCAAGATTGTGGCTGCTGAGGAAAGGTCTCATTGCCGAGACAGAAATGCTACTGAGACACCTTGAGCCATTTCTGCGGCATGGAGCATCATGGGAACTAATAAACTGGCCTTACGGTTTGTCTGAAATCAGTGATGTCTTATGTGAATGTGTCCTCAGTGACTGATGAAGAGGCACAGCTGTGTTTTGGTGTAGCTGGAGTGTAGTTCACTGCTGAAATGTTTGTGTTTAAGGTAGTCCACGGGAAAGATGCAGAGGAGTGGCCAGGGTGGAAGATAAGGGAATAGGAAGGTCTTTTGCATTCTTCTTGGATGTCATTACAATAAATCTCTGCTTCATGACGCTAGATCTAGAGCCTTCAACCATCCAGAATTCTTGGACCAGATGTCGGATCTGTCACCAGATGATCATCAAGTCCTGTGTAGCTTCTTTTCCTTGTGAAAGCAGGAGGGTTAGGAACCCTCTGATGAAAGTGAAAGTTGAAAAAGCACAACTCTTGTAGCAAGAAATGAATTCCACCTCTGCAGTAGTAATAAGCTCTGTAAGATTTGCCCAGCAAGTGCCAGCAGTGAGTTAGCACAGAGCTTGTGAAAAATAAAAGAAGCTGTATATATAACTGTTGCAAATGCATCACTGCTGAATGATTGCTTGAAATAAATTGATTTTTTTTCATTAAGGTTAATTTTTATTGTGAAGAACCTGATTTTATCCTCTGAGTCCCTGAGAATACCATGTTAGACTGTCTCTATACAAGTCAAAAAACATTCAGGCTTAAATTTGGGCCACAGTTCATAGTAGTGTTTTTCCACTCAAAGAATGGGGTTAAGTTACTTATTTTAAATATGTTTCAGGTTTAGCCTCTTTTCATCTTATATATTTTTACCTGACATGTTCTCTTCCTGTTTACTGTCCCCTTCAGAGTAAGAACACGCTGTTATTTTTTACTGTCTCTCTCAGCTAGAATTTAAAATTTGACCTGACATTAACCTATTCCTTTCTGTACTGGAGGGGAAAAAAAAAAATCCAAGTCATATGGTACTGTCCTTCACTTTCATTGAACCATCTGGATTGAACTGCATTCTGGAGCTGAAAACTGTCAACGTCTCCTGATGCAAAGCCAATAGACTTAGCTAAAAGGGAAGTTCAAGCTGGAGCATCATCGTGTAGAAAGTTTAGAGCAGTTCAACACTGGAGGAAGGAAATCATTATCTGTCAGAAGAGTCCCATCCTGCCCAAAAGCCATAGCATTAAGCATCTAATGCTGTTCCTTTAAAGATTAGTCTCATATTCAAGATTTCAGAGTAAATCAGATTTTGGGTTTATTAAAGTTTACTTTTTGTTTACTGTTTGCAAAGCTTATGTCCCAAAGAAGAGGAAAGGGTCTAGTCTCTCATATCAGGACTTCCTTAATTTAAAGAAACTACAAGAAGGACTTGTTACTGCGTGGCTCACCCCCTCAATAATAAAATTAATACCCATATGATTTTATGATACTCATAATACAAATTAGTTCCATGTCCTTCTGAAGTCTACATAATGTAATTTATTATCCAGATAATTATGTTGATGATTGTAGTTATTTACCTTCTAAATGCCTTGAATCAAGGTATTAAACAAACAAAGTAAAACAGTCATGTAACAAAGCATTTGAAATGCCTTATGATTTGGACTTCTGTGTAGGATCATAAGCACTGAAAAGATGGAGTTCACTTGTCATATTTATCCTTTACCCTTAAAAAAATCTTAGTTGAAACTGTAAGGACCCACTGAAAAGTAAACTCCTGTCACATGGGATTGAGTATTCATTCCAAATAATGGTCATTATTTGAGTCTAGAATATTACTTGTTATTTTATGTTCTTGGCAATTATTGTATCTCATTTAAAATATTTATTTTTCCTTTTGGCTGTGTTTTCCCTACAAAACTGGAACAGTTGTTCTAAAAATTATGGTCTCCTAGGCAAAATAAATTAAGTCTTGGAATTATGTCAAGACTTTTAACTTAAGATGAAGTTTAAAAACAATTTTTGTGCAAAAATGAAACTCACTTTCTCCCTTTAACTCAACTTTCTTCGTACTGCTGCTCTGGGTGTTTCTCTCCATAAATCAAACATATGCTCTTTTTCTTTCTTACTGGAAGACTTCCAAAGGTTGGGGGGAAGTCTTACAGGAAACCCTTCCAAAACATATGTAGGACTTGTTCTTCCTGTGCAGATAAAACCCTCAGATGTGTTTAAATGCAGACAAACTGGAAAGCTGTAATATTTGGTTTGGGGCACTTTTTAATTAAAAGGTAGAAATTTGATGGCTAGTTTTCCGCATTATAATTTGCACCAAGGGTTTTCTTCATTGTATGTGTTTCTTTCAGTGAGTTCCAGATGTGCTAAAAATTTGAGATTTATTTTAGTTTAAATGTTTATTTGATCAAATAAGCATGTATTGCATTCTGAGACTTCCTTATCAGATTATCAGATGGAAATCAGTGCAGTATGTGCCTTTCATGAAGTTTTCTGTATGGCTTTGATTTGAAAACATCTGTCTTTTGAGTTACAAAATTAGACCAGAAGAAAAGACCCATACATACAAAAAAGTTGTGACTTAAATTGTTTCCCAGATACAGGCTTAGATTTTCCAGGTGTCCTGGAGTCAAATTGTATATTTTATGAATCTAATATTTTCCTGTGTGACTATTGATATACCACACAAATGGAATCCACTCTTAGAATACTGATGATTCATAGAATTAGAATTTTCTACAAGTGCATTATCACAAGTTAATTGTGCAATGTCTAAAGTGATTAGCTCTAATTAACTTTACATTTCTTTCTGGTTTTGATTCTCCTAGGGAGCACACATTGGACTTCCAGCCTCTTATTATTAACATTCTTAAATTACGTGTGCTTTCACGGATCCCTTGGGAAAGTCAACCCACCCTATTTAACAGATATTTCTTTTGGGGCAGCAAGGAGCAGAGATGAACAAAAGCAGTCAAGACAGCAATATATCATCAACAGTATTCCCATCATTATTTGAGATGTGTTACTAAGAGAAGCTGCTGAGTTACTCTCCTAGCCTGGTGTTTGCTCATTACATGTTTTGCATTTAGTATCATTATTATTAAGCCTTCACTTGTTTATAAACTATCTCGAAATACTGCTTAACAAGGAGACATACAGAGGTAGATAATTATCAGCATTAGGACCTAACTAACACATGCTGAGTTCAAGTTTACATCACATCTTTTACGCTAGTCTGCCCTGTATTAGAAATGCTCTCATTTTATTGAGACAAAAGTAGAAATTAATACTATCAAATCAGATAGTATTTTCCAGATGGATATGCAGATGCTGCCAGGAATGTTAAAGATGTGGCTAGCATCATGTGTGCAATCAAAATGGGCTTTAAAAATAGTGCTAACATAGCCAAAAAAATGGGAGAATGAGTAATTCAAAGTATGAGTGTCTGTTTCTTTTCTTCTCCCCCCCAACTTCACAGAAGGTAAGTGCTAGATTTCCACTCTTTCAGATACAATGCTGAAAAAAAGATCTGTGAAACTAAAGTCTGTACTCCTAAGAGAGGTAAATTTTAACTTTTCCTAGCTTTCTCAGGAGCTATTAAATCTTTTTAGGTCATCACCTAATTAAATGACCATGTAAAAAATTATTTTTGTCAGGCATGTAACCCATAGAGTACCTAGGTTTGTTGGATAAATGTAGCTGGGGATTGACCTGGATTCAGGAGGTCCAGTAGTGCTCAGGAGGTAGGAAGCTCAATTTTTATTTTCATTGCCACTCTATGACATGCTGCATCTCAGAATATGTATTGTGAAACCAAAATAGACATGTATAAAACATGAAAAAGACCCAGATTATTCAGGATTGAATTAATATTTTAATCAATCAGGGAAGAAATTAGATTTAAAGATTTGGAAAATAAGATCTAATGAATAAGCAGACATTTCAAACAATGCCAAATATATATATATACAGAGAGAGAAAATTCACATATATATATATAAAAGAAAACAAAATATTTCTGGATTATTTTATAAATACCTAAAATGTAAGATGATAAAAATCTGTACTTTCTTATATGATATGGAACATACTAATATATATGTGCATATATACACCAGGAATTTGAATTTTGAACATACTTATATATATGTATATATATATAAGGAATTTGAATTTTGCCTCTCATTCTATTTAATTTTCATAAGAAAAAGTGAATTCTTAACTCCTTACAGAGCTTATGGACTAGATTCCTGAATTGAATTCCTGGTCTGAAGAATTGAAGATGTAAGTAGGCACAACAGTGAAAAGAATTTTAAGAAAGTAAGTCAGGTCCACCAAAATACACTTGGAGTCTGTAGATCAGAACTACCAGAATGAAAAAAGTGACCCCTCTTACTAAACAACAAAAAACGTCTTCAGAGCAGTGTGTTTATTATACTAAATAAATAATCTTCTTAGTGTTTTTATAATCAGAATAGGGTGGTAACATCTTCCCACACCAGATTTTCTTGCCCATTTCTTTGTTATTAGGATGCAAACGTTTGAACACTGTCACTGCTCTAGATAAAACATTAACCCTTTTCCCCAAAATTACTCTTTTCAAAACTTTTTATATTTAAGATAAGCCAGGAGGAATTAGCACAAAACAATTCTTTATCTCTTTGATGATGTAAAAGGTGTTTGGCCGTATTGCTGAAAATGAATCCCTTGGGATGCTGTAATCTTCATTACTTCTCCATTTAGAGTATCGTCTTCAATTATTGTTATCAGTCCCTCAGCAATTGTTGATGGGCTGAAAAAAAGTTATTTCAGATTCATGATATAATAAAACGTGAAAAGGACAAGTAAAGAAACTCAATGTAAATCTATATAACCTGAAAATTAAACAAATTTTTGTTTGAGCAAATTTACTTTGAAGAAAAGCAGAGGTGGTATGCATGTTTCAGGAGAGATATTTAGTCTCCTCAATCAGGACATACATGTAAAGTGGCTGTTTTACAAATCATCATTTTTTTGCTCTAGTTTCTGATAAACACCTGTGGACATCCAAATGCTACTGGACTTCCTATCAAAGTTTTCTCTGCCAGGAAAATGGACAGAAGTAATCCTTACACAATCATCTGCAGCTCTGCTATTGATTTATTCTGTTTCTGTAGCAGGACTGACATACAAATTAACATAAGGATAATTTCACATGCAGTTTGCTGTGGTCAATTGGTGCAATGTATTTTACATATGGAAATGGGTGAAACAACACAGTCATAGCATTTCCTTTGTGCAGAAGTGTCTGAGCAGCCAATTGTTAGAAACTAAGAAAGTGTTAAAAAACCCCACTTTATACTTGTCTTGTTCTCACAGGCTGTCCAAGATGTCTGCTTTTGACCTTTGTTGGCAATACTGTAATGTGTCAGGTAACTCTTTGATCTGATGCACAATGGCTGCTACTGTGCTTTTATGAACTTAGTCCAGTTTTTTCAGTTCTTGTTCTTCTATCTTGTTTCACTGGCAAATTTTGTGAAAATTCAATGCAAATTATATACCTTGTGTCTCACAAGAACTTTGATTAAAGAAATTTATGAGGGAACACCTAGGTATATTAATAACTAAACACAATGTATTTAACTTAGGAGTTTGATTTGCATTTTGCTGAGAATTGGGAATGCATATGGGGATATATTACTGTGAGGGTGGTGCTGTTAAAATAGCCTTAGATATCTTCCTTTTTTCCCTTGTTTATAGGATAACACATTTGATAGTCTTTTATCTGAGGCAGCATTTCCCTTTTATTTTAATTTTACTAAAAGTGCTATTGTGTGTTTGTTCCCCATGAACAAAAGGAAAAAGCCCACTCTATCTGACTTGACTTACTCCATTACGCCATAGAACTGCATCATATTTTTTATCTCATCCTTATATGAATAATATTGTCCCATATTCTCTTCTTTATCTATTGACTGAAGAATTGGTGTGTTGACAAATCCTGGACAAATTGTGTTGAGTCTTACACCGTGGTTGTCCATATTAGCAGCTAACTAGAAAAGAGAAAGGGTTAGACATTTGTCGTCAACATTTTGAGACAGTATTGTGTAAGCTTTCAGATAATGGGATTTAACACTAAGTACTTTTCAGCCTCGCTTAGTAAGCAGATTTTGTTACTACTGATTGTTTTGTTTCAAAGCAAGTTTGAAGCACATTTCCTGTAGTAATCATACTAGATTACTAGGAAAAAACCTGTTTGTTTTGTTAGGAGAACAATTTTACAAGAAATCAACACTCTCATTTCCATGAAGCTGGTTTTTTCTGATATTTTTTATTATTAGTGCTCTTAGCATGTCACTAAAAGTATTCTAGGGTGATGATATAACTCTTCTAAGCAAAACCAAGAAAAAAATCTCCCAAATATATGCTTCTAATCTTATATGAACTTTTTTATTAAAATAGAACTCTGAAATAAAGAAACAGTATCTCTAAGACTGTATTTACCTTCCTACATCAACAGAAATAGGATCTAGTCTCTATGCCTAGACCTGTAATGCTAAACCTTTCTAGTTGCTCTGTTATCCCTGCCAATGCATGAAGCTATCACTGAGCATCTCCACAGGAAAGTCCCTGTGAACTCCAGGAAAGAGGCACTAGTTTTTTCAGGAAGTAGTTCAGGAACATGATGAAAGCAAGACGCACAAGTTGTTCTGTGCCCTCATTTGTGGTTCTACCAAAGTGTGTATGTAGCAGAGAAGTCTGATCAGCATTCAGGCATGTGTTGAATGCTGGATGAACTTTCTTAGCACAGAACTTAGGAACTATACGTGACATATTCAAGAATAACCATATATGTTAATGCTACGTTCTATTTATTTTAATATTTAACAGGAATTCTTTCAGGTATTATGCAAGTCTCATGTCATTTTCATGGTATAGTAGTCTGCCCTTTTGGTCTGGGGGAGAAAAGAAAGTCAAGTCCTAGATGTTAGGTATCAGACCAGCCCAACATTAGGCTGTACTGCCTTCCCTGGTAAATACTGTAGTTCACTATGTTAATTATTCTTTTTCTTCTTGACATTCTTATGTTACTTAAAGACAGTGTATCCTCTAATTTACTTTTGCACTTAGATCTACATTTATAATGAGAAAAACAAAATGCAAGCCTAGGTGTCAGGTTCTTGATGTGTTTAATGTGGTATATGAAACACTTATCCATACTATTCTCTTAAGGTTAATCTGAAAAAGAAGTTAAATTTGTGTGGGCATGGGGGCATAAAATATGGATAAAATATTCAAAGTATTATTTTAGGTGAATAATTCTGGAAATCAGGTTGGAAATCTTATATGAGTAGATTCTATTGAAAGAGAATATATGTATCTGCTCCCTCCAAGTTATTTTATTACACTGCTCATTCAATTTAACTAGGAAGTTTTGGAGTCAGAGCCTGAGACTTACTATATGGTCATCTTACATGTCGCATCCTGAATGTGCCATTTTGCCTTTTTGGAGTATTAAGACTCAGTAAGAATAAATAATGGTGAATCCAAGTCACTTTTGTACACTTTTGTGCCTATTTATCATTTAAAAAAGTAACCAACCTGATTGGCAAATAAGGAAATCAAAATGTTAAGTGACTGGGATGGGGTTCTGAAAAAATTTTTAAAGCTTGGATTAGAATTTGGCCTTTGGGCTCCTCCCACTCTCCTTAAATTACTTTCCAACATCTTTCTTCCATGCTCCCAAAACCTCAAATCGGTCATAAACACACAGATGCCATACTTATTCCATCTTCAGATTCCCTTTGTGAAAGGAGGGAACCTCCACTGCTGCAGACACTTTGTTTCCTTTCAGAAAATTAATTCCAGTTGTGTGGCTATAGAGAAGGAACGTGAAAAACTTCAGCATGTTCCGAAGGAGCTGCTGATACTCTTTTCCAAAACACATACTTACTGCTATTGATCGTGTGAATCCAATTACACCATGCTTTGTAGCACAGTACACTGGTTGAAATGCAGCAGGCATGAGTCCTTTAAAATAAAAAGGTAGCTGAATAAAGATGTTGAGAACTCCTATTTATGATTACCTTAAACACAGATATAGGTATATAATGTAAAAAAATTATGATATATTTATAAAGATACAACAAAATAGAGTAGTAAAAATGTGCAGATTATATTTTGTATTCTGAGACAGGTTGGGAGAAGATATTAGACGGATAAAAACACAAAGAGTCAAAAGAAGAGTAATAAAAGAAAGTGTAACTTTTAAGAGGAGAAGTTTTATCTATGAAGTATATGAAGAGAGGACAGGATCTGGAGGAAAACACTCAAGAATGAGATTTTTAAGTCATATTCTATGAATTAGTAAAGTATTTAAGTATATAAAGGATGTGAAGTATTTTAGATAACCTTTGATTTCTAACACCCTAGCTGACATGAACTGGACACCTGCATTAATTTACAGTGACTTCAGAGAGGAAGTGTGGAAAAAGGAGAAGCAAAAAAAAAATGACTGCTAACATTGTGAACCTTGATAGTGAGAGGGGGAGAGCAGAAATTTTTATTTATAGTAGAAAAAAAAGAGAGAACAGAGGTTCTGAAGGAAAATTAGGAACTTAGTTCTAGTAAGACTGAGTTTGATGGCCAAAGAAGCTAATCAAGAAGAAATGACAGACCATGAGTGCATATTCATTCCTGCCCATTATGCCAACAATTTCCACTATACAATGAAAACTGAACTGGACCATATGGATGCTGTAGTTTCACCTATGAGCTATGTCCTTATGAATAGCAAACCTCAGCCTGTCCTAAAGTTAAAGGATAAAATTAGTCTGTGTTTGTTAGTGTGGTATTGTAAAACTGGATAGTGATTTTGATGCCTTAACGTTTGATTCTATTGGAAGTCATCTCAATTAATAACTCACATCTAGTATGGTTACTTTCATTTTTCATATTTCATATCTTTAAGTGACACATTCAAAAAGGGGTGGGACTTATCTCAGTAGAGATGAGGAATTCACTACTCAGCTTTAAATATGGATTTGCCAGAAAAAATATGTTTGCCAGAGACTTGCATGGGCTCTTTGTTCTGGAATCTGTTTTGTCTAAAGGAAAAAACTTTCTAAGACAGCACGAAGTTCTGATTACGAACCTAAAAGTTTCAAGGTTTTATCTTGGTTTATATGCTACCTTGGCGATCCAGTGAAACCAAGACTATTATTAGCACTATTCAATAGTGGAAAGTGAAGAACTAAACCTAGTGGCTGGTTGTTCTCTTTAACTTGTATTTATTTGCTTAGTTTGGATTAATGTTTTAAACTTCTGCTTGAGAACTCACTTTATGAAAATGGTTTTTGTGTTGTCTCCTGTGGGTTGCGATCACAACACAGGCTTAATATTCCTCTTTTCATTGAATTTTGATGATCATCACCATTCTTCAAATTATTGGAAACATTGGAATAGTAGCACATCGAAATATTATGACACTATTTTTAAAAAAACTCTTAAATACTTTTACATGCTTTAGATAAAAAAAATTCCAATTAGGCTGCAGCAAACAGAAATAAAACTGACACTAGTCAGAGACACAGAGGAGGAATTTAGAGGTAATTTTATTTTTATTTTTTTAAGCGCAGTGAGACAAATTACTTTTTACTTGAGAGGGAAGAGAAACAAAGTCAAGAAATAAAAAAAAGGAAGGGCACAGCTCACAACAATTAAGTGGAATAAGGTTCAAAGACTTACTTAAATGGCAAAGACAGCAAGAATTACTAAGCAGAAAGGGAGGAACAAATAGTTTTTTTTAAAAAGCCAGTTCTTTTCTAGTTGAAATTATTATTTTTGCTAAAATGGAGAACCAAGAAATAATCAATTGACTCATTTTCAGCCCAAGCAGCTAAGACTAATCCTAGCATCCCTCACACAAAACAATGACAGCCCTGTCTTACTTTTCTTCCTGAGCTTGGTGCTGAGAACCACAGTGTGGGCTTTCCAGTTCTGAGCCACTTCCCTGCACTGGGAAGGGCTGAACCTGTTAGTAATGTGTCCTAAGGTCTTTCCTAGCAAGTATTTTGTGATGAACCACTGTGTGATATTGAGCCTGCTCAATTCAAGCAGTGAGCAAAGATGAGTTCATAACATATTACTTAGGGCATCCCTTTGTTAGAAAATCTGGATTCTATTTGCTCCTTCCATGAATATTTAATTATCTTATGCAATGCAGAACGGCTGTGAAACAGACTGGAGAACATTATGCACAAAATAATGGGGGGAAGAAGGGGAGGGTGTTCAAATGGATGGGTCAGCGTACTTCTGGAAAGTGATATATGTGTGTTCTAATCTCTCTTAACAAGGGGGGGCAGCTGTGGCTACATTTTTCTTTCTCTGGATGTTGCTGCACAGTGAATTGCAAATGATTTCATGTTGACTCAAGATGCTCTTTGGTTTACCAAAACCAGTGTTAACCGCTCTTTTTTTTATTTTTCTCAGTTCCTGGCAGGTTGACAGAGACAGCTCTTGGCCTTGCTTATACTCTAGTCCCCTTGTTGTTAGAGTGGCAAGATCATTCTACCATTGGAGACATGGTGTCAGGCTTCTCACTCCAACGCCTTATTTATCATGGTCAGTAGTTTCAATATCCACATCTTGAGAAGTTAGTACTGGAGGTGGAAAATTGTATCAATAAACTTGTATTGTTATCCGTAAGCTTTGTTGAAACCGGAATTTCCCTTCAGTCCACTGAAGAACTTTGATGAAAACAGAATTAAGCATTTTTCCCCAGTTATGCTTTCCCACTGAACACATATTGCCTTCAGAGGTTTGAACAAGTCTCTTTGAATAAGATTTATTAACCTTTTTAGTTTTTAGTTGGACTTTGGCCCTTCTGATTTTTACCCTGTGTACCCTCATGACATCCCAGCAGTCCTCCTGAGTGCCAAAACAAAAGACACTCAGAAATCCTAGCAGAAATTCTAAGCTGTGCCATTTCTATGATTCCTTCAATAGTGAACTGAAGTCCCAAGGGAATAGTTTCTAAATTTTTTAACCTCATTCCTTTGGATTCTGCTCAGTATCCTTCTTTTAATAAAGCAGAGGGACCAGAAGCTCTTTCATGATCGTGAAATTAAGGCCCCAGTTGTACAGCCATTGGCACTCTGCTCCCCTGTATCACTGTGATACAGTCCTTACCCAGTGATGTTACCCATATTCTTAGTTTTGTTCTTGTGATATATATAGAATCAGGTCTTATAAAAGCCTGTTTGCTATGATGGGTACTTTAAGTATTTCTTTGGGCTGAAGCTTTCCATATAAAAGGAGGACAAACAAGCTGCTTGTGGAATCTGAGTGCTCAAAGTTGAGTGCAATCGAAGCACTTATATGACTGTACAACAGAAAGGTGACCAGATTCATTGCATATTGAACAACCTCTCAACCTTGGTGATGTGCTAAAAATTTTACCATTTTTAAGCCCTCTATGAAAACTCTGAAGACTTTTTGTCTGCTAGAATCCGGACAGATACAAATTCAGTTTTATAAAATACCTTCTTGAAAATATGAAAGCTACCAAGACAAAAGTGTATGCATGACTGTCTTTCTCCCTTTACTTGCAAAAAGTGTAAGGTACCAGCTGCCACAAGGTAGAAGGCAATGTTAAATTTAATCAGGTAAATAATCTCTTGAGTTTAATTTAATTTTGTATGGTTTCTCTGTTGCTTGTAACTATTCAATTAAACAAAATAAAGGAAATGTGTAGCTTCTTACAGAAGAAATTTTAGAACATTTTTCTCCTTGAATTTGAAATCAAATTTTTTTCAATACAAAAACCTGCAGTCATTAGAATTATTTTTTATGGGGCCACGTTAGAAATAAAATACATTTCTCATTATTTCAGTTTAGTGGCATTACTTCTTCTTGATATGAAAACACAAATCCAATAGCAATCAGATTTATAGATTTGAGGCACAGCTGAGTGCTTGCTGCATGTGCTTACCTATTTGTCTCCCTCTCTTACCTAGTCCTGTCCTGTGAAGACACTAAAGAAAGGAAGACCCAATACTGGAAAGACAGGGTGGACACTCTGGCTTTAATCCAGCTGAATGAACACTTTAAGCATCGACTTCATAGGAAGCATTTAAGTAGTTCCATGGGTGTTTGAAAATGTAAAACTGTAAGGCTTAATTCTGTCCCTAGTCCAAATCATTGGGAAAATTCCCATAGCAGAGAACTGGAAACTAATTAATGTGTAAAGCAAATATTATTGAATGTTATGTAAGCACTAAATACAATTCTTAAATTTAATGATCAACAGAAGCTAGTTCTAAGAAAACACTCAAAAAGATATTAAGCAAGCCAATGGCAGTTTGCCTTTCATATATGGAATAAACTACAGGACTTAGACCTTCAAACTGGAAAGGAGAATTAGAGTCATAAAGCACAAGTAGTAGTAAATAAATAAGCAATAGAAATTAGTATATGTTAGCTTTTAAAGTGTGTTTTTTCTTATGCCCTTGGAAACAATTCCTAAATACAAGCCATGTAAAAGAAAACAAAACAAAGAACACTTTGTTTTGTCAGATACCCACAATCATAATGGCACAATGTTAATATTAAAAAATTAATTAAATAAATGCAAATTTTAATCAAATAATTAAAACAGCTCTTACAAGCTCTTAACAAACAGAACAGCCAAGCTTTTAGGTTTTGAAAACAAAGTCATTTTGTGTTTATGTGAGACTATTTAGAAAAGGAATCAAACTACTTGCTACCTCTGCCCTTTTTTAAGCACTGCCTGGGCACCAATGTTCCTGTGAAATTGTTTAATCTTTTACTTGTGCTGATGAACTCTGGTACTGTAACAGCAGTTCCTTCAGGTTAATTTGATCCCAATACAATGTCCATTCGAGCCAATAGGGATAAACTTAGAGGCGTCAGTGGGCAATGTGTTAGGCAGTATTACAAATGTTGACTTAAAAGTACACGGAGGCTTTTAATAAAGAACCTCTCACCCATGTGAGATATGTGCATGTATTAAGTCAGATCCTCAAGATTCATATGCATTATCTTAATAGGTGAACTAGACTTTTTATCACAAAAGCTAAGGTTTACAGGAGAACTTAATACTCAGAACATCCACACCTATCCACAGTCAGTAACTATGGCCAGTGCTCTTAAATGGCTTTTCATTGTTAAGACAGATAGGAATATCCTGGAATAAAATTGCTCTAATTTGGTAATCTGCATGGATACCAAAGAAAGCTCTGACAATCCAAGTGTAAGATAGCATATATATTATTTTTACCAGACAGTATAACAGTAGAAAGAGAGAACAAACTCTTCAAACAAAAAAGAGAGAATGCAAGTACTTCCCCACACATTTTTTGAGGAAGGTTGTCAGATGACATCATTGTCCATATATAGTTTCCCCTTCAGCTGCGCTTTTTGCTGTGAGCCCAGTGATTGCAACATTGAGTGTACCACAGGAAATGGTGCAGAATTCTGCCTCACAACTGAGCAGCAATAACCCTGACCCATATAATGTTATTTTTATGCCGATAAATTGAAATACAATTATAGCATAGACAAAGAGTGAGCAAAGAAAACACTTGCTTAAGCTCGGTGAAATATGTTAATTTTATGGCTTCTCAAACACAAGTAGATCACATCTAAGAGGACTTGGAACAGAGTGGGTGTATGACAATCTTTGTTAGTAAATTAGATACAGCCTGGTCTTAGATATTCCTACAACTATGTTCCTATGGAATTGAATGGAGGAATTGACATCATGCACAAGATTTTAAATATGAGACTGATAGGTTAGGAAAATTACTGATTTTTTTATTGAACCGTGCTTAAAAAAGCAAATGAAAGTTGTAGTTATTTGATATGCTTCTGTTGCTATGATGAAAACCAGGTCAAAATAAATATGAACATGGAAAAATAAACAGGGAAGAGCCATAAGAAAGAAGAAAAAATATGACTGATAAGTATAATTTGTTTACTTTAGAAAAAAAAGTAGTAGAAAGCATTTTGCAGAAAATATTCTCACCTGCCAAGGATGAGATATTAATGATTACTCCTCCATTGCCTCCATTTCCTTTTCTCATGTATTCTAGGCCAAGGTAGGTTCCTCTAATCACAGATGTCTGGTATAAGGGGAAGGAATTATCAAAGATATTCAAAGATTATTTGAAACTATTAAAATATCTTACTGAATTATTTATGGTATACAAAATATCTTTCTGTTGTGCTCCTACAAACTGAAACTTGCTTTTATTGTGGTGCTTAGAACCTGTATTGCTTTACCAGTGATCCTATTTATAGTTTGAAGATTATAAACACAAAAGACACTCCACAGTATTGCAACTCCATAACTTCAGAAGCGGGACTGCAATAAATAGAAGTAATAACAGTTTACTTATTTTTCTTAGGAAGATATCAATAATCAAACTGAAATATTGCAGAGTGAAATAAGAGCCATGAAAGAAATTAAATAAGTAAATTATAGACCAAACAGACGCCTTATCTAAAAATGTAAGTGGCAGATGAACTGATCTTAATCCCATCATTTTTGTTGAGACACACTGTTATACACAATAAAAATTGTACAGACTGTATCTGCATTTGGCTCAAGTCACTAGAAATTTACAGTTTTTAGGATTAAAAATATATTTCTGATCTCAGGATATTAAAGATTTGTATTATTTTCTGGCTAAAGTTATGGGAGCTTTACTAGTCCTCTCAAATGAAAGTTAGCCCAAACAGGCAAATATAGATAAGGTAAAAAAAGCATTCTAAGAGATGTGAAAGGTTGTTAGCTTAATATTAGTTGCAGTATATGATTTTTACAATTTTTTTTAAGAAAGTACTTTGAGGAAAATTTCTGAAACCTGTATAATCCTGATTCCTTAAAATCTGGTTTTGACCCCTAATGCAGTTAGAAATTCTGCTGGGATTCCTCTCACTGAACTTCAGACATTTAAACTGAGATGTCCAAATGTATAACAAGCCTGGGGTTATCAGCCTCCTGGATGAATCATGAGAGAGAGTTTCTCCCAGAGAGTGAGTCACTTTACCTGAGATTTAAACAAACAGTAAGAGAAAGGCAGCAGACAAGGCTCCTGGTGGAAGACAGTAACTTTAGTGAAACATTGCAGTGTTACTGCATAGAGAAGCTTTTTTTGTTTCTCTCCTGGGAAGTTTTGTTTCAGCTAACATGTTTTTTAAAAATATTTTGATTATTATCAAAAGGATGCTATAACAGATACTTTAACAGAAACTTTCTGTTTTTCAAAATTCTCTTCAGTGTCATTCAGTCTTGAAACAGACCAAAGTAAATCTGATTTCTCTCACATGTTCTGGAAAGTAGCAGATCCCCTTGTAAAGGTAATCTAGTGCTGTTTAATGTTGATTGCCACATATAAATTTGATTTATTAAACCAAAGATTGTTAATGCCCAGTAGTGTTGCCGTAAGGTATACTTATTCTGATCATAAACTAACTGGCACCTCAATTGAAATTAGATTTGGACTTAAGACTGGGTGGTATTTTTTAATATATACTTATGATAGGCTGTACAGAAGATATTTGGAAAGAAAGGGGTTGTACAAAAGATATTTTAGAAAGAAAGGGGTTAATGTTGTCTATGGAGAGCAGGTGCAGGTCCTGTCATGCCCTGGAGCAGTGGCTCAGCCTGTTGAGCAGAAAAAGAGAATTCCACTAAGGATGATTAGAGAACATAAATCAATTGAAGAAGGAAGCAGCTTGGGACTCCTTAAGGATTTTTCTATTCCTCCAGCCTTCTAAGAGATAATAGAGCTAGATTAGTCCTTGTACAAATTACAATTATAAAACAAGAAAAAAGTGGGTTGCTTGACTCTCCTATGAAAATTACTGTATTGTTCTTTTTTTCTCTCTAGAATCCATTAACTTAGTATTTATTCAAGTGGCTGGGAACATGTTCTCCTTTACATAAAGGTATTGTGAGAGGTAGTCTTCAGAATAAAGGCAGACTTCCATTTGTATATTGCCCCTTACACCCGCTATATCCTTGTAATCCTTACCTGTAATCCTTGCAAATACCTCATTGAGTGTGGCTGATTTTGGGTGAAATGGCTATTTATGATGTTTAGGCTGATAAAGTAAAGATATTAGGCTGATAAAGTAAAAATATTCTGCAGATAGATAAACTCTGAACCCCATATCCAGGGTGAGAAGAACCTATCTGTTTGCACACTCAGCAGGTGATACTTCAGATGAAAAGTATTACGTGATAGATTTCCCATTCTCTTGCCAGAATCCACCTCTCTCCAGGAGAGAAAATCCTCTCAATAGTTCCCCAAGGAAGACAGCGGTGGCAGAACTTACTATAGCATGGAAGTCAACAATGTGTGCTTAGCAGTCTTAGTGCCACTTTCCATTTGAACCTGTTGATTCAGCTGCGTTTGTGAAGGGAAGCTGGCTCCTCATATCTGTGTGTCAAACACTCAAATGGGAAAGAGGTTTCCCAAAGAAAAACAGTATTTGGATTACTGTTTTCCAAAGAATAATAGCACATTTGATTTTGATTTTGTTATGAAATCCATCTTCGCAAGTGCACAAATTGCAGCCTCAGGCCTCCTCTCATATTTGACTTTGGATTCCTAATTATTGACGTCAGAATGATTAGTCTGCACTCTAAAAGAAAGATCATCATCTGTTACTTCCTTATACCATGAAATACACAATAGAAAGTGAGATGGACAAAGAATTATGTGTTTTCTGCACAGTTTTCTGGTTTTGGGATATGATTAAAAATGTCTGACATTTCCTTTCCATAAATTGAAAGAAACTAAAGGTCTCTTCAGATTGTGTAGTTCTCTAATTGAACTTCTAAAATAATTTAAAATCATGCTCTTAACCAACAATAATTCATAGCTTGTCTGTTGCAAATAGAAATTCTGGGAAAGTTAATTTTAAAATTACCTAATTAAAAAAATTGTCTGACTTGGTTTAAGATAAAAATATGCTGAGAGACTGTACAGGAAAGCAATTCAGAGCTGAAATTTTTGCAGTTCCTTTGTTTAAAACTGCATTTAGTGGAATGGAGTGTTCATAAACATGTCAAGAACAAAGAGTATGAAAGTAGTCAGATTTGTAATTAAATGTAGGTTAATCAAGAATTAGGACAGATGACTCTCACACAGTTTTTTTGACCCTGGCTATGGAAAACTAGTATCATTAAAATCAGAAAATAATCTAAATTACTGTCCTTCTAGCTGTTGAAAACCATGTGATTTAGCAACACTGCTGTTTATTTTCTTACAAGTATACAGTGTTTTACTATAGCACATAATGAAGATGGGCCATCAAGGTGCACTGGAAGTGTGAGTGTGCTCCCAAGAGGGCAATTTTACTCTTCAAGCGCCAGTGGAAAATTTAGGATTCTTTCCAATAGAGTTATAATATGAGCATTAGTTTTCATAAATTACAGATTTAAATTAGAGATCAGACCTTCTGAAGTGGTATCTGACAGCATGATAAACATTGTAAAATAAATATGCAAATACTCTGAGCATTTGCAATTGCTTTTGAGAGTATCATATCAATAATCACTAATATATTTAATGATTTCTTAAATGGCAATTTAAGTATCAGTGTCAAAATCAGAAATAAAACTTACAAAATCCTTGATTCTTGACATTTCTATGTATCCCATGGCTGTATAGCTTTAATTGTATAATTTTAAAGGAAATCATATATTGAAACTGTGATTCTAACTAGACTCCAAGTCTTCAATAGAGCACTAATTCATTTTTTTTTGCTTTTAGGAACCAAAGCCAGCCAATGTGTACAAATTCTTGCATTCCAACATTATACCTCTAACTCGGTTTTCATACTTTGTGTTCCATTCTAGCTTTATCCATTAAAAAAAAAAAAAAAGAAGAAAAAAAAAGGTTCTTCAGTGATGGTGCTCAGAACATCATTAATCATCATCCATTGCAGGAGACAATTTCTTTGAAGGTAACTTAGTACGTAGTGCTTTCTTCTAATGTTTCAAGGCAGGTGTTCCAACTGACATAGTTTCTCCTATTTAATAGGAGTTTTACCTATCTAATAAGGTTTCCCTTCTACCTCTGTCTGTTACTTCTGCTGTCTCCTTATGCATGCTAGTATTTCATACTGAGAAAATACATTAGCACCTTCAGTGTTGAAGATAAGTACTATATTGCTATTAAGATAGTACAGCAATATGAATTCCTTTGAGGAAAAAAAGGGTAATCAGTCCTAACATTTTATATAGGTTCCTGAGCTAACGTAGTTCAGTGCTAGGGATAATGAACAAAAATGAAAGAGCCATGGACCTGTGGTTTCATAAAGCAGGTTAGCACAGAGCTGGAATTTGACCCAAGATCATTTGCCTTTCATACTGTGATATTGTAAATTGAGGCTATCTATAAGGAAACATTTAAAGTACCTTGTAAACTGCGTAAGACGGAGTTCAAAAGTCTGAAACTAAGTGCTGCTAGTGGTACCCATGGAAAATTTTAGCATTTTGTTGTTGGACAGAAAGGTGGGACTGATTTTTTTTTAATGTATATTTTCTAGGAAGTAGACAAGTTGTAGCAAGCATGGAAGTCCCTTGGCATTGCTTTGTAGAGGTTAATTTAATTTCTATGAAATGAAATTGGAGGCTCTTGAGTTTGAATTTCCAGCTCAAACTGTGGAAAACAAGAAGTCTAGAGAGGGAGAGGTAGAGAGGAGAAAGGAATGTGCAGTAGGATTTGTTCATTTGCTGCAAATCCACGGCTTTTTTTACAAGGTTGGAGTGAAACACTGTCTTTTAGTGTTTTTATGGTAGTTTTCTTTACTTCCCCCCTCTCCACTCCACACACCTCCATTCGCAAAAGACATTTGAATAGCATTGCATTTTAAATAGCTAGGCTTAAGTTCTTAGTTTAAAGACATTTGCTTGTCATTGTACTTCAACTGTGGTTGCTATAAACATACATTAAAACTGTAAGCTAAAAAGTTCATTGACTTACTGTGCAATTAAGGTAGGTCACTGTGTCCTTCCTAATGCAATATGAACAACAAAAATAATTATACCTATATGCTTCTTCATGCACTTAGAGGATTGACCCTCATGTTACTAAGTTCAAAGGAAATGTCTCTTACTTGTTGGCCGCATCTCTCCATAGACACTTGGTCCCCTGATATAAAATTATGCTGAAGAATAGACAACTAAGCTAGTGAATTTCTGGTTGTCTTAGTAGGCAAGCTTGGTAAACCAGTCACATATACCATTTTATCTTTATCTGTTTGTTTTGGTTTGTTTCTGTGTTGGTGGCATTAAGAAACAGTGCTTGCCTTTGTCTGTGTTGTGGGATCCAGTGGTTATTTCCAGCTGCTGAATCCAGCTATGTGTCTGGGTCACATTATTTTGGGATGAAAGTTCAGTCCTTATCATTTCTCCTGGTACATTGGGAAAGGCAAGCAATGTGTATGGACCAGACGAAGGTTGCAGCATACTCTCAAGGGATCCTTTGTATGGCTTGCACAGTGGAACAGCCTTGTGACGATCATGAAGTCTTTGTCCCAAAAATAAATTCAGTTAATCACTTCTGATGTTTACTTAGTTACCCTTCTGATTTCTGCCAAGACATTAACTACCCTTTTGAGGAATATTTCCTTACTGATGAGCAAACTGATTTTGCAAGGTTTGCTAATTACTGGAACATTTATTGCACCGTGAGCTATACTGAAAGGAGTCACACATAAATATACAGTGTTGCATTATCTTCTCTATAGTTCCAATCCAAATATTTTGCAGGGACAAACCATGAATTTGGTAGACGTCTTTTAGTAACTTTTCTAAATTTAGGAAAATTGTTACCTCTCTCATTTATGGAAATAAATTATGCAAACCCATAAAAAACATAAAAACTTGGAATTGTTGGGCATTGCTACATTTTGTCTAGTAACGCATTTGCATTCTACTTCTTTCTGGGGAACGCTTAAATAATTGGATCCCACGTGACTGGGTTTTTTTTGATGTGCCCAATTTCTGGCCTGCAATTTAAAGTTTTGCCAGAATGTGTTAAAGTATGCAAAATCATCACAAAAACAGGAGATAGTTGTGATTTTGCGTTCAAATTTTTTCATAAATCTGTTTAATTACATTTGGGAAATTGGCTTAAATATATCTACAAAATTAATTTTTTTGGCAGAATAAAACAAGAAGGTAGTCCATATGTCACATAAAGTGCTTCTGAATTTTTGTTTAAGGTAATATTTGAAATGCAAGAAAATGTGATACTAGTCTAGCTACATTGAACTGTGTACTGCAAGCTATGTCAGTTTTCAGAAACCTCTGACATGAACATAAAAAGGGAATCTGCAAGTAATTTGGGGGATTGTCTTTAGTATAAAATTTGCTAAGTGCATTTGTACAGAGAAAAGATACTGTAGTCATAGTGGCCACTCTAATTACAGTGGTTCCAGAAAGCCTACATCATCAACAAAAGCTAAAATTATCAAAATTTCTTAGAATACCCAATTGTGTTTAACTAACATATATTTTCAAGGCTCATAAAGATGTGTTAGGGATTTGAAGAGAAAAAAGTCAGATTATATAATTTTTGGATCCCTAAAGTAAAAGTTCATACGAAGTTGAATGCGATAAACACTATTCTTATGCTGGAGGGCTGTAGGTAGGACTCTTGGTAAGAACGTACATATCACATGCCCCTGTGCTATTCTGTACATTAGTATGTGTGTGTGTGGTGAACTGTTAAACTACACTGGGAGTATCTGTTTAAAGTGGAATTCCTGTATGGATTTTTTTTTTGCACCATAGTAACAAGAGTGAACACTCGTATGAGTATGAGCAGTTGAAGTGGTTGTTGATTAAGCTGATATTGATCAAGTCCACACTGTGAGCTTTGGAGTTTTGAGGTGATGAATAGATGGCATTTCTGGAATACTTAACAAAAGAAAGTAACAGAAATATTTATAAAGTAATGAAAATATGGATGTTTAGCACAAAATGGAGCAAAATGGTGGAAAACACTGCAAGAGAAATACCTTTTTAGCAGTTGATACTCCTTCTACTCCCCATCCCCACCTTTATCAAGTTGTCTTTTCTTGCTCTCAGAAACTCTAATGGATACAAGTAGGAATTGTGTTTTATTCCTTCTTTTCCTTACAAATTAAGTCCCAGTTTTTGAAATTGCTTCTTCATTTCTGTTCTTCGTGCTTTCTCAAGCAGTACTAGCGGAGAACTTCCTTACACTCCTTTAAAAATATTCCTGAAGACCAACCAGTTCTGTGAACTGTTTTAGCCATAAAGAACACACCCCAGATGTGTTTGTTCTGATTTATCTTGCTCTGTACTGCTCTACTTTTGTACTTTGTACTTTAAACTGGGGCAGGGAATATTTGTCATTTCAATATATAAATGATATCACTAAGACAACAAGTGGAATGTAGAGGGCTTATTTTCCCTTTTTAAAATAAAAAATGTGTGTATTATGTGTATCACAATGTGTGACTGTAGCAATTGTTCTTAGGAATAATACAAAGAATACTTAAAATATCCTACATCAGGGAAATAGAGACATTTTTAAAACCTGTATTTTAGACATATTTTGCTCCTTTCAACAAGAAGCAAAAAACTCACCTAGGGTCTGCTTTTGCTCAATCACTTGTAATAAGAAAAAAAAAGAATAGCATCTTAGAATTGTTTAGGTTGGAAAAGACCTTTAAGAACATCAAATCCAACTGATAACCCAGCATTGCCAAGGTCACCACTAAACTATGACCCCAAGCACCCTATCTATAGGTCTTTTAAATACCTCCAGAGATGGTGACTCAACCACTTCCCTAGGCAGCCTGCTCCAATACTTGACAACCCTTTTGGTAAAGAAATGTTTCCTGAGATCCAGTCTAACCTCCTCTGGCACAACTTCAAACCATTTCCTCATCCTATCACTAAAGTGGAAGAAGAGGCTGACCCTCACCTCATTACAACCTCCTTTCACGTGGTTTTAGAGAGTGATAAGGTCTCCCCTGAGACTCCTTTCCTCCAGGCCAAACAACCCCAGCTCCCTTAGCTGCTCCTTATAAGACCCTTTACCAGCTTAGCTGCCCTTCTTCAGACATTCTCCAATACCTCAATGTCTTTCTGGTACTGAGGGGCTCAAACTGAATATGGAATTTGATGTGCAGCCTCACTAGTGCCAAATACAGAGAGAGAGTCGCTGCCCTGCTCCTGCCAGCCACACCATTTCTGGTAAAAGCCAGGATGCCTTTTGGCCTTCTTGGCCACCTGGACACACTGCTGGCTCACGTTCAACCAGTTGGCTGTCAACCAACACCCCCAGGTCCTTTTCCATTGGGCTACTTTCTAGCCATGCTTCCTGCAGCCTGCAATTCTACATGGGATTGTTGAGAACAAAGTGCAGGATTAGGCATTTTGGCTTATTGCACCCCAGACACTTGGCTTTGGTCCATCTATTCAGCCTGTCCAGATCCCTCTGTAGAGACCCTCCAGCAGATCAACACTCCCACCCAACTTGGTGTCGTCTGCAAAACAGCAGAAGGAGGTTCTCAGTGTCTTCTGTTTGAAACTCTTGTCACTGAAAAATTATTAAGACACCACATTATTTACCTGGACAGTAAATATCCTCAAGATTTCATGGTCAGAAGTGCCTTTAGTTTTTGAGCTAAACTGTAAGGTGGGTGACAGTCAAATATGTTTCTGACATGGACTTCAGTTTTTCTAGTGATGACTATCTGTGTTTGCAAGTTTGACAGGTGAGTGGATGCCTACAGTAACTTATATCCTGTGTTAAAACCAGGCACAAAAATAGAGAGAAATAAGTTGTCTAGAACACAGATAAAGTCTTCTATGAAATTCAAGGGATTGGTATTAATTGATATTGGTGTTGCATATCACTGAGGAGGACAGAGTAGTGTTACTTCACAATATGAAGTTTCCTGATGTTTGATTTTTCAGCACATTGTAGAAATTAGAGAAGGAGGAAGAAATATATGTACTTAAACCTTGAAGAATATGTGAAGAATAGACAGATATAAAAGGTCAAGAGAAGGGTGGTATGAAATCTAATTTTTTTTCCCAAATACCTATTTTGACATTAATTTTTCTGTAACTTGTCTCATATACAGTTTGTCTTACTTGTCCTGGGGTTGTTTTGTTAGTTTGTTTTCATGGAGGCATAAGGATTCAAAGACAGGTACTTTGGTCCTTAAAATTTTTGACAAAAACAAACTCAATTTTCTTATTCTGAGCTTTCTTGTTGCATGACAAACTCCAAATGAGAAATCTTCACATTTCACTCTTCAAATCTTCCTTTTGCTACTTTCTTTGCAGTAAGTATGATCATGGGGTGACTTGTTGAATCACCATTGAATTAGGACTTCACAGGTGATAGAATACTAGCTGGTGAGAATTTTTTTTAACCTAGAAAGTTGGTCTTTCCTTTGGAGCTTAGATGTCCCAGTAATATACTCTAAATTAAAAAAAAATTCAATTGAGAAACAGATATTGTGGTTCTTATATCAAAGAACTGGTAATAGTCTGTTCGAAAATGAATTTTACAAGCTCATTGAATGTACTGGGTTTTAACAAGTAAGTGCTCTTAAGAAGTGTACTTCTACCAGTGATGATGGTGAAATGGCTCAGATTATATGGTTGCTTTGTTGGTGAAGAAAATGTGGAGCTCTTGGTTGAATGGCAAATGGCAACTTATCTTCTAATGCAGGCCAGCTGAATCTCACAAGTAACTAAAATGTTCTAAAACCTTCATATAAACAGACTGGGCCTACTGTGGATGCAGCTCTACTGCTTTGGCAGTCGACTGTTAGTCCTCTTTAGAATTTCATTGTGTTTTATAGAAAGAGAATGTTTTCTGGTGATAGATAGCCTGAGTACTTCTATGCAGTGCTGAATGTCTCGGATAGTTTAAAGGACCCACCACACACCCTTTCTTTGGTTAGTACACATACAGTTACAAGGTTATTGTTTCAATAGCTGTGCTTACCAATCTGATGATTAATGCTCTGTCATATGGCACAATCTGTACAAGCCAAGGCTGTTAAGAGTATTCCAGCTTTAAATATGAACATGTGAAAGGAGATAATGCTTACCAAGTTAGTTTGTATAGTGCTTTCCCAGTCCTTCTCATTGTTCACTCCAGCATTATTAACCACAATATCCAGCCTTCCAAAATGTTCAATTACTTTTTTGAAAGCATCTATAGGAAGATCCAAGGGTGAAATTTCTTAGCATTTGTGGAAAGTAAGACATAAAGTACACTACATGCATACAAATTAATGCTTTATTAGTCTATCAAAATGTCTTCATTGTTTTCTTAGCCACTAATGAGCAACATGCAATTAAACGCTTTATCTAATATGCACTGATATTACACATAATCAGGGAAACTGAAAGGATTAAGATACCATAGTTGCCTTTTCATTCAGTTTTATGATGTCTGATAACAGGAGCTAATGAAAGTTCTTAGCATCTATACATTTTGCGTTAGATAGGATGTTTGACACCCTAATTATGTAAATTAAGCATTTACAGCTTGATTTGCAACAGTTTGACACAGTTAGTGAATTCAAGATTTGACACCATCTATTTTAAATGAAAAGTAAAAGCTTCATATGTTCAGAACAATTTTCTTCATTCAGTCCAAATATAAGAACACAATTTTTATTTAATGAATAATTAATATGAATATTTCAAATACAAATAATTCATCATGACTCTTGTTTAAATGTATATATTTATGGATACAATGTTATACATCTTTCTTGTCAGGTAACTTTAATAATGTGTATCTCAAATTCAAGTCTTCTTCATTCTGATGATAAAAATAGTGACCTGTCTTCCAAAGAATTTCAAAATAAAGAACTGGGAAACTTCCACAATGATACTGTGTTCTCCCAGGTGACAAGGTTTAGAACTGAGATAAAAGATGTATGTGGAAAAACATGATGATGTCATAGTGAGGAGAAAACTCATCAAGCCTGCCTCTGCTTTGACAAAGTAGTTAAATGAGATGACTTCCAGATGTTCATTTCAAACTAAGATTTTCCAGGACTAAAGACATTATCTGACATGTACATATAGCTTGTTTGGTTTTCTCTCCAAATATTGATCCTTATCACCAAATATTTATTATTATGTAAACCAAGACACCACCTGCACAGTATTATTTTAAAAAACATTGTTTGATGACTGACTGAATATCTACAGTAAAATTATGCTTGATAGGTCTTAATGAAACTATTTTACTGAAAGATGATCCCAGGAACATCTTTATTCTCTGACCTTTAGTATTTGGCTATTCAGGAGCATAGCAGCAGCTTTCAGACACCTACATATTTTTACAGCAGTTGAAGGGATTTACAAAGTTTTTTCTTGTACCATATGATCAGTACTGTTACAGCCTTTTCTTTGCCTGAATCCTACAGGTCCATCATGTTCTTGACATCAAAACAAGAGCTAGGCAGCTGATGGAAAAGGTTTTATTTGTCCAACTGCCTTTATTGTACCAATTTTTCTAATATTCTTATTCCATACTAGAATATTGTAATATTGCTAAATCCTCTAGTTTTGGCTCTCTGCCTTTTTGGCTTTTCTTATGTTTGTTGCTAATTCTTTCTCTCTTTTCTCAACTTAACTCTTTAATCACTTCTTCTCTCACCAATCCTGCATCAACAAGGGTAAATGGAAACCTTTGGCTTTATTACGAGCAGAACTGAGTATTTAACTTAGTTTCAATGAGTAAAATAAATACCGTTTGGGTCCTCAATTAACTTCCAAATTTTGGTAACTGGCTGATTCCCTTTTAGGCCTTCTCTAAATAACATCTTTCATCAACCTGATTCTTAATAGAATCTTTTGCCTTCAAAACCCACCATGGATAATAGTAATTTTGCTAATTATTTGTTTATTAGATTCACGGACTAACTGTAGTTTTCTAGTTTACACATTGAGAAGAGAGCCAAATGTTTTTCAGCTGTTTTCATATCTATGTTTAGAATATTTCTGGTAAAAGTTTGTCTACAGTAATCCCATCTCTTACCTATCCCCAAAAAGAAGAAACTCACTGTAAATTCTTAATAAAGTTTTCACTCATACATCAGTATCAGCTGACTTGTTTTTGCCTTTTCAAATGTAGAAAAATTCCTTTACATTGCACGCTAATTAGTGCTTATGGAACCATAAAAATTAAAAGCAGATGATCATATGAAACATTGAGTGAAGAAGCAAAAATGAAGAGGAGTTTTCATTTTAAAGGAAAGGTAAGAAAAACAGAGGAAAGCAAGCACAAACAGCAGTTATAGAGGAGCTTCCTAGATATCCTTGGAAAGCAAAAGTAAATGTATGGTGATTTTTCAAAAGTAGGATAAAATAGAAGATTTTTATGGGAGACTGTGTGAAAGAACCACCAGAGAAAAGAGTACAGTTAAGACTTGAAAGTAGATGAAGCAGCTGATTTCCTACCCATAAGCCTTGTGTACCTACAGATACTAGTTCTAGTATTGGGGACTTGTTTCCTACTATAAGGGCTAAAGTTATAAAAAGAGGAACTGCATTCATGCACATGACCTTTAACATAAAATACAGGATTGATTCATCCCATAAGACCTTTAAACATTAGGTTTGAAATTAATCTAAATTCATTAAGCAGTAGCATACAATTACAAGTGAAAAAATTGAAAATAAAGCAGTCAAAAAAACCCCAAACAACACCAAAAACAACACAGAAACTCCAAAAGACTGTAAGACATGATTGCAACTTTATGGTAAGAAATGTACAGCAGGATTAATACGATTATCAGAGAAGCATATGCAACAGCTGCTCTTTCTGTTTGTGAGAACCCCTTCCAATCCTACTCTTTTCCTAGTAATTTGGTTCTAACACCTCCCTTGCTGACCCATATTGCTCACTCCAGCTCCCAGTTCACACCCTGTTGGTCCTGCACTACCCTGGCACTAAAGAAAGAAGGAACTGTGGGAGAGAAGGCACACTGGGGTAACACCCATGCTACAGCAGATGTTACTCCTACCCCTAGGATGCCTTTTCTTGCTCCTAGGTTACTCCTCCCACTTGGAGAAACAGTCAATAATCAACCTAGCTGATAAAGACTTTGTTTGCCAATTAGAGAAGATCTCATATTTAAAGTCCAACATCTCTCTTACAGGCAGACACTGTAAAGCTATGGACTTAGGCATAGTCATGCTAGCTTGGAACTGTAAACAATATTGCTGAATTCTGGAATAACTGTAATGATTTCTAAAAGAGGAATGGATATGCTCAATGACCACTCTTGAGAAAGTGACCAGTAAAGTTTAGCGAACAAAAACAGAACTAAAAATATTCACATCTAGTTTGGCAGAAATTAATCTGGGGAAAGAGTGCTGAAAAAAGGGATGTCAAAATCTGAATCTGAGTCACTACCTATGATTGTATCATTTAATAATGAACCTTTGATGAAGTGATGTGCTTGTTATGAAATATTGTGAAGGGTGCATCAACATTATATGATATTCTAGGAACTCATTAGGGAACACTGTTTCACTAAGTGAAAACAGAAATGCAAATGATTCATGAGGGAAGCTCCTTGCATTCCCTGCATCTGCAAAATGTGTGTGAGGTGTTATCACCCCATAGGTAACATCACAGTACAGTAGCATGCTATTTTTTTGCTTTCAACTGTGGCAGTTCTGCTTCCAACTGTGACAGCATGCAATGAAAGTAAGTGTGCTGGATGGAAGGAGCACTGCAACCCAGCTCAGAATTTATTACGAGGGAATGCAGCTTGGAATCTGTACTGAAACCTCATAAAAACCAAGTCTGAGCTTTAAAGTTTATATATATTACTCATAAAATAACAATTATCTTCTACAGAGGGTTTAATGCAAAATATCACACACAAAACTCAATACAAAGGATTTCTTTGGCTTTTCTTTCCCATGTCCGAAGCAAAAGGGTGAAATTATGGTAGTAATGCTGGTAGTAATATTTCACATTCGCAGGTTCGGAAATAAATCCTTTTTGAGTCACTGTCAGAAGCGATCGGGAGCAGGCTGTCCCCCAGAACCTCTCGCTGCACTCTTACCGGTGCGGCAGCCCGGGCTCACTCCGGTCGCTGCGCTTTACACCGGAGCGCAGCACTGAATTTCCCTACCTTTCAGCTGCTCCTGATCCGTCACGTCACACTGGATGAACACCGTCCTTTGCGCTTCAAACTGTTCGTCCAGGGCCGCCTTGCTCTCCTGTCCGGCCTCGGAGTTGCGGTCCAGGAGAGCTACCTGAGCGGGAAGGGAGGAAAACGAGTGGCGGGCAGGCGGATGGACAGACAGACGGGTCCCCGCCGAGCCGAGCCCCGGGGGCTGCCGCCACCTCGCGCCCGTGGGTGCTGGCTGGAGGCAGAGGGGAGGGGAGGGAAGGGGAGGGATGGCGCGCTTCCCGACACTTACCTTGGCGCCCTTGCCCAGCAGCGCCTGTACGAAAGCCCGTCCGATGCCCTGCGCCCCGCCGGTGACCAGAGCCACCTTCCCATTGACGTGCATGGCCGCCGCGCTCCTGCCGCCCGCCCCGCGCCCGCCGAGCCCGAGCAACCCAGCGCGGTGTCACCTGCCCGCTTTCCTTTCTCCCTCCCTCCTGCCCTCCCTCCTTTCCTCCTCCCCCTCCTGCTGCCGCCGCTGCGGCTCATTCCCCCCCGCTCCCTTCTCGTGTGACCGAGAGCCGCCCGGAGCTGCCTGGGCGGGGGGAGTAGGGGCGGAGCGGGTCGTTAAATCGTTCTCCCGAGTGCCTGGATGAACCCCAGAGATCAAGAGCCAGAGTGAAGACCAGATTCATGCCCTCTTCTCGCTCCCGGGCTTTCCGGAGAGGATCGGTTCGCTGTGTCTCCCGAAGAACGGGTCCTACAGCAGCTACAGCTCTGCTCGGTGGAGGGGGAGATATGCGTGTGTGTGTATTAGAGTATTTGAGACTCCATAAATCGCGTGAGAAGCTGCTACAAGCTTTGATAAGGGCTCTTGGCAACTCTTCAGGCTGTGTGAGTTTTGGTTGGCCCAAGTTGCATGAGCAGCAGGGTGAGGAATTAAGAGTTCAGCCTCGAAGAAAACAAACATAGGGCCCTTTTTCACACTTCAAAACAGTCCACCAGCCTTCTACCTCTTATTCTGCTACTAAGCAGAATCTATTTGCATGAAAAATCATCCATTAAATGTTACGGGTTTTAGACATATCAAGGTAAGTGCTTTCTAGAAACTTGCAGGTCTGTGGATGAAGTAGCTTATATCTTAAAATGTATTTAACCACTTTTACAGTTTATAAGCCAGATTGTGTCTGCTACATTAGTGTGAACTGTATGCAACTAAAATTTCTCAATACCAAGGTATATCACTGTACAGTAGAAATAAGAGCAACCTTAACAGTCTGAAAGCTGAAATAAATTTTCTTGCTCGATAGCCTGTTATGAGATTCACAAATGTTATCCCATAGAAAATGCAATGTTGTGGAGTGTTGGGCAGGCAGAAAAATTCCATTATTTCAGTTCTAAGTTCTCTAAACATGTACATCATGCAAGTGCATGTGTGTATTAACACACACACTTGTCTTTTGTGTTCTCTGTTTTCTTTTGCCTGGTATATCAGGTTTAAACTTCTTGCTTATGCTTTCAAGGCCCTGAAGTACTCTGGCTCAGACTGCATCTCTATAATGTCTGTTGTCATTTCTCCTAGCTTCTCAGCAACAGTGTACCTACCATGCCTTCTCTCTTATCCCAACTACCTATTTTCTACTAGTCTGCCTTCATCTATGAAATTCTGCTCTTTTGTATTACCTAGAAGAAAGAAATTACATTGTTCCTAACACCAGCAAACTACTATAGAACCATTAAGGTAACTATGTTACCTAATTGAGTAAATTGAGTCAATTGGGTAATGCAAGATCTTGTTATTATAACCTTTGTCCTTAAAAATGTGAACTAATATAATCCAGCTGCTAAATTGGATCTCAGCCATTTAGTTTTCCTAAAGATCATGATTCACAGTACTTCATAAGAGCAGTCAGAGCTGGCCTCTGGGGTTAGTGAGTTGTTTGAATATGATACCCATGTTTCTGGGAGGACTCCAGATTGCTTTGGAGCTGTGAAATTTGTGCCACCTAAAGTGCCATGCCTAATGATTTCTTTCCCAACCAGCTGAGCCAGCTTCCCTAATTTGTTGGGAGACAAGTACAGTGCCAGTCAAAGTCACATCATGAGAGCAGTATTACCACACAGGGACCTAACAATGGCATTGTAGTGGAGTCTTTCACCTCAAACCAATCCTGGTTAGTCCCCCCCCTTCCTGTTCTCCTCCACCCCCTGTGACCAAGTCATTATCAACATCTGCCATGGTCTTTATTTCTCTGATGTAATAATATTTTTTTAAAGAGCTATGCAAAGGAAAAGATCAATAAAGCCCTTTGCATTTCCAAACAGCTGTAGCTGGAATGACCTTTGGCAACCATTTCTTAAATTGTTGATAGTTTGGCATGAATATTAAGAACAATCTGGACTCTTTAGAGATTCTGGAATGTTTTAAAATCTGAGTGCACACACTGTTTCCATAAAACAAAGCTTATAAGTCTGTATCCCAAAGATCAGCTTGGTTGAATGTAGTCCTGGGTATCATAGATTGAAATTGTGTAGAAGTCTTGTGATAAACTAACCTAGGGTTCTAACCTGTTTTTGTTGCTGAACAGGCTCTTTCCATTATTCCATTCAAGAATCTAAATGACACGTCTTGCAAGATGGCAGAAAAAAAGGTTCCACATTGATACCAGTAAATTTGGAAAAATATATTTGAAATCAGACACAGTGTTCCTAGCTAAAACAGTATGTACCAATCCTCCAAAACCAGGCAGAAGTAATAGAAGGATGGCTCTGTGACTTACCCCTGCAGGCAGCAAAGTTAGCTTGACTGTAAGGAATATGTGCGCTCTTCTCATTCAAACTGCGCTGGATTTGTTGCCAACTCACTACACGTACTCTTAAGAAATTTGTTGGAACATAGTCCTTTACTGCCCCAAGTTTACAATAAGGACAAAACATTGCCCATAGGAAAAAGCTCCTTGTAGACATTTGCCATGTTAGAAATCCAGAGTCAGTATCTCAGTCTTCTTGGTGAAACCCGGGTGGGGAGGTAGTTATGAAATATTTTGCTTCTGTGGTTCATAAATTGACAGTTTTTGAACCTTTCCTTCAATTTTCAGGAAAACTTTCTTAAAAGCATGAGGAATTCCATCTGTCAGTGTTTCAATGGTCCACCTTTTCAGATAACCCATCCTTAAGGCAGAAAAGTACCCAAGTTCACATAAAAAGTTGGAAGAACTGTCACAGCAGGCAGTAGCGTACTATAAAGGATCTGTCTTCCTAAATGGCCAGTTTACAGAAGATTGAGTATATGCTTTGGGTACCTTGTTCTTTGTGTACTGATATGTTGATTTAAGTTGGTATGTTTGTTTAAGAAAATGTGAGGTTGCATTATTCAATGGTAGAGTTAAACCGAATCTTACCACATTTATGATTTTTTTCATCAAAATGAAATGTACACTAACACTTGCCCTAAGGAGTTCTTATCCAATACATTAGTTAGACTCAAAAAATATCACAAACAACTATTATCTGAAATCACTAGCAAAATGTCTGGTTTTTTTGCTTTTCTTTCATGTCTGTGGTGCTTTCTCTTCCATTTCCCTCCATTTACTTAGTCCATTACTTATGCTGCACTGTTCCTTATAGAACACAGTGGCATCGAAGTGGGAAGGGACTCGAGGTAGTTTTGATCTGTTTTTGTAAAGGAATATGATCTCTCTGAGATGTATGCTGTCCTGTTCATTCAAAATGATTTTTCAAAAAAGCAACCCATGCCTCATTTTCATTACCATCTCTTCATTCTCTGCAAGGTATTTTCCAAGTTGCTATGAAAACTAAATAAGTGACATCATACCCGTGAATGGATTATCAGGCAATGCATATAGCAGGATATACAAACACAGTTAGGCAGCATGTGCACTTTGGTACGTAGCTTAGTGCATTTCCCCAGCTTCTACTGAGAAGAATAGGTGGAAAATGAAGATAGAGAAATGACACAAATGTCCAGCTTTGCATGGGGTGATTAAAGAACTGATTTCAGGTCACATACTTAATCTGGTGTGACCAAACCTTCCTTAACAAAAAACTTAAGTGTTCAGCAAGTATAAAACATTTTTCCATGTCCAAGAGGCTTTTTCATAATGCAATTTCTGTATGATCTCTTTGCATGTATTAAGTTGAAAGGCATCAATTACTGCATGAGAAGATGAGGTTATGCAGCTAGGCTTTATTTCAGATATTATACGTAGCTGTGTATACAAAATAATTCAAGACATAGACTGGTTGCCAGAAATATCTAGCTAACTCAGAGGGCAAGAAACTGAATGAACAACAGGCTCAGAGATTTGCCAAAATGCATTTTTAAAGCACAACATCATGTCAGCTCACGGGAGGTGAGTGGCTAAACTATTTTGTTCATCCAGGACAACAGCAGTAGATGCACAAAAATGTAATGTACTTGGTGAAAATTAGTGAAAACAGGATACATCAGAGTAGAGTACAAGAAAATAGTTGCAAAAAATCTACTTTTATGGCACTCATACTAAATGCTTGAGCTGTCAAGACTTCCATGGTGAGATTTGAAGTAAGACAGTAAAACAGTTCTGTGGTTGTCTGTCTTTTCAAAAATAGGAGGCTGGATAGAAGACAGGACAATATGGTGGTTTTGTTTTTTTTTAAATACAAGAAGTAGAAATTGAGGTTAGTATTATTGTCATAATAGAAATGGCAGTTAATGCATTAGCAGTATATGAGAATAAAAAGGCTTGGTTTAGTAGCTTAATGAGGATCATACAGTGAAGACTAGATCACTTTGCATTATAAATTAGGAAAGAGAAGTCACTGAAGACATTAAAAAAGGGAATGAGAAACTCATACAGTGCAATTTCCTGATTCTTAAGAATATCTGAAAAGTATACAATTTTTGTGAAGAGATTTCTCAGAGTATGTGGGAGGACGTTACAGTAAATGAGAAGCAAGAGAGGCGATGACTGGTTTTTAGATTGCCTTCAACTGATATTAGAGAAGGAATGCTAAGAGAGAGAGAGAGTCTCCTGTCCATTTGGAAACATCTACTACTACTGAAAGAAAAGTTTTAAAATACAGAAAATAATGTAGTAACAAATATCTAGGGAAAAGGGGAAGCAAATAACTGCCTAGGAAGTTAAGGACAAAAGATTTAGGAACCTTGTCTTGGATACCTATTCAGAGAGGATTTCTAGCTCTCCAACATGTCTTTCCTTGACCAAATTCCTTCTGTCATGCTGAATATTGATTCAGCCTGTATCTTAGGCATCACAATTGTAAAGTTTTCAATCCATTGTCCTGTATATAGGTCAAATAACTGAGGATCAATAAACTGTTGGTGTTTCACCGTAGATACTTAATGCTTTTAAGGAAAAAAAAAAGCTCAGAGCAATTAATGTAACACAATGCTCAATGAGGATATAAGCATTACTATTAAAATTAATTTTAAAAACTTACTAGATAAGTTAGGAAATTTGGGGTTAATCTGATGCCCGAGAATCAATAACACATTTAAAAAAATTATAGTCTGCTGGAAGAATGAGAATATGAGCATGAGGCCTTGCTAGGAAGGCAGTTCTGCAAGGTGTTAAACTTCTCAAGGCTCTAGCCAGGCTCTAAATGAATAAGGAAGGATTCAGTGTTAAAGCATGCCCTGCCCTTTCTCTATCTGATATAATTATAGGAGAACCTTTAAAACCCTGTATTTGACACTGTCTTTAAACACCCCAGCAGTATGGCAGCTGGCAGCAAAAACAAAACAAAAATATGTGAACCCCTCCCATGCTTCTTGCAACTTTGGCAACACACTATATGCAGGACTGACTGTCTATTCTGTTAATTTGATTATCAACCCATCAAGCAGTGCAAATATCTACACATTTGAAAAGAAAATGTTGTAGGCTTACACTCAAATTGTGAAAGGCTTCTTAAAATCTAGTGTGAGCAATTAAAATCAGACCAACCACCCAGCAGAGTGTGTTGTGTGTGTAATTCTAATGCAAGTGATTTGTTTACTTCCTTTAAGGATTAAAACCACAGAGATAAAAGTCATGGTTGAAATTTGTTGAAATGCTAGAGTCTGATTAATTATTTTATTTGATAAATACTATTAATGGGCCTTCTTTGAGTAATATCCAGTTGAGGAGAGAAAAAAAGGTTTTTATTATATTTTAACATTTAAAAGTAAGAACATTACAAAAAAAGAGAAATCTCAGAAACCCCTCATTCCAACTCTGAAAAATAAAGAATTAGCAGGGAGGCATGAATCCAATGGGCCCTCCTTATTATGCTTTCCAATTTTATGTATGGTCTGATGGTGATAGTTTTCTTTCAAGCTAGTGTTTTGACTCTTTCCTTTTTTTTTTTCTATACATGTCTCTATCTAGGTACATCAATTTCTGGATGTTCTGTTTTAGAAAAAATCTGTCCCATACAGAGTTTTTTTTGAGCTGGGGCACACTATTTTGTGCTGCAGAGTGATTTTTATATGTATGTTTTAGGAAACTTCCACAACTGTCTTTTGTGAAAAAACTTGAAAGTGCTACAGAAAACTATAGATAAACATCTGGTCATAAGAATGATGTAGTGACATTCAGAAATTACATGACAAAGTGAACAAAGTTCAAAGAAAATTATGAAAAAGGAAGCAAAAAAACTGGTGAGTGATATACTTACTAGAAATTACACTTATCACGTAAAATGAAATTAAGAAATGATTAAAAAATCTCAAATGTTAACACCATGGCACTTTTTCTCATAGGAAGTTCATTCTTTTAAATTATTTTTTTATGCTTAGTGTTATGAAATACATGAAATTTAAACAGAAACTTAGTAAAAACAACAAAAATATATAAAACTGCGAGAATCAATTTCATAATTTCTAAAGGAAATCTCATTGTTGATATTGGTGAAAATATAAAAAAGAACTATAAATATTTACTTCAGGTATGATCAATATAAGCTTAGATGTAGATATAAAAAATAATAACACTTCTAAAAAAAATCTAATAAAATGAAGTGTCCTATGCCAAAGGGACGACTTTAGCTAACACTTAAAATTTTAGCTGCTAGGCTGTTTTTGAAGTATTTTAACTAATAGAAGTTTACAGTCAATTAATGAATATTATTTTTGATCGCTGAAAAGCTCTCAGCTAGTGTTGAGTGATTATGGATGGTGTACACAGGCACATTTCACAAATTCTCAGCTGTGTGACCTTCAGAGAAAATGAGATGTATTTGCAAGACAATTGAGAATGATATATTGTGGGCTTTCTAAGTGAAATTCTTAGATGAATCTTGACTTACAAAGGAACATTCAGGGTTTTAAAGAACTCATCTATGCGGCTTGGTAAAAGAACCATGTTATGCTGGTATAAGAACCTTTATTTTTTTATGACTGCAGCCACAATCATCCTTCTGTTCATATTAAAGGCTCCAACTAAATATTTAGTGCAAATCTATGTGGAGGCATTATCTGCACATGCTGAATTCATTTGCTGAGATATACAAATTAGTTCCTGCTTACATAATAGGGTTTCCTTCATATCACCATCAGAAAGAAGTTGAAATCCTCAGTGTAATTATTTGGCTAAGTTTGAATTTGCCATTATATTCTAGAATATCTGAAAATCTTACTAGTAAGTGCATTCTTCTAAGACAGTGTAAATAACTAGGTATCTTTCTTCCATTTTATATTTCTGCTATTTGGCAAGTAGAAATAAACTTATCAATTTTTAGAATTGTTGTCTAACTGAAAGCCTTTTTTACTACTAGAAAAATGATATCTTTGACTATATTATGAAACTTGAAACCTCACGACAGTTTTGTTTGGATGGTAAATCTATAATGTATTGCAAAAATTTTTGCATGAAGTCATATAAATAAGTCTTTCAAGACACTTCAGAAGTCATATAAAAACAGAATGCACAGCCACATCAAATATGGTAACATACTTAGGTATTTCTGACAGAAAAGTAACTGATACACTCTTTTAAATATTTTAATATTTTCCAATTAGCAGTTACAGTATAGAATTAAAAAAACCCTCAACATTTATTGGATTAATTCCATTTTGAAATTAGGCAGAAGCTGGCACCAAATGTAGTTTAACCTTGTTTCATTTCATATATGAACATTCATTAAGAAAATAGCATGAAAAGATTGAGGTCACATATGTCTATGAACTGGAGACAATACAAAATATTTACAGGAAATATTTAATTTTGCTTGTGCACTAAATTACTACATTTCAAAAATCATTTTCTTAAAATTTTTTTTAATATTTTATTTTTAAAATTTTCACAGTAAGAGATCTTTATGAGTGTCCTAGTTTGAGCAGCCAGGATCAGTTCATCACTATGTGGGTGTAACCCAAACTGCGTATTCTACACCCTCTATGTCATTTCCCAGGAGCTATTAACAATAGACCATTTGCAGCAGCTGCCCAGAGCACACCTGACCCCTCAGGCTACAGTTATGGGTGATGTTAACTCTCCTCCAGGGAGTCATTAGCACCTTCACACGCCGTCTGAGGGTCATGTCTGCTAACAGGCCACCAAGGATTCAAAAAATATCTCACGACTCACAACCACCCACTGTGGAACTCCCCGCCCTGGGGAAAGTACTGGGCATTCCCACTCAAACCTGTGTGTATATAATCTTAGGGTCTTGGGACTTCTGGTACCATTCGTTGGATCCACAGGAGGACCAGAACCTCAACCGGACTGCAACCACCACTCTCGACTGGACTGTGACCACCACCCTTGACCAGACTGCGAGCAGCACTCTCACCAACAGGTTTTCCGTCCCCTTTTACTTTGGACTCAGGAGGACCACGTGGGGCTCAGCACGGGGGCCAACGAACACCATTCTGTTCATGCCCCAGGGTGCTGGGTTATACATCTGGGTTTGTGGGTTAAAACCAATTGCTTGTCCATATAATTGTATTATTGTATTATTTTTTATTAAATTGTAACTCTGACTTGTGGTCTCTTTTGAGTTGGGTTCATTCCTCCTGCCAGTTTACCTTTAAACCAGCACAATGAGAGAGATCATAAAGTACTTTCTTAGAAATTATTATGAGGGCATCTATGAACAGGGTTGGTAACACAACCCAAGAAGCCATCTCACATTTCTCATTAGAATTTGTCTGCTTAAAATTCTTCATAATTCTACCGTGTCAAAAGTAAGATATTTTCATATCAGATGTTTTCTTCAAATTGGAAAACTGCAGGTAAAGACAAGTTAAGTAAGAACTGAGACTCCCTACATCTGCAAAAGTAATTCGGTAATTTTCAAACAAATGCTCAGTCACAACACCCTCAGGATGTTTTTGTTTTTACCAGGAAAACTGTCTCACTGACAGTGTTGATGTGCAAAGTGTAAACTCTGTGTTAATATGTGTCTAGTTCATGCATAAAATCTTCTAGTCTTGTGATCAGTCCTATATGCTATGATATGAGCAGTGAGCACAGATACTCATCTGGGCTTTGTGCTTAATACCATGGCAATGCCTCTCTCACTACATTATGTTTTTGTGCAACTCCAACTTTTCAAAATAATTCCATAGCAAAATAATTGCCTTGGTTTTGGTTCTTTTCTTTTTCCTCTCATCAGGGAGAGGGGACTGTTCAATCCACATTTCTGTCTTTTGAGACGTGTCATTTACTTATATAAGTTAAAACTCCTGTAGGGTTTAAGTACTTCTGGCATTCATGTGACACAGGGTAATGATGGAATTTCATGAGGCCAGATAAAACAGAGATAGGCTAGATACAAAGGCAGAAACACAGCAAATATCTTCTTCTTACTGTTTCTTATTTACTGCCTTGGAAAGTATTTAGAAATGCGTACAGTGCACTAATTAAGGTTTGTGTTAAGATAGGCAGACTATTTATTGGGATACTTAATTTCTCTCCTAAATATTATAAGGCACTACTGTTGATGGAAGTAACAGGTCTGTAGAAATGAAACATATACATGATTACTGAGATACAGATACAATCCTGAGATTATCTCAGTTGGTTAGAGCATTGTGCTAATAATGCCAAGGTCATGTGTTCAATCCTTGTATGGGTTATTCACTTAAGAATTGGACTTGATGACCCTTGTGAGTCCCTTCAAACATATTCTGTGAAGTTGCCTTTTTATGGACCCAGACCTTCCTCCTTATGTGAGTGAATTTCATTTCTTGGAATGAAGATTGTCAGTACCTTAACATTATACTATTAAAATAAAATTTTCAATTTTCTGAAATGCCTTTTCAATTAAGAGAGAAATATTGCTCCTATTTGAATTATTTTGTATCCTGTAACACTACTGAATAACAACGTAATGTTTGAGATGCTAAGAATTACTCTTTAGTCTTTTCAGAAAAAAGTGAAAAAAAAAAATCCCGAAAACTGAGAAGTTAAAAATCCAAACTAAGAATATGAGACTGAACATAGGAATGAACATGAAAATGAACATAATCTGAAAAAAATCTGTGAACCACGTAAAACCAGAATGAGTCCTGGTGACAACTTAAGTATTTTTGTTAAAGTGAAGTGAATCAGACTGGATCATTCCACCTTTCTAGCTCCCTATACCACACCATATTTCAAGTCACTATTCTCTGTAAGTAGAGATGTTCAGAGTTTCAGTATTAAGAAAGTCCAGATCTCTTATGGAACCACATTTATTTTGACAAGTTTCAAAGAAAAAAATCATTAGAACAAGACTGTTCTTATTCTATTAATAAGAATTTTTTTGGCAAAATTAATTTTATTCTTAATTGGTTTTCTTACTTTTTATTTGGGCCTTTATATTCTATTAGTTGTGTTATGTTATAAATAGTTTCTGTTATATACAATATTTTTAATGTTTTTCAATTTTCTAGCAGTTCTTTTTCCCCCAGAATTTCTAATTTCATTTTCCACAAATAATTTCTTGACTATGAATTCCTTTGTAGTGATAAAAGTACTTATGAAATGTGAGAATTTTCCATAAAATTGAACATCAGCCATTCTAGTCAGGGGTTTTTAAGGCTTATTACATTTTAAGGCTTACTAGACAAACACATTTAGACAGATTGTCTGCCTGGAAAACAAATAAGGATAATGCTATTAGACTGAATTCCCATGAGTGAAACTATTTATTCAATTCCCCCCTAATTTTTATTGCCTCACAATTATTGCCTTTTCTTTTGCTTCAAATAATGAGGCTCCCACAAGGTACTCAAATGTGTGTTGTACAAACATTTATTAGACATACCATCATCATCATGGCTAGGCTTCGTGAACAAAGACTTGGGATATACCAGGGCATGACAAAAAGATCATCCTCCCAATTTTGGAGGGAAAATTTGTGTTGGTTTGTGAATCATAGCCCAAGTCTAAAGAATTATGTAATCCATTTCTAGGCAGCAAAGACAGCAAAATCTATAAGGCAATTTACAGAAGAAGTATTGCAACAGAAGTCTACAACAAAGTTTAAATAAAGTGTTCTGGTGATCTGAACATATTCATAATCCAGCACTGTAATTAAAAAAGTCCACATCAACAGAACTTTTTCTCAGGCTCATGGTGCCAGTTAGCATTGTTATGCATATACATATATATATATCTCACATGTATAAATCTACTGTTAATGACCATTGTTCAGCCATCTCCAAGTAAGCAAAGCAATGCCAAAATATGAGGCACTGGTCCCAGATGGTTGATTCATATCACTGAAGTGAAGTATTCTATACATAAACTTTTTACACAGTTCATTGAGAGAATGTGGTGTGTGATCTAAATGGGAAACTTTTCTGCTGAGCCACTTAGAGCTTGTGAGTTAAGCATCACGTAGGATTTATGCACAAGCCTTGTGCTTCGGGTGTCTGTTCGTTTGTCTCCAGCGCACTTCTGGACTGTGGAACCCATTGCCATATGATGTATAATTTTAAATAGACTCAGAAATTATCAATGAGATTTACGTTAATTAGACACCAAATTACCATCACTGAAGGTGAGATAGCAAAATGTGGGAAACTTACTATATATATATGTGTGTGTGTGTGCGTGCGTGCGTGTACGTATGTATGTATATGTATGTTCTGATCTAGTCTGGCGACTGTCAAAGAAGAGATTCTAGAATATGTGGATTTTTGTTCAGAATGAGTGCTGTCATGTTTTCTATATTATGGCAGTACTGCAATGTCTATAAAGTTAATTAAATCTATTCCGTACATTTTTTCAGAACATTTTTTCCAGAGAAAACAGATTATTTTTCAAGAATGTTTGATTGGTTTTTAAAATCTAATTTAGGTATACTCCTGTCCTTCTCTATATATCAATATTCATTTAATAATCAAAATACATTTGTGTGTGTGTATCTAAATATACATAACCTGCATACCTTTCTATACGAAGGAAATAGACCAGTTCTGCATGTCACTAGTTTCTATTTGAAAGATAAATTAGCCCATTATGAAATACCCAAACTGGTACAGCTGGTAAAATAGCAACACTATTTACAGAGTGAGTTTATGTTTTCTTTCCTGGCTTAGGTGACATTAGGTGGGGCTCACAGAGTTCATTGACAAAAAATGCATATGTATATGCATCTTATAGTGCATTTTGATGAATTTATCTGATTCTATGCCTTAAAAATTATTTTCATTTAAATGACAAAAAAGAAATTTTGATATGTGATATTTTTAGCACTTATACAGTAAGGTTTTTTGTTCTTTCTGCTCCTGGATTTCATGAGATTATGGTCGGGCATACAGATCCAGTTTCTGTGTGATTATAAATTAATTTCAGACAAGCTGCAGGTATCTAGTGGCTCTTATGAGACTCTGCTAAGATCAGGATTCCACACACTAAAGACAATTTTACCATAGAGTTTATAATATAGTTTAAAACAACAGTAACTCATTATTTTGTATCGAGTGAAGATAAAAAATAACATTGGTTTGAACAGACTTTTCTAGATGTGTTATTTTCACAAATTATAGAGATATAAAATATTAAAAATACTCTTAAAATATTGTCTGCCTCTGTAAAGCCTATTGAATTACTTGAATTCTGTAAAATAATGAGTATTTTTCATAAAGAAGAAGAATAGCACAATGCCTCTTACTATCATTGGATAGTCTATTTCTGAATTTATTTATTTTATTTTGGACTTTTTGCTTTTACAAGTAAATCTGGTTGTTTATTTAATTCATGTCTGTCTTCTGTAGTGTAGAAATATGTTCTTCTGAAATTGGTTGGGTAGGGTCTTCCCAGGTATGTTTGCACAAGTAAACTCCATATATGTTGAATCAGAGGTCTAGTAAATACAAACTGTACTACTAGGCCGGAACCTTCAGGTTTTCTTTAGGCAATTTTTTTAAGGTCATTTTTTTCACAGCATTAAGCGTGTGGATGGAGCATTTGTTTGCTCAAAGTTTTCAGTGTACCTTCTATGCATGAAAAGTGAGGGTGGATCTTGGCACCACAGTAGGTTCTTTTTCCTATCTGTTTTGACCTTTTTTTTTTAGTTTCTGGGCTCTAGTTCAAAGTTACTAACCACATCTGGCATCTGGAGCAGATAAAGTTCAAGGCAGGATGTCTCAACAGCCAGCAAAGATGTCCAAAAATTTAGAGTAACTATGTAACTAGGAATCTAGGAATCAAGACAAATCAAATATTCCATGACTAAATGTAATCCAATGAAGCTATGACACATGAATTATTTTGTGCTGATTCACTTAGGTATATGACTAATCAGGCAGAGTTAATACAGTTGCAAACTCAAAAGGGAAAGACAGCTGGAGAAATCAGCAAACTTTGTGAAAATATCTGAAACCGGGAGAACACTTTGCTTAACATTTAACTTATTGCACAAATTCATTGCATGGCTTCCTTCTGTTGCACTGAGAACAAATAATTAGCCTAAACAATCAGAGATGTGTCTACACTAGCCTTTTGCCCTTCATCTTTCAACCACTAGTATTAGTGAGGAAGCAGTCATGGTAGCTAATACAGTACTACTAGCAACAATAACTCTTGGCATGCCTGACTGCAGATAGCTTGGGCCTCAAAGATAGTAATAACTTTCCCATAGCAGACCTCTATAGTTTCTCGGAGTACTAGAGCTATTTTAGTTTAAATCAACGCTTAGAGAGTTTCAGGCCAAGATCCAAAAAAATATGACAGTGCCAAAAGTAGACTTGTAGATGGTTCAAGCATCTAAATCCAAGACTGTGATTCTCAAAAGCCCTGTTGAACCATGTTAGGTGTGTATTTTTGGCAGTAAATCTCCTCTAATGCAGAAGATTCCACAATTTTCAGTGACTGACTTGTTAGGATTAAGACTGGTAGCTGTATGAAACTTAAATCCAATCAGTAGTCTGAAAAAATGATGTTTTTCTGCCTGAGTATTTACCTGTTCTGCTCCACATTAACTTCAGTCAAAATATGGTTGTTTTGACCACTTTCTTTAAATTTACAGAAAGGATGGGAAAGATGATCTGTCCTCTGTTTTGTGGAATACCTGAGCAACTAAAGCATTTGCATGGAATATGGGGCTAAGGTCGTCAAGACTTTCAACAAAATGAATGCACTGAAATCCACATCTCCCTGGAAAGTATCTTAACCGTAAGGCCATGAGGCTGTACAATGATACTGTATATTGGTGGGGGGAAATGCCCTTCTTTTGAAACTAGGGCACTTGAAGTAGTCCTTCAGTAGTTCCTGAAGTATGCCCATGTATTTTAAACTAAATGATCATTTTATGCAGCTCCAGAATCTTCCAGGCTTATGTGAGGTTTTTTTATTGTTTATTTGTTTTTAAGTGTACCAACATGATTGATTTAACTTCTAGACAAAATAATTTCTTGCAAAGACTGCTGTGTCACCCTGTGGGGAATTAAAAAAATCTTGAAATTATCAACTCCAATTAGAAAATCCATCTTATCATAACTATGGATTAACTATTGCATCTAGATATTGCTAAAATAGTCTTCAAGAAGAACACAGAATGAAATAATAGATACAGAAGTAAAGCAGAAAATCTGTAAGTCTATTGAATTCTTACATGGGATTGTTGCTGTTCATTTAACCTAGAAGTTGTATCAGCAGAAAATGTAATTTATCATAACATTAACTAGATGTGACTAGTATTTCAAAAGCAATATATTTTTAAAAAAAATTAGGTAAACAAATACAACTGAGTATTAGCCTACTTTGAGACAGCTGTTCTCAGTTTGTTTTTCTGGCGTCAGACAGTATTCTTTTGTCATAGAAGTGAACTGAGTTTTCAATGCTGTTATTATAAAAGGCATATGTAGTCAGAGTTAAAGTAAAATAAGAAAACCAGAACTAAAGAGATAGAAGCGGAAAATGGGAAAAAGAAATAAACACACAGTATGCGGTAACTACAATTTAGTAAAGTATAAAGGCAAAATACAGATGAAGTATCCTGTGATAGGGAACTTGCAACTAAACATTTGTTTCTTCAAAATTTCTAAAGAAAAATAGATTAATGCATTATGCCTAAATGTTTAAGAAATTAGACTATACACATGTGAGAAAAGGTCAACTTTGTATTCAAATCGTAAGAACTTAGTTTGTGTGTTTATAGACTTTGTTTAGTACAATCACTGTCAAATAAACAATAGTCATCAAAAAATGAATATTTACACCATATGGGAAATATCCTGACTTTTGAACAGTGGCTATTCTGGCTATCTTCTGTTCCCTAAGAATTTTTTACATAAATCTTCAAAACAGTTATTGTTGAAAGGTAAAGTACTGAACTAAACCTTTGACCCACACTGTGTTCTGTAATATACCTTTTACTTCAGTTTAGAGACGATAATAGAAAGGATTCTGCCACTTAAACACTGACATCCACATATTTTTAGATGTTTTAAGGAATCTTAGATATCTATTGATAGGTTTGACATGAGGCATTCAAGAAACCCAAATTTTCTGGAACAACAGTGAAAATGTAATCATGAACATAACCCCAAAAAACAAGTCTGCCCCATGCAACAAGTGGAGATTTCCTGAAAGTAAATGAGTTTCTCTGCAGCATAAAGACTCTCATATCCATATAGTCTTAACAATCCTGAGATCCAAGAATTATGCTGAGGGGACCGAGCATATAGATGCATGTGTATGTATGTCATACATATACATAGGTGGAGGCAATGAGTTAATGAGTTCATGGTATCATGAAATGTTTGAGATCACATAAATGATTAGTTCTCAATCCATTGTGAAGTAATTTTAGGTTAAGCCTACTGCTTTCTCACCTTAGAGCAACTCATGCTAAAGGCATCCTAGCCATGGAACAATATAAGGTAATAAATAAAAAAGAATTTAAATATTTTTCTGTCATACCAGGATGTTTACAGCAACTGAGCATGAAATGAATTATTACCTCAGGATGACTCCAGGAAGATATTATAATTGTATTTGGAAGATGGAAGATCTAAAAAAGGTGTTGCCTCTGGTGCATGTGAGCCTGTTGCTCACTTCAGTTTACTTAACAGATTCATTACCAGTGTTTAATTTAGCTCTGGTGACTGTATGCTAATAGTTGCCACATAAATTCCTTACTGCACAAGTACAATCAAGTGACTATTCACTCATGTGTCTTTAGTAAGATTTTAGCTCCTCAGTTTTATTCCTAAATGCTGACATCATTGTATCATCCCTGAATAGAGAATAGATTTTTCAAACAGTCAGAGAATACTCTGAAGATCAGATCTCTGAGGTTTTATGAGTCTATTCTGCACTTTGCAAGCAGTTTTCACTGAAGTTGGTCCGAATTTTTCACAAATGGCATTTTTGCCACGGAAAATACTGGTAAACCATAGCCTCATTATTTGTATTGGCTTCAGAAAAATTTCCAGGAGCATGCTCAAGCTAATTGAAAATTATGTTGCCTATTTAGTATCAATGTGGTTTTACTGTTTCATTCTGACTTGACTTCAGGAAGTTTTGCTTCTGTTACATGTTATTGCATGTGTCTGTTGACTTTCTCAGTTCACAGTGGTGATACATGTTCACTACAGCAAAATGTTTAGCCTGGAGGAGACTGAGGAAGGATCTTATCAATGTGTGTAAGTATCTAAAGGAAGGGTGTCAGGAACCAGACTGGTTCTTGACTCAGTGATGCTGGGCAATGGGACGAGAGAAAATAAGCAGAAACAAGAACACAGGAAGTTCCACCCAAATATGAAGAACGGTGTTGTGATGGTGACCCTGAGCACTGGAACAAATTGCTAAGTGAAATTGTGGAGTCTCTTTCCCTGGAGATATTCAAAAGCTGTTGGGACATAATCCTGAGAGTCTGGGGGTCTAAGAAATCCTGCTTGAGCAGGGAGGCTGGACTAAATGACCTCCAGTGGTCCCTTCCAACCTTAACCCTACTGTGAAACTGAGGTAACACTTGAAGTCTGCCCCTTATTGTAGTTGTAAGTTTGTCCATTTGAAACTGTGTCTGTTTACAGTGGTGAAGGGAAGGGACTTCCCAGAAGAACAGAAGTAGAAGGAGCAGTCACTTCAGAGGATTCTTCAGAAAAGTGGAGTGATCGCATACATAAGTATACTTTTGAATGACAGAAAAGAGGATTGGGAGTTATTAATTTTCCTAGTCTCAAGAAAGAAAGAGAACTATCTCTGATAACGCAATACTGCTGCTTGATCTGGCAACTTCGCCATTCCCTAAGCGACAAACTGTGTTTATGGTTCTAGGAACAGCAGTACAGGCTGTTCACAGGGAGCATTCCTCTGACCAGTACTTCAGAAGGAGAAACAGGAAGAAGTCCTCTGCTTCTGGAAGATTGCTTAGTGGAACAGCTAGTCTAGAAGTTTTGCAACATGAATCCCAAGAATCAGTGAATATGAACTACCTATGCCAAACTCTGACCTTGAGGCACAGCTCTTCATTTTGAGCATGTTAATGATGTGGAAGAAGAAGAACATCTCTAATCGGCCTGGGATCAACTGACATAACTTCTCAAAACTCACAAAAGTTGCCAGCCATTTCCCAGAGATTGTCAATTAATTCTGTAATTGTGATCTACTTTCAATTATGGAAAGAATGTTGTTGGTTTTTTTCATGATACCTAGCTAGAGGAATTTCCTACCAGGAAATCAAGTGACATATTACTTCGTAGAGACCATCTCCACTTGTAATTTTTTGAACCCAAAACTATCAAATGGCACAATGGCCTTTAGCTGGACATGCAGATATTTTGACTGTGATCTGAAAAGAGTGGGGACACCAGGCATGATAAAACAAATTAAAAACAATCACAGAATCAGTATGCCCCAAAAAGTTACTTCAGGTAAAAAGGAGTCAAACACTGTGTCTGCTAGCAATCTGAATATAACATTTAACTCTTGCTTCTCATGATTTCGTCGGTTCGTTCCAGCAACATGGTTCAACAGACTTTAGCAAGTCTTTTCAGAGGCAACAAAAATATCATTGCAGACACCCTGGAGCTATGAACTTCGTCGTGTAATGTTCACGGATGCTGACCACAGTTATGCTTTCTTCTAGGCAATAACAGAGATATTAAGTGCTTTGCTGCTGCTCCTGCCTTCACTGACAGGTTTCCCATAGTCTTTAGAAGAGCATTCGTCAGCCTGTACTACCACGAGAACAACACAACTGTACAGAGATGATGTTGTAAGTATGTGCTGTGAAATCAAAGTAAATTCATACACAACTCCTTAATTGTGAAAAAGAAAATACCGACCGCATCATGGTTGATATTCAACTACCATTGAAAACCAACTACAAAATCACTTCTGAATGGTAATTGAAAACAATTCTTCATGCTTACACAATCCTTACAAAAATCAAGTGAATGATTTGGTGTGAAAAAATTAATCTTGTGAAACACTCTTTACAGAATATTCATTTAATGCAAATTCAGTCACTACTTTGACTGAAAGTAGCTCAGATTTAATATGCAATGGATAAGAATTCAAAAATCACATATACCCCATGTTCTTATAAAAGGATGAACTGACTTCAGCTTTACATCTCTAGCCAAATCTACTTGCTTACCAAAGCACGTTCTCTAAGTTAGAACAAATGACAGATAACCTTCAAGACCTCGCAGAACTGTACAGAAAATAACAGGAACTAAACTGTCTAAAGCTGAAAACAAAGTTCTTGCTGCTTGAGAAAATGTCCATAATGAACATTTCAAAAAAACAAGTCATAGCCCTCTTTGAGGAAATTAGGAGTGTGTTTCTTTGGATGATGTCTGTACTACAAGATATGTTTTGGGATGAAGGTATCCCAGAACACAAGCAAACAGTCTGAAAGATTGTATGTCAAAGAAGCTAGACGCATTGATGTGACAGTTCTGAACAAAAAGGCTTTGCACAAAAAGCCATGCTGAACACAGAATGTACGGTAATGTAAATGCAGAACATTTCTTCAGTGATGTGAAGAAAATGAAGAAAAGATCCAGGATTTGATCTGGGAGACTAAAGTAAACTTCTAGTATAAATTGTCAAAAGCAGTCACCCATATGTGGTATGTATTTTGCCCTTAAATTTACATGAATGTAAAGGAAACACAGTCTTCTTGAGCATTTTGATATAAGAAACAACACCTCACAGACTGGTTTTTTCTCTGTTACACACATAATGATCTAAAAAGTAAGGGTGAATTTAATTCAGTTCCCCTTTAAAAAACAGTTGCGCTTCCCCATGCCTCAATCAGTGCTTCCAAGTGAGAGAGTCATTCCTCGGCCATTGGGTAGACCTGGAAGTATCTGTCAAAGTGTCAAAATATGCAGCTGCAAGACATTGCAGTGACTAAGATATGAAAAAGGAAGCAAAAAATAAGTTCTCTTTTGGCTGCTGAAATGAAATATGTTTTGTTGTTTGCTGTACTGAAAAAAACTTGATCCTTACTTTCCTTCCCCACTTCTTATAAAAAGTTTTGTTCAAAATGAATGCTTTCCAGGTTTTGCCAGAAAAGCAAAAGGAGTGTATTCACAAATCCAGTAAAAACTCAGCTTTTATTTTTCCAGAACCTAGCATATTCAAACATGGCATATGGAATCTGGCGAACTGTATGAGAGATTTTTGAGATTTGAAATCATGTCCTTTACCTCCTGAAAGAGCATTCTGACTTCCTAGGTTTAGAATAGCTATCTTAACTACTCCTGTAACAGTCCTTTCTCATGGAAACTGCAGAAAGAAAAGAGTGAGACACTAAAAACAGGAAGGAGAATCTAATCGTTGGGATATTCACTATAGAAATGAGGCACCTGGACTCCCATTTCACTGCAGAGTTTTAATTATTATTGCTTGCAGGGATATGTTGAGCAAATCTTCCACTGCTGATGTTACCTTAAGAGGTGGGAGATGCAAATAGTCAGCAAGTTATGAAATAATTTTTTACAACTCTAATCTCAAAAAACCTTTTTTTATGAAAGCTGGTGTTTGCTATTTATTTGTGAAGTAAAAATTTTATTTCTTTTCATTCTTTCCTTATTTCTGAGGTATGAAAGCATGCAGAATTTCTGATAAGTTCACTGTATTCAGTATATTGCTATTTAACAAAGACTCTACCAAACTTAAAAAGATTATACCAGAAAAAAAAAATCTAGCTGCTGTGGATTGATTTACAATATTTGTTTATATTTCTCTGCACTTGGATGCTGCCAAGGTTGGCTTTTCTCTCTCTTTCTCTTTCTTTAAGTGCTTATTATTGTATGAGTAAGCATTAAGCTTAATCCTGTTGTGGTTAAATGAGAAGGTTTAGCAATTTCATTCTGTGTCTTCATCTTTAACTGTTCTTATCCGTGAATGCATGTGTCTTGCTACTGTTTGATCTGTCCAGAAGAAATTTCATTCAAAATGTCATCTGTATGGAGTTTCATCAGAGTTATGAACGCATGATTTGGAGGCTGTTAACAAAAATATTTGGTTTAAGTTCGCATCTTCATAGTTGAAAGTAGTTAAGGAAGAGAAATATAAGGCATTTTTGATGGTCATGGCATGAGTATAAATTGCTTACTGGATGAGCCATACCAAAAGGCAAAGGAGACTGAAATACTCCCTACGAGGAGAATTCCAGAGCAGCCAATGAGCAGGTTGATGGTGCTAGGCCTTGCTATGCATTCATCTGGAGTAGTCAAAACTCCAGTTACAGACATGCAAAAAAATGAACTGAAACCAGTTTATTTTCAAGAGGAGGCTACTAGGGTGAGGAAAGGAGAGCCTGACTAATGAGATGTGATGGAAGACTGTGATTTATTTAACTTTGCAAAAGGAAGCCTGAGAAGGAATAAGATTGTTCTCCTCAGAGATAAACACCACAAGGGAACAGATCTGTTTAAGTTAAAGAACAATGTCGGCACAAGAACAAATAGATATAGGTTGACCCTGAAAAAATCTTGGAGTGGATGTTAAAAGAATATTGCTAAGTATTAATAAAGTGTTCTTCAAGTAGCCATCCTACAAGTATGACCAATGTACACCTGCAGTTGAAGCTGAGAGATTTATGTCTCTGAGTGACAGTGGATCATCCATAAGCAGAAAGCTTACACATATACATATGCACCTGTAGGCGTATTTCTCTATAGCACCAGGTTTTTCACTTTAAGTCAGATTTACCAAATGAGTCTGATGCGTTTATTAGCAAGGGTCCGAGTGTAAAGGCTGTATTCCAAACTCCCTTTCTAGCACATATTCCCAGCACATGTTCCCATTAATCTCTTAAAATTTACCTGGTAGAAGTTCAGTTCTTCTGTACTGTGATATATTCCGACTCAAGAGCAAGTTATTGACTTAATACAGTGTTTACTTGCTGATCTGCTCTCTATCTGACATATATATCAGGTCATAACAAATGATCCTAACAGTACCTTCTAGTCTTAAAGCCAATTAAACTATGGGTGACCTGACCATAGGTTCACTGCAATTCACGGGTACATCGGTATTTATAGATATTTTTTTAAACAGCAAATTATTTTTACCAATAGGGATTTTGTGAGTGTCAGCTATAAAAGCTGCCATCAAGCTTTGTTATGACATTGTAAAGAGAAAGTAAAGGGGCCTTGAAAATTACATAATTTGCAATAGATTATTTATTTTTGGCTGTCACTTTTGAAAGATTTAGAGCCCTGCCCAGGTTGTATTGCAGACCAACATTAGGGGTTATGAACTTAAAAACACCTACTTTTTATGTAGTAGACTAATATGATCTGCTGTCATATGCTGTAATGTTTTCCTTGCAGGTAAAGCCTCTGTTCTACGGACAGCATTTTACCGAGGAAAAATAAATTCAGCTATTGAAGACCTTATCTAAGGTATCTTCGTTTTTGTAGGGTACATAGATGTAGGAGCAAACACCTGGCATAAAGAAAGCTAAGATAAGGTCTATTGAGAGCAGTATTGTTAGATAAAAGAAAATCAAATAATCTTCTGAAACAAAATAAAAGTTAGTCTTTTAGTTACCAGCTTTTCCAAATTAACATATCACCAAGATCTTAGTAATTTTTATTTTTTTAACACAGAGTTGAATAGCCCTTTCTAAAAATTTAAATGGTGTCCTTGCTAGATGATTTACAATCCAGTGAATCAAACCAGTAAACACTAGGGTGGGCATAAACCAATGGTTAAAAAGCAAAATAAATTTATCTTCTTACAAGGATCAACATAATATTTAGAATGATAGCTAGTAATAATGCTTGATTTGTTCAGCAAGAAATAGCCTATTTTCAAAAAAGCCTGTTTTCACAAAAAAAGTGGTAGATATATTTACTTTAAAAATATTGCAGTTTCTTGTTTTGCTAGAATTGTGTGCCTCACATTTGACTGGTTTTCATTTCTAAAAATGACAGCAATTTTTCTGTGGCAGCCATATTTATAAGATGTATCTCCCACGCATTTGGGATTTGTTTGTGTCTAATAATGTACAAACTGCATCTTTTCTCACAGTTTGAAAAACTGCATGGTTTGGATTTTCTCCCTGGAATCTATTTTCATGGAAACTATCTCCAACCTTCTACAAGAATTGTTCAAAATCTTCTGAACATCTATTGGGAGAAAACAAACAGCCAGAAAAAACCAACTGAAAACACATTCACATCGTCTTATTACAGAATCACAGAAACACAAAATCATTTAGGTTAGAAGACCTAAGACCACCGAGTCCAGCCTTTTACCAATTATTTCCATGGAAAATCATAGCACAAATTAAAAGAAATGCATCAAAAGTATTGCCTGTTGTCCTGCTGTCTTCTGACAACTTATTAGTCAGAAACAGTTGATCATTGTTTCAAGAGCCTTCCATGGGTATTTTGAAAAAGTAAAAGTAAATTCAACAGTAAAAGAGAACTTACCTGTAAACTTCTGAAATGGAAAACCTTAGAACTTTTAACATTTTTGATCATGTTTTATCAACTGAATAAATCTTGTTCACACAGAAACTGGCAACCAGAGTGGGGGAGCGGAAGAAATGAAGTAAGAAAAGATGGTAGGTGACAATCAGTCTTCAGTGGATGAGCATTTACTGAGAATTAAATTGAAAAACAGTGTACACCTCCTGCAAGGATTTGGAGTTTCTAGCACACAATGGCACAGATGCGAATTTACTGAGGGGAAGGAAGACCATTTTCCTAAGACAATAGAGTCACCAATTTTCCTGCTGGCAGGATAACACCTCATGTAATTTCTGTGCTATGCTGTGACTTCTGTCCAATAGTTGACCCTCCACAAAGATAAACGGAGCAAAGATGGGATGTTGACAGTGTATAAGTAATGTTTCTCTTTTCTCACTGCAAGCTAGATAGCATCATCCAACATAAAATGGAGAACAGTCTAGTCACATAATCCTCTCCACTCTTTACTTCAGGATTGTAGACATCCTTGAAATCATAGATGCCTTTAAAAAGTTCATTTTATTACTGTGCTCTTAAAAATGCTTTTATTTTTTGAAATGCAGATGTTTTCCCAGGGGTACTTCCAGTTGGTTGCAGTACATTCAGGATTTACCATACATCAAGAAAGTACAGGAGGTTTTCTCACAGGCCTTAATGGAGATGCTCTTTTAGAAAATGTACTATTTTGATGATGAAATGACAACTATGCTCTTAAAATGGGACAAGAAGGGATATTCAGGATAGAAAGGAAATCAAGTGGAACCTGATATAAACACAATCTTAAGCAGAAGGATCAACTTGTCTAGAATAATTCCTGTTCCCTTCATTGACAGTAGGTGAAATACCTAGCACATATTTTGGTGCTTGCTTTTCTTTTATTTTTGAAAGTGCTATGGAATCAGTGCGTGAACTGGGTTCCTGGCAATCAGTTTTTGGGTTCCTGGAAATCAGTTTTTGGTCTCTAGAAGGAAATTTTCTTTGTATCCAGGTTGACTTATACACAATGTTTCATCTTTGTTTTTGTCCGTCAGTGTTTAAAAAGAATTAGTAACAATAGGAAAGAGTAAGAAGAGTATTGAATACTTGCAATTCTGTTGCAATATGTGGCCAGTCCTCTGGGAAGAGCCCTGAGGGATTTCATGTGACCTGGCACTGTTTGTTGGATGCAAGATCTTAAAAGAAATAAGAGAGACTTGAAGTCCTATTAGCCTGAGATTCCCTCACATGTGCCATTTATGCTTCCTCACATGGTAAGCAAGAAGCTTCTTAGGGGAACTAAATTATAGAATTTCATCTGAAAAGCATCAGGACTGAATTATGGCATGCAGATATTTCTCTGGGATATGTTCATTATGTAGGCTGAAAATTATCTTTGTTTAACTCAGTAAAAGGCATCTTCTGCTTTAAAATCCCTCCCAAATATCCTGCTTCACAAGTACTTTATTGCTAGGAGCCATGCTGAAAGGTGTTTACTGGCAGAGCTGAATACAAAACAAATATAGAACAAGTGTGCTAATAAGGGAAATGTTAGAAAGACAAACTTTTAAGAACTTCCTGTTCTTCCTTGAGATCTGGAAGAACAAACTGTAACTCCAGCACCTGCCCTATGCTCTGTGTATCATCTCTGCAAATATGTCATCTATTAAGCCATGACACAGAGAAAAAGCTTTCTTCAGGCCTGCAACAACATTTAAAGGGCTGCTTAGCAGTTGCCTGTTTCAAACAGATATTTAAAAGGCAGATTGATGAAGAATGTATGGTTCAGATATGGGCACAATATATGTCAAACATTTCTTAGTTTCTCAGGATCAGTAATTTTTCAGTTTAGGGTAGGTTGGATAGATCAGTGGTAATAGACCAAAAAACCCCAGAAGCCTAATCAGTCATTAGCAAGGAGATTACCTGCTGCTAGGACTTCTCTGAAACTGTGTGTTGATGTCACAGGAAGAAATGGGACAAACAGTAATATTCACAGAATCACAGAATATGCTGAAATGAAAGGGACCCACAAGGATCATCAAGTCCAACCCTTAGCCCTGCAGAGGACCATCCCCAAGAGTCACACCATGGGTCTGAGAGTATCATCCAAATGCTTCTTGAATTCTGTCAGGTTTGGTGCTGTGACCACTTCCCTGGGGAGCCTGTTCCAGTGCCCAACCACCCTCTGGGTGAAGAACCTCTTTCTAATATCCAACCTAAACCTCCTCTGACACAACTTCAGGCCATTCCATTGGATCCTGTTGCTGGTTGCCACAAAGAAGAGATCAGTGCCCATCCCTCCTCTTCCCCTCAGGAGGAAGTTGTAACTGCAATGAGGTCTCACCTCAGTCTCTTCTCCAGGCTGAACAGACCAGGTGACCTCAGCTGCTTTTCATACGGCTTCCCCTCAAGGCCCTTCACCATCTCCGTTGCCCTCCTTTGGACAGTCTCTAATAGCTTAATATCTTTCTTATATCGTGGTGCCCAAAACTGCACACAATATTCAAGGTGAGACCACACCAGTGCAGAGCAGAGTGGGACAATCCCCTCCCTTGACCAGCCAGTGATACTTTGCCTGATGTCCCCCAGGACACAGCTGGCCCTCCTGGCCAGCTTCCAGTCAACTGGAACTTCTCTGGATTCCAACACTGTTCAAAAATCATCAAGAGAGCTTTGACAATGATATCAGCCAGCATATGAGGATTATGGGATGAATCCCATCAGGCCCCATGATGGGAGACACTTTTTGTAATTGTCCTGTTGCTTCTATATGCTTATGGAGACTATCCATCCCCATCCAATGCTGCTTTCCCAGAGACGGACTGTGTTTGTATGTTGTCTGGCCAGGGGAGACCTTCAGTCCTTATCATCCCCTGTGGCACTGGGGCTAAATGAGAACACGTCTTCAGCTCAGCATGATTCCCCTCTTTGGGAGTACCTCACCTGTGTGTCCAGTAAGTTACAATGTCTGTGGATCCCACAGGCCACCACACATGGCCCTGTTCCACCAGGTGATGTGGGGAGATGTGGCTTCAGGTGGCCCATGGCAGGGCCTCAGGAGCCACTGTGGGCTAGTTACAGGGCCAGTCTGAGAAACTGCCACAGCCATTGTGTACATCTGTGGGTCTGGGACTTGGGCTGACCCACAGGCTGCCTCCCGGCCACCAAGCCCTTCCCAATGCTTGGCTGGGGTGGTGAGACAGTCCCTGTTCTGATGGATGCTGGGGGAGTTCCTGTGGCTGTTGGCTGACACAGAAATTGATTTTGCAGTGGGTAGGGATAACTGTTCTTCATGTGCACAAGCACAGGTGTTATTTTCAGGAGTAAATATTTGTATTTAGTAATCCATGTCTTTTTAAAGTTCTGATCTTTGAAAACAAGTGCTCAGATAACCCACATGTTCAGGTAAGATCTGTAAGGGCAAAGGAGGGGCTCGGTACTGACAGCAGTGTGTCTGTGGTCACAGGGAGAGTGAACTTTGGAAATCAGGGAGTAAGGAGGTTGAAGCGGAAGGGGAAGACTAGATGAAAATGGGGGCCAGTGGATGCCAGGAAGGAAAAGCAGCAGGCTGTCACAGATCAGAGGCGAGAGCAAAAATACTCTGCTGTAACCCTTTGCATATGATATAGAGACTTATGTTTAATCCACATAGCTACTGAACTGCACTGGATTTTAGTAGGTAACCTGGAAGATGACCAAGTATGGTAACTGTGTGTGATCTACCTGTGATCTACCAGTAGCCTGTTTGTCAGGAACCTGGAAAAAGGTTTGTTGTTGTGAAAATCGCATCCCTCCTTCAGATGCTTTAGGGACTTTCAAACTTAGTGTAAGGGGTTTCTTATAACTTTAAGATTTCCTATGATTCCTTATTGGACTATTTGTTGTCTTTGCTACTATGTTCTGTTAACAAAAGTTCATAGAGAACCCTACTCAGCTGGCATATCCAGCTAATTTATTGGGAACACACTAATTCACTGGTAAAATCACCCATATTTGCTCCATCCCCATCTCCCCCCTCAACAAATACTGTCAAGGTAAGGAATATTTCTTTTGTAGCCACACCCACCTTACTTTAACCCTGACTCAGTCTTGTGTTCATCCTATGTGGCAATACTATCAGCTTAATTTTTCAAGGGTTAGAATAAATAACCATACTTCTTTTTCCAGATGACAGCATAGCAGCCATAAATATTTCCTTCCAAAGGAAAACTACATAAAAATAATTTTCAGAGTATCCTACTCTTCTTAAAAATGTCTGATTGTGACTGAAATGTGAAACCAAACTCTACTCTTATTTGCAGCCATTTAAATCTGGAACATATCCATTGACTTCAATAAAGAGATTCCAGATTTACATTTCTTTAGGCAGAATTTGGCTTAAATCCTTGTGGTTAAAATTTTTTCACAGGGTTGTAATATTTAAAATTCATGTGATGCAATAAATTTGAAACAAAACTTTTGGTCTTATGTTAAACTCTTCTAAAATGCCCATTACATGTGCCAAAAATACTATGAGAATATCAGGGGAATATAAGGCTTCATGATTCTTTTTTCTCCCAATCTCAAAAAAATTTAAAATCAGACTCATTTGTAAATTGGAAAACTGTGACAGGTCACAGTCCTTTTTGCCTCAGGGATAAAACCAAGGGCTCTTCTTGATATATAGTTCTTCTTAAATACAGTTGGTACACAAAGCTATTCCTTTTCTAAAGAAATCTAAAGATCAGATCTTGCAAATATTTAGACATCTTCTTAAGCTTAAGTAGGTAAGCAGTTTATTCAATTCAATGGAACCTACTCTTATATAAAGTTTACTTGTAAATTCAAGACCTTTGAGAACATATCTATATAATGCCATTGTTTGCAGTCACAGTATCCGAACACTATTTTCATAAGTGTATGCTGATCTATAACTAATTTAGCCTTATACATGGTAGTCGTGACAATGAAAAAAAAATACAGGAGCATGATCTAAACATCTAGAGAATATGCGATGAGACATAAACCAGTATGGAGTTAAACCATGGAGATGAACTTGCAGGGAAATGTTTTAATATATGATACGAGGACAGAAAAGATGTGAAAGGGAGATTAAAAATCTATGAACAGTAATAAAATTGCCTATGTTAATTTATAGAAAGTAATTTTTCTTAGAATTTGCAGTTATTCATTGTTAGATAAGACTGATTTTCCTGTACTTTTGATACATCAGAAGTAATTTACTCAATATAGGAATGGTCATGGTCTTCCCAAGAAAGGTGATGCAAACACCACCAAGGAAGAGACATGTTGACCCCATCTACAATTTATTGTTAACACAGATTATAAAACTGACACCAAATAAATACAAAACCAACCAGCACACTTCACTATTTTTCCTGAACATATTTTTTGGATCTCACTAAAGCCAATATGGAGTTCAACATATTTACTTTGAAGTCTAAATGTTCATTTTGCTTCAATGGTTAAAAATGTATTTATCTCTCATGTTGTGATTTATTAAATTTGTGTCACTGAGGAAGAAATATAGATGTATAAATAACGTGAATAATATGCCCTTATTTCTTGTGACTAATACATGGAAATGGAAATTAAATAAAACAATATGTAGGACAATAAAATAATGGAGACATTTATTACTTTAAATAATTAACATCTTAGCAATGGAAACATGTTTAAATAAATATATAAACAAGCTATTCTTCTAACTTTTTTTATTTAGATAATGGGTATATTTGTCTTTCAATATGTTTATTTAATATTTGTGTCTCCCATTAGATTCTTAAAAGCAAATATTCTAAAGTCTCTGTTAATTCTTTAAAATAACTATACACTCTCTTACTTTAAAATAGAACAGTTTTGTTTAGTCTAAGACAGCTGTGACAGCATGAAAAAATGATAACGCAGCATAAATATTAGCACTCCACTTTGTTGCTTAGCTTACTGAGAGAAAATTATATGAGTTTGTATGTTAGGAAAAGAAGACTATCACAGCTCCTTTAAGATAAGTGTTATTTCTGTTTTAATGAAAATTCCAGCTAATGTTACAATTTTATCTGAGATGGAAAAATTAAACCTATTTCAGAGAGGTGGACTCAGGTAAAATAAACTATTACATTAGACACATAAATCACAAGCATTCTTTCAGTGCTAGAAAAAAAAATGTTCTTTTGGAATGGAAAACTTCCAGACCTCAGTAAGACCAAGGAAGCAGCTTATTTCCTGAGATGTGAAACAGTGCTTATACTTTTCTCTTCTTCCCTTTTCTTAAAAAAACCCAAAAAAACCAAACCAAACAAAAAAACCCCAAACACAAACAAACAAACAAAACACCATAAAGGGAATAAAGGAAATCTTTCTCCATATTACAAGATCAATTACAAAGCATCCACATAAAATTTTTGTTATATCAAATAAAAATTTGTTTTCACAATATAAACCCCAATCATTGCAAACTAGAATATACGTATAAAAAAGCAGTGCCAAACACAGCTAAGACACCATATAGGACCATAATGCTTATCTTATTTGTACCACTGTGATTTCGTTGTCAGAAGTAATTGTGAAGGGAAGTCACAAAAAATTTGTCGGTTTTCTGTTGCTAAGTGGCAGTCATACATAGGAACAGCTCTTCATTGTAATGCCACTTTATATCTTAGCTTTGGGTAAGTATTGCTGCGAATTGCTTTTGATTTACACTTGCTCCCATTCCAGCTGTCATGACTTGTTCCTTACTCTGTCCTCTGGACTTAGTAATTAATCTTCATGGCCATTAGTATGTGATCCATTGATTTCCATACTTTCTGATTTCTCTTCCTGACTATTTTGCCACCAGACATGCAGTGAGACCAAGAATGCAGCATTCTAGACACAGCTCTGCTAATGAGATTTTGTTTGAAAACAGCTTGTGCAGATATGCCAGTCTCACAGACTCTGAGCCTCACATATGAGACCTCTTGCAAATGGAAGTTTCCTGATAATTATATATTACGAATTTTAAAGGATAATATCAAAATACACTACCTCTGCCATTTCCCATCAAAAATATCTCAGACAAATAATGTCTTCATCATTAGGCCTGAGGCATACTTCTGACAATCTGCTAATTATACCTGTGTGGGTTAGAGATTGCTAACAACTCATTTGAGCTCAGACTCTATCACCAGCTCAGTCTGGTTGTGAATACCTACCTAAGACTGTCACGCAGGTCTTTGTATTTTGTGGAATAAACTGTTTAGCTGCATGTTTGGCATAGTACTCTCTTTGTGCCTTTGAATATTCTACTTTCATGTAAATTTACTAAGACCTTGTAATCACAACAGTGTGTGTCATTTAGAAAAAGTCATTCTTCATGTCCTACTTGTGAAAAAAATTTCAGGAGATTAATAAATACTTGCCAGTCATGCAGTCCTCTGCTTCAAAAATGTTTACGTTGTGTATCCATCTCAAGAAGCATTGACTGATTGGTTTTTGTGGAATTATTTTTATTCAAATCTGGACTGAATATATTTCATTCTCTCTGACTTCTAAAACATATCTACTAAAAAATGAGTTACAGGTATTTTGTAATTCATAGAAATCTCTTGTCTTTTAAAAATGCTGTTCAACAATGATGGAATATATTCACTTGTTCAACAGAAAATGAATTTAACAAAATGTGGAACAGCTTTCCAAGCTTCTCTGCAAAAGCTAGTCACAAGAGTTGCTTATGTTGGAAAAGCATACTGCTTTATGTAATTTTTAATTAGACATTTCATCATAATAGAACACACTTTTGATTAATTGTCCTCTACTTCTGATATAGCAATAAATTTATTTGCTTGTTGAGTTATACCTACCTAATCAATACATCATCTGTCCAATGCAAGATCATGTGTTTTGGAAATGTAGGAATGGTGAAGCACATAGCCATCTGTGACCTATAATCTGTGTTGTAATAAAATACCATTTTACACAGGTCCAGACAATTTGGGCTACTCTGGTAGTTGGCTCCATAATCTGGCCTCAGTGTTCTGTGAATTTGCACTGCAGGATTCTTATGTGTGTGTCCTGTACACATTCACCTAATTTGTACTCAGTGTGAGAGTTGAAGTTTGTTACAGATCACTGTTTTTAGTATCCTGTACAGTATTCCATTAGATACCATTCATGATAGTGTAACAACAAAACACCTCTCTATTACTTCTGTTCCATTTTCTGTTCTTGAAGCTTTGTGTGTTCTAGTTCCTACTGGCAAACACGGTAGCCAGGTTTTCCTTATTAGTTTCTATTAAACTTTGTTCTGTTTCAGTCAGAGTTCAATTTACGTGTAATATAGAAATTCCTAAACTATCTTTGCATGTTCAGATTACAAAAGATTAATCTAGAAAAGTATACAGCACCTAAAAAGCAATGTGGTATTTGGAAAGTCAGACAATAAGAGATTTCAAGCTATGAATTTCTGTCTTTGTTGGACAGCAAGCACTGCAGTCTTACATAACACAACACTGTATCCAGTTGCTGCAGAGCTCCATCATATTTCTCTGACCACTGACAAGTTATCCTGTTGTTTCAGCAAAGATGTCTTCCCTTGGGTACCCTCTGTGGTTACTCTAATTATCTGCAGAATCTTTTCTACAGCTTCCTGTACTATAAAATTTTCATTTTCGCTTCTGCTGAAACATCTTTGCTGTCATCTGTCTAGATTCCCTTTGTATTTACCATCTTTCCATCTTCACTTGAATTAAATTAATATTTTCTATTTGGATCTTTGCCTTCCCTTTCATCTGTTTCTGATCATATTCTGCCTTGATTGACGTTATAATTACCATGTCCCCATTATTATGTGGATGTCTATAATAACTCCATATATTTCACTGTTGTTTTGTTGAAACAGTTTCCTCACTGCCCTTATTCCCAAAGCTAGATGTTATCTATCTTGTAGCTGCCTCAGGAGTTCCTTAGTCTAGATGATTCCTCATTTTAACAGACTTGCCAATATTGGTCTTTTTTTTTTGTCGAGTAGAGTAAACATGTTTTCATCGAGTAGTCGATGCTGAACATCTGTTTGTGAACAAATGGAATAATGCTTAGCAAAGACCTGTTAAAATGTCTGGGATTAAGATAAATTGCAACTTTTTTAGCTGTGTGAACCTTATTGTGTATTAAATTAATTGAGGGTAGAAACCTGGATCAATACAATCTTTTGGGAAACTTTACTAAAGGAAAGTCCTGCATTACAAAACTGTTGAAGACCTTCAAAGGGCTCAGCAGACGTGTACCTAAACACTGATAGATTACTTGTATTTGTCCAAAGGCTTTCAAGGGGACTAAATAGTCTTGGAATAAGAGGGAAGGTCCCACTGACAAAACACTGGTTAAAAGATAACCAAAATAAAATATATATATGTTTTCATTAGAGGAGAGAAAGGTTAATACTATAGTTCCACTGCAGCTCTGCCCATCACCATATTTCTAAATTATTTAGAAAATTATATTATAATTGGGCGAGACCATTTTCAGATTATATTATTTATTAGAGCACTTGAAGACAACTAAAGGACCTTAGAAGTCTATGTGACTATGTAACAAAAAGTCAGTTGACAGTCATTTTAAATATACATATGAGGAAAAACAATCCTAACTTTACATTTGACCTGGTAGGCTTCAGATTTGCTCCTCATAAGTGAACTGGTGCTGTGATAAATAGATCAGTCAAAACACTGACTTAACATTCAGCAGTAGACAAAAAGGAATGTTAAGAATTACTACAAAAGGAAGAAAGAGCTAATGCTAAATAAATGTTTATGCCACTTTGTAAACATATGCTTCATCTTCTCCTAGAATACTGTGATTTTTTCTCATCTCACTACAGTAGAAAATAGGCCTACAGCAGAAATCATGAGGGTTCAAAGACCAACAAGGATGATCAAAGATATAGAACAGCTTCAGAATAAATAATGATTAAACTGAATGATATTCAACTAAAAGAGAGATGACTGGATAGGCATATGGTAAAACTCTTCAGAATCATAACTATATGGAGATAGTTGTGGAGAAGCTAGAGAGAACTGTTCACTGTCTCTTACAGGACAGGAACTGGGGGCTAATGAATAAAACTGGTATGAATTTAGTTTAAAAAGAAGGAGATGTCTGATCATATAGTGGGATTTTATATCTTTTGAACTTTTTGCTAAACAATGTTTTATATTTAAAAAAAAAAAACGTGCTCAAGCAGACAACTGGAAAGGCACCTAAGAAATGTGATACAAGTACTTGGGAGAGGTTACAAAATAGGTAAACTAAATTTCAAAAAATTCCATAAACTGAAGATAATAGAGGCCAAGGAATTATTAGAGAAAATACAATCTGTGTTTGCTGTGTACTAGCTTTTCTCTAGTTACTGCCTTTGTCTTTTAGAATCAGGATCCCGGGAAATAAATATTACTCATAACCCATCATCTCATAGTTTTCTGTGTTTCGGTTCTGGTTTCATTATTTATTTATATTGTCTACTTATCAATTATTTATATTTATTCCTCTAAATTAAATCAATCTCTGCATTAGTTCATTTCAGTGGTCACTTTATTGAAATTGATTCATTTACACTGGTATTCTTAACAAAGTTGTCCAAATTTGGTTCATACTAAAGCACGCATACAAGCATGCTGTCAGCCTCTCTAACAAACACATTTCAAAGGAAAAAATTGTCAAAGAGAGCTATTCAGGCAATTAATGAGGAGAATGAATAAAAACATGTGCTTATTTGCTGGAAATTGCTGAGTGAACTTTGCCATTAAATTAAGTTAATTAAAGTTATATGCAAAAACTCAGTTATTGGTGCATGTAAGTTTTTATGTGTAGCTGTTTCTTCTGGGTTTATAGTGACTTTGCTTGCTCTGTTCAGAAGCCATGGCAAAGGTGTGGTATTATAGGATAAAATACAGAGTTGCTTTAACTTTTACTCAGAATGTACCTAGAGACATGATCTGAGAAAAATTTTATCTGAAAGCAAGACAGCAGTTAGCTTGGTTCCATGCAGATTCTCTTGCAGAATAGAGAACCTTGTAGTATTTACTAAACAGTAATAATTTCAGACTATACCAAGCAGACAACAGGCTTCATACTCTTACCAACTCCGTGCAACCACCACTCCAAAACCCACAATTTTAAAAACATTAGTCTGGTTTTCATTATTAAGAAAGCTTTTACCTCAGGGTAATTACTACAAGCAAAATGCATGCAGTGATAAGGAACTTTCTACCAGGTAAATAAATATAAAACAAAAAGAGAGACCTGAAGGCATACTGTTAACCTAATCTGTTTTACCTAAAAGCAAAACTGAAGGATCTTGCCTCTACTAAGCTTTTAATTCAGCATATGTCTGTAACTCTGGATGTAAAAATCGAGCAAAGCAAAACAACAGTAAAAAACAACTCCTCTCAAATTACCATTTTCTAAAGTAATAAAGCAGGAAATTTTCTCCACTAATCTAAAGCAAAGGATGAACCCCAGGATTTTAGGAACATTATATTTGTATGTTTCATTTGGAAAAGTAGTCAAATCACCAGAACCCTGGCTTAGATTTTTAAAAGAATGTAAACCTAGAGATTGCTTGCCAAGAAAAAAAAATTGAAAGCCTCCTATATGACTCAATCTAATTAGCAGATTGTGCCAAGAAGGCCTTTGAAAAAGGACCAATATCTAGCCCAACACATAGTAAATTCCCACCCTCCATGTGGTCCTTTTGAGTTATTTGCATCCTAACAGTTCAAGAAACTTCCTTCTTTTGTAACACTAAGATGATAAAGATCACCAGACTATTCTCAATGTAATCATTAGTAGACTTCTTTGTTTACAGATGAGTCGCAATTTAGATCTCAAGTAAACAGATGAATTATCTCATACATCTTGTTTTCTCCAAAAAATGAAGGTGTTCATTACTCGGTTTAGCTAGCACATGATAACTGAGATTACAAATATGGGGTAAAGTCCTCATGATGATAAATAAGTTCAGAATTTCAACATGAATTTAGAGATCAAGCTGGACCTTTGCTGCAGCACCATCTGCTGCAGTGAATTGCTGATGTGTGAAAGCTGCAAAATTGCCTGCCTTCATTGGGAATTTATTAGCCATTTTTACCCTTGGTGACTACACACCTTGTTTTCTAGCAAAGACACATCCTCCATGGAAATGGCTTCCATGCTTGGAAAAGATTTTGCTAGCTGCAGACAGGCAGATTAAGACACACAGACTTAATAGTCGTTTGGACTACTTGCCTGCTTCAGATGAAGCAGTTAAATGTTTTGTGGCTCACAGCCTAAATGTTGGAATTTGAGGCCCTTCCCCCTTCCCCCATCAGAGAGAACCTGCTGTCAAGACCTTTGAAGGTGGTGTTATGTAGACCTTTAAAATTTTTGCTTAGAGAGCTCTATAGAGTGGGGTTTTATTAAGTGTTTCTCTTAATAGCAAGGAGTTGCTTATTTTTGTTTGTTTTAATATTTTCTTATTTTGCTCTTTTTGTGTTTGTTTGCTAAAGACTATGTTCATGTTGTGGTAGAAAGTTTGTGGAACCTAAAGAACAAACACTAATGATGCTACCAGGCAGATAAATAACACAACTAAGATTGTTAAGAAAACTAATAATAATAAGTATCTAAACAAAACTAGTGGACTTTTACTTTTGATAACTTTCTTTTTGATAACTCTCTTTTTCAAGAAAGTTATCAAATCTAGAAAATGGTAAGACTCCAAATGCTGTAGCTAGAACATGCCATAATTAATCTCATAATTTTTTTCTGATGTATGTCAGATAGTGATTAATTTTGCAATAACTGTTTAATACAATGCATGACTTCTCTCTTTCTTTTTTGTTATGGAGGACTGAAAACTGTGTAGCAAAACATTATCTCACTATGCCAGTCATGACTACAAAAAGGCAGAGGTTATAGAAATGGATTAACAACGTTTAAAGGTGCTTCTTTTGCAGTTAAGGCAGATAGTCTTGACAGAAATTCTTGATTCAATTGAACCTTTTGTAGGTTAGTCATATAGTGGTAATTTGCCCATAGCCCCACATATGTTTCCAGTCTCCTAATAATACAGAATGAAATTCTTGTCTTCTTGCTAAATATTTGCTGTCTTCTGCAGGCTTGTAGGAATAACAAAGATTTCAAGCAGGTAATATACAAGGTACTGTTTACATACGTTATACAAGCATACATATATAAACTTACGTGCATAGATGTATGTAAACAATACAATTCAAAATAATTAGGTGATATTTAGCCATAAATCACGTTCTTACCTGTTTTCTTATCTAAGTCATCTACCTACTGGGCCTAGTGAAAAACAAATGAGAAACTTGTAAATGAAAGCTCCAACAGTAATTGTCAAAGAGATACAGTTATATACTGTGATAACTGTACACTTGGTGACATTGGTCTTTTGCAGGAAAGTAATGAGGATTAGAGTTATTTAAATTGATCTGATGCTATATCCTGCTCAAAGATTTTTATTGTGCTACACACCTTGCTTTAAGCAAGACATAATTTCTTATGCATATAAGTAATTCATTAATTTCATGTTTCATGTACATTTTAATTAGAACAAACTGTGATTTGAAACACATGGTCATTATCATTATGTGACAATTCAGGAAGGCTTCTCTCCTCAATTTTTTTCAGGGAAAACAAAATTATCAACAGGCATTTTAATATCCTGTTTTCCAAGGCAATAGCTTGACATATTTCTAAGTCAACTGGAAACACTCTTGGCAGGTTTACCAAGTATAAAGTTAACATGTCACAATGAACTTCTTGTTTTCTTACTGTCCACAAGAATATGTACACAACTGAGGACAAAGAGAGTTCTAAATTTAGGAGATAGGTTTAGGCTTAAAAGATGTTTATTTTAACTGAGCAGAAGACCACAAGAAACAAGTCTATTTTGCAGAATCTTTTGTACGCCATTTTCCTCCTCCTGTCCACCACATGAATTCTTTTTCCTAGACTGTATGAAATGAGCTTTTCATCACAGGAAGACTCTTCAGGGACAACTTAACCTTCCTCTTGTGTGTTTTTGAGGTAACAGGATCAAGTGAGAGACAGTAGTTCATCAGCCTTCTCACAAAAAGCTGACATTCAAATAAGAGGATGAAGCTCATGAAGTAATGATAAAACAGAAGAAAGAGGTTCAGGATAAATGAGAGTTGTATTTTATTTCCCTCAAACACACCACCACCATTCTCCACCCCTCTCTGAAGACATGAAGTGAAATTCTTATGGACTAACTTCCTAGATTATATTTTCTCTTAAAAAATGCTCTTCAAGACAACTCATTCAGTCTTTTTCAGGTAAAAATTAAAAGCAAACAAAACAAAAAAATGGAAACAACAATAAGCGAAATCTTTCTGCCTTTTCAAGGGACAATTCTGAATTACCCAAATAGCTCATTTCAAGGTTCAAAAACTTCCACTTCCACAGGGCATTTAGCCATAAGTTTGATGACCAATTTTTCTCTTGTCTCACAGCAATCCCTTTTCCAACACTGTATATTCTGAAGAGCAATTGCCATGATTGTGAGAAAACAAGGTTTAAAGCTCTCTGGCATAAAAAAAGTATTTCTAAAATTGCACAACTACTTTCGTTCAGCCCTTTTGCATAAAGTGAATTTTATGATTCTGTTTCCATCATTAAACACTCTAAAACTTCACCTCTCATGCAGATATGAAAAGGGATGGTATTTATGAGACAAATTCACACTTGAGTGTTGCAGTTTGAGGAAGCTGAAGAAAGTGAAGGGTGAAGCTAAAGATGCCAGAAGAGAAACAAGAGCTTTAATTACAGTGATAAGCTTTAATAGGTTAAAGCCTATCACTGTAATTAAACTGTAACATTTGATAGGTTGAAGGCTTTAATTACAGTGATAGGGAAGCTGATGTCTATAACTTGGTGGACTTTGTGTTTTTGGACTTTGTGTAGTGTGAAATGAAGCTTCCTGAAGACACACGTAGACATGAAAGGTTACCTTTGATGCTGTGTGAAAGAGGAACCAAAAGAAGCTATTCTGACTCTAGCATAATAATTTTTACACAGAGATTTGTTTCCAGATTTTTCTATAAAACTTTTAAGCTTTTAAAAACCATAGATTTGCCATTTAGAGTAGATCCAATGAAGGAAGGGAAAGAGAATATTTATCGTTATGGTTGGATTATGGAAGAATTTCAGTCCAGATGTTATAAACTATAAAAGCAGATGTATATCTGTGATTTTTATTATTTTTCAGCCAGTGTTTCTCAAGACTTGGTCTTGAGAAACCAAGTGTTTTGACTCCATCCCCTCTGACTCATAACAAAGCATAACAATATTTCCTCAGTACAACTCTGGCACTTGTGTTTTCATGTAATTCCCTTCACAATGGGAAACCTTTCAACAAAAATAAGTATGGAATTGAAAGCTAGAGAGTTAAGGGGAAATGGAAAGGTATGGTACTTATAAAAATTTGATTGCAATCTGTTTACTGAGGCACAAAATCATAGCTTAATCTGTAATCCATGGGTCTGATGATAACTAGTCATATTATCATTCCAGAAAAAGAGAGCATTTCATTCTTTGGAAAGGAACTCTCATAAGGACGAGCAATATAATGTTACTAAAAAGGAAAACTGTAGAAGGAAATTAGTGAAATTTCTTTTGCATAAAATCATGCAGAGCCGTATGTGCATCATATGTTGTAGGATTTGTTCTGTCAGTTAGATAGGAAAAAATGTAAATAAATCAGCACAACCTTACCATGTTGCATTGAAAAACAGTGTTATTCAAATGCATGGTAAGCAGCTGTTGAGTTATTAGGAAGAGAGGGGAAGGTTGTTCCAACTGCCTATGTGTTCCTGGGTTTTTCTGTCGGGAGTGGCTGAGAACATGCTGCACTGCTCTTGCTAATACCACTGAGCATAAAAAGGATAGATGAAGAGAGTAAAGTAAAACATTAAATGTATCCCATGTTCCTTTTGTTATCATTGCATCACTTAAGTATGGAGCCTGATGCTGCTACTAGCTTAGTGTAAGATCATTTCAGTCAAAATGAACAAGACAATGTCCAGTTGTTCAAACTTACCCAGCTCAGTTTGAAGAAAGCTGCTTAGGGACTTCAGAAACTGTGTCTTACAGATTGCTAGCCTGAGGAAGGCCTTCAGTGGGGTCTTTGTCAGCTGATTAATGACATACTATAATTTCTTTTGCCCCTTTAGAAATATCCAAGAAATCCCTCAGTACTATGGAACAAATATTGTTGCTTCTTCTAGTGATTTGGGTCGCTATTCTGAATAATATTCTAATCATCAAGGCAACAGGTATTTTTGGCTATAAATGTTAATAATGAGTTTTGAAACATGAAATGGGTAACTTGGTTCTTCTTTATTTATATATATATAATACACTCACAAATGCATACACATTTTTATTTATCCAGAAGAAATTTAGATCTAAATATCAATACTAAATAAAAATGTGTACATTTTTGGTATAATCCTGGACAAATTATGTCTCCTTGCCGTTCTTCCATGTTTTGGCAGAATGATTGCCTAAAAGATATTCATGAACACTTGAGAAATAGTGTTTTTCTCCCCTTTTGAAGATTGTGAATGTAGTTTCAGGTGACTGAACCGATTGAAGAACATTTTATACTGAAAACATAGCCTTGTCTCCCATGGTCCTGACTTTGGGCAGCTAGAATTGACTCTTCCTTACCTATTTTTATTGGTAAAATAGAGAGTTTAGTGAGCTGAACTAAATTTCTTAAGGACAGCCTCAGAGTTGGTATGAGGGAGGGATCTGGGCATCTGGGCACCAGGGAGGAGGCTGAGTTCACCTCTTTCACTGTCAGTGGGTTGCTGGCCTGAATTTCTATTGAGCTGTCTTGAAGACTATGTTGTACTCAGTGTAGTAGGTGAGCACTGATTTCAGTAATTCCATCAACACTGTGATTGAACTAACAATAGTAAAAATAGGCCCCACTTGGCTTTCTTCTGACTAATTGTAAGTCCATGATAGAGCAGGAATTAAACATATCCTTTAAAGCTGGTGCCCTAATGAGTCACTCCTAAATTATACACTGTTTTTCGAAGTATACTAAGGTACGTTAGATCCTAACTAGTTCCTGGAAGAATGTATTTGTTCTTGCTTTGTCATGTTTATCTAAAATAAAAATATTGTATAACAATTGAATGTCAATAAAAACAGTGACTCAGGGCTATACACCCAAAGTACATATTTTGCTTTGCAGTGGCAAGAGGTTATGACATTTAATTCCTAGCTGACCTTTCATGTATCTCTATTTACTGTCCACATATATAAAGTCAGTTTGAACACTCCACACTGTCTTGGGTAAAATGCATTGTACAATAACATGTAGTTTCTATGTACTGGAAATATTATCTTCATATATATATGTGTGCATGTATGTACACACATACATGTTTGCACAGTAATGAAAACAATGGACTAGAAGGAAATTAGTCATTGAAAGAAATCCCATTCTGCTGTAGGCAATCAAATTATGTTCCTTCAAAGTTCTCTATTTAAAAGCTTTTACCCCTACTGGTTTCACTAGAAGTCTGTTTCCTAGAATTCCTTTTGCCTTTTTCTCACCCACAACACATGACAGTTTACTGACATTCTGTAATCATCTTTAAGGCCTTTTTCTGAGCATTTCAAGCTGACCAGCTTCCAGTTTACAGCATAATTTGAAGACTTTCTGTGTTATACTATTGAATGAGAATTCGTTCCTCCTTCTCTTCTAGAATACAATCATCATTGAGAAGTTTATGGAAACTGTTTTACATATTTCCAAACAGCCATGTTTGGAAGCTGTAAAAATGAATTTTAAGTCACACAGTATTGGAGAGTTACAGAACCTACTGTGATAGATCTTGTGTACTGGTAATGCTGATCTGGGATTGTACCTTGTGCTTCTAAATTGTCAAAGGATTGACGGAGCAGTAGCTGTTAAATGTAACTTAATCAACTGCATCTACTTCTTGGAAAGGGTTTTTGTGACCAGGAATGCGTATGCCTATGATTTGATAATGGCTCTGGTATGACAGGAGTCCAGAACCACTCAGGGGATTTCCATGTTCAATGTAATGTGTTTTATTGAGGTTTCATCCTTATGTGGAAAATTTAACCATTTTCTCTTTTCACTCTCTCCTTCTATTTATGGTTAAAAAAAAATAAATCAAAGAGAATCACTGTAAAGTTACAATTAATTTCCAGATAGTTATTTTGTTTCTGTCCTCAGAGAAGTTTTGTCAGAACAACACTCTCACAGTTGTTTAGCTAAAGAATTTTTGTCAAACATAACTGTAGGCACAACCAGCCCTTCTTTTCTATTACCTTATATTTTTGTAGCAATTTACACCATTGCAAGCACGGAAAAGAGCAAAGTCAGGATTACAGGACCTCTTGGATGAGCTATGAGTACAAACAATAATGCCGGGGCTCCAGGGAAAACAAATAAAACAAACAAACAAACAGACCAAAAAAAAAGGCACGGGAATTCTTATTACCATGCTACATAACGAATTCTGACTATATTCCTTTCTGCATCCTTTCTGCATTCCTTTCAGTAATGCATAGCATTACTGAAATAGCATTCTGTCACTTATTTTAATATATTTAGTAAATCATGACAGCCATTAAGTATGAACCACAATCAAGATAAGAACCTTATCAGAAAAATATATTAGGGTGAAGAAAAGAAATTACTTTCCTTGAAATGAAATTCTCAATATATTACACATTGCTACTTACTCTGCTTCCCATGGAGCACACAACCTTGTGTTCCCTCTCTCACTTAGAAATCAGAGATGCAACTGATATGAAAAAGGGAAGCAAAAGGACAATTCACCTTTGCCAATCAATAGTAAATCTCTTTTCTTTAGAAAGTGCTGAAAAGGAGAAATTTTCCCCAGTGAATCTGAGCCAGCTGATATCTAATCACCCTCCAGTTTACACCAAAGAGTTTGCTTTTGATAGATGAAATACTTCACTGCCTTCCCACTCAATTTTAAAACTAGTATCTTCTTGTGTACATGTTTTGCTATATAAGAAAAAATCTAGTAAGAATCAGGTCTATTATCTTCTTTGTTTCTTCAATGATTTAAGAGAAATCCTTAGCATTGGGCTATTAATGTTTTTGCAGATGTTTGAGATTACATCAAAGGAAGGATTTGGATTTCCTGACATTTCTGGATTTTGGAAGGGTATCTAGTTTTTTTTCCCCCTGTGCTTTCTGAAATAACTGGCAGTCCCAGTTAATAATTCTTGACATGCTGAAAAGTTTGGCAGGTTCAGAGAAAATTTTCCTTTAAAAATAAGTATTGAATCTGAACACATCGTCCTTAGCAACAGGGGGAAAAGAGGTATGGGTGTCCTCTTGGAAATATTGGAAACCCAACTGTAAGGATATTAAATTGTTTTGCCACATTTTATTACAATTTAGACGATGGCAACTATATAAAAACTCAAAAAATTCACCCACATATCCTCTAAGAACAGTGAAAGACAACTTTAACCACCGTTTTCCGTAGCAGTACTACAGATTTCTGAATTCACTTTCTGCAAAGGCTTCTCACCAGATCCAACTGCCTCTGTAAATGACACTGCCTTTTGTGGATAGCATCAATATAGCTTTTGGGACTGTGGTTGAAGAATGAGATATTTTTTTTTTTCTCTCTTACTAGCTAACGGCTGGAACTCACTTAGAGAAAATGTAAAGGTTCCACAATAGGGAAACCCAAAATGTCTTTGGAATAAACCAATGCTATGCATATGAGACTATGACATTTTGAAAACAATGCTTGGCTTACTCTCCACCCTCCCTGGGTAAAGCTTCAGGGGAAGAGAAACCACTCTGATCAACAAAAGGGTGTACAGAGAGATGCTGGGCAACATAGACTGCAAGACTGGTTCACATTCTGAACATCAATACCCTCAGCGGAACGGAAGGTATCCCAAAAATCCACAAAACCTTTATTGTCAGTTTGCAGTAGGTCATGCCATTTGAGTTAATTAGGTTAATTTACAGTGAGTTATCCCGGAGGCTGTGCCTAAATACTTACATGAAGGTGAGCTACAACATCTCAATTGCTTATTGGAAATGGGACTTTTCTGTTTTTTCCCTTATGAGATGTGATGGTACCAATGTTACATTTATCCGATGATGGCAAGTTTCCTAGTGTTCTGAAAACCTGAAATTTCATATATTTATATGAACCTCTGTCATCATTACTTTTTATGTAATACCTTTATGTAATCATTTGTATAGATTGTCACTTAAATCTTTTATAGTGGTAGTAAATCCTCTCTTCTTGTTAGGTCCTTGTAAGGTAGCTCTTAACCTGCTAACCACCTAGCCTCTGTAAGAGAGCAAGTTTCACTGAGTTTGCTAACTGTGGCCTCAGAAATGCATAAAATAAGCTTAAGAAGCTCCATGTTCTTTGGAGAAATCCCTTATTTAATGACAGCTTAGCTTTTACCAGGGAACTGCCTCCAACAGAATTTATCCTGAGTTATAAATAGGTGAAAAATCTTAAATTGAGACTTGTCAGTGTACATCAAGTTGATACTAAAAGGTTTCAAAATATTTATGCAAATAGAGGTAAATCTAATGTACAAACAACATGTCTATTACTTGATGTTTGGAGGGCATTCTTTAGGAACTGTTTTCAGTTCCTTATTAGTTGTAACTCTTTCTGCTGTGCCTTTTGCAACAGGACATGCCTTTCTTGTATTGGCCTTTTTAGCCACCAACGCGCTTGCAAGAAACGTGGGTAGAGCCCTTCCCAAATCTTCGTTTGCAAAGCCTAGCCATGATGATTAGTTGTAACACTAATAACCAGACATGAAAAGCCATATGTTTGACTGCTGAGCCAGAGAAAAGTCAAAGGACATGTTCACGGAAAGGTGAATATACTTTGAGTAACAACTGAGTGTTACTCTCAGTTCCTGTAATGTCAGTTGCAACAGTATTGTTTCCATGGAATCTTTAGCTTGGTTTTACCTTGACCTTGAGCTGTCATTCCTGGGACATTACATAACTGGTTTGGCAGTAACAGTTCATAGCTTTTTGATCATTAAGAAATAATAGTAATCTTTGCATCTCATACTGTCATTTTTCACAACTGAGAAGTGACTTTCATTACATGATTTCAGACTGGAATAAACACAAGTGTTTGTTTTGATTCTGCTGCTTTCAGAACTATGTAGATGCCTCTGTGGAATCTGGCTATTTGGATCAGGTTTCAAGTTAACTGGTCAAGAATAATTACCTTCTATGGATTTATTTGTATGGACAAAAGGACTGAAAATCCATCTATATGCTGTTCTCCTACACTTTTCCCCTTCTGAATCAACTGATCTCCCAAGACAAGCACACTAAGCATCTATCTTATTTCCATGTCCATCTACAGAATGATAAATCTGCCAAATTCCTCTTTTTTTTCAGCCTAGATAATCTTAGGGATAGTATACTAATGCAGTTAAATGACTAGAATTCTCATACCTTTAAAGAAGGAACAGGATATAAAAGAGCTGATTGAAAAGGAGGTCTCCAAGGCTTTGCGGTTTTTTTTCCCAAAAAATGCAACAGTATCCAAGGGTGATTCTTCAGCAGGTAAAGCATGGGTAAAATCTGTTTAATCACCTATGCAAGTTTTTCCCCTCTTTCTGATGATCAAAGATAAGCTCCTGTCAGCACAGAATCTACAGGGAGGCAGTTTTTGTTTGGACTTTGAGTAGTGCCAAAGATATCTCTGTTAATTGGTATATCTATTTGGAAGGGATAGCCAGCTTCTGAAGGAGTCCACTTCCTTCCACAAGGGATTTGATAAAGATTTTAGTAAAGATAACTGTCCAGGGAAAGTCAAGAGCTCTGCTGGATTTAAAATGTTGATAGAAAAAAATTCAATCTGGGCTTTCAAGCAGAAAAGGAACAAATGCATTGTAAACGAACCATTGAGAATAATTATGAAGCTTCTCTAAAACATGATAAATAAAAATACAAAAAGTGATCATTTTCTAGACCTCAACTCAAATGTATTGTCTAAGTCCAAGAGATTTCAGCGTTACTTTCCTTGTTCTGACTTCTATGTAACTATAATTGTCTGGATATAAACAGCACAAACAAAAATATTTAGTCTGTTTTCACAGTCTTTTATTTCTAAAATTAAAAAAAACAACAAAACAACAAACCCAAAAACCAAAACCAAACAAACAAAACAACCAACAAAAAGAGACTGGAGGATAAAAGAAGTGTCAAAGAGTTATATAATGAAAAGGATTTTTTTTTGGTAGTGTTTCTGGATGTTGCATGATTACTATCTTACCATTTCTGATAATATTTTCCATGTTTTTTTTACTATTTAAAATATTATAGTAAAATTGAAACCACTCTTGATGTCTGTAGTAATATGAGAGGCTGCAAAGCAGTGTCACAGAAAGCGACCTGGGGGTCCTGGCTGATGGAAAGTTGAATATGAGTCAGCAGTGCCCTGGCAGCCAGGAGGGCCAACCGTGTCCTGGAGGGGCATCAGGCAAAGCATCACCGACTGGTCAAGGGAGGGGATTGTCCCTCTCTGCTCTGCACTGGTGTGGCCTCACCTTGAATATCGTGTGCAGTTTTGGGCACCACGATATAAGAAAGATATTAAGCTGTTAGAGACTGTCCAAAGGAGGGCAATAAAGATGGTGAAGGGCCTTGAGGGGAAGCCGTATGAAAAGCGGCTGAGGTCACTTGGTCTGTTCAGCCTGGAGAAGAGGAGACTGAGGGGACACCCCATTGCAGTTACAACTTCCTCCTGAGGGGAAGAGGAGGAGCAGGTACTGATCTCTTCTCTGTGGTGACCAGTGACAGGACCCAAGGGAATGGCCTGAAGTTGTGTCAGAGGAGGTTTAGGCTGAATATTAGAAAGAGGTTCTTCACCCTGAATGCTGGAACAGGCTCCCCAGGGAAGTGGTCACAGCACCAAGCCTGACAAAATTCAAGAAGCGTTTGGATGATACTCTCAGACCCATGGTGTGACTCTTGGGGATGATCCTGTACAGGGCCAGGAGTCAGACTTGATGATCCTTTTTGGTCCCTTCCAACTCTGCATATTCTGTGGTAGTAAAGAAAGGAAAGAGGTGAGGAAGGGATCTAAGTACCTGAATTTGCTTGTAACTCTTATCCTAAGAGATTCCTTGTGGATTTTCATGTTATTGTGGGTCCACACCTTCCCTTACAGGGGGAGCTGGAGTGGGAACACAAGCATGGTAAGAATGAAGTATTAGAGATTTAATAATCTGAAAGACGATGTAACTGTTCTACAAGTGGAACAGCTGTGTCAAATGGGAGAAATATTAGAAGGTGAGCAGGGATAACAAACCAGTTCAATACACTTCCTCTGTGTCCTACAGTGGTGTTGGAATGTACTGCTTTTCAAATTAAAGCAGCATCCTGGAAGTGTCATTAAGAAACAAAAGAATTAATGATGGGGTGAAATCATCTCAGGTCACCATGTAAGGAGCTCTCAGAAAGGGGCCTTCTTGCACCATCAGGACTTTACCTGAACTACTGACACAATCAGTAGTACCTTTTCTCTGTTCCCTCACCTAGAATCTGCTTTGATACTGCTTCAAAATTCTTCAGAAAGTTACTTGGCCTCATATATTTGCAATAAAAAATTCAAGGTGTTTTTTGGTACTTCGAAACCTTAATTAAATCTGAGACTGATGAAAAAGGGGTAGGACACTTTTGAAAGTGCTTTTAAATTTATTTTCTCAAAATCGTGTGTGGGAATAAAGTTGTTTCTGTGTTACCTCTGACCGCAACTGTATACAATTGAAAGTTTTTCTGTTGGAGTGAGATATACTCTTCTTGTCTTATTTTTACTGTCCTTCTTTTAGTGGTAATGCAGTTAAATATTGAACAGTTGGTTGTTACGCCAAAGTAATTCCGTCACGTTATCACTGAGGAGACCCTGCAAAGCCAGTGGGGAAAAGAATATAGCAACCATGATATTAATTGATTTTTAAGTTGTGAACCTTAAACATATAATTCTTTAACTTTTAGGAGACAATTTATTAACTAGTACGAATTCAAAATTATTAGTTTTCATCATCGTCCCATTTAACTAGCATCTAAATCATGTTCTTGAGAAATTAAGGATAAACAGTAAATGGATGCTAGTGGTACACTGTAGTGTCTATTCTAGTCTGCAACTATTCTATAGTATCTATCTATAATAATATCCTTGGTATCATTTCAGATCAAAGTTCAGGGTGTTCTTGCTGCTGTTTCCATATTTGTTCAGTGAATGTGAAAAAGGTGAAGTCTGCTAGGAAAGCAACACGATGGTGATACAACAGGCTATCACAAGACAAACTGACCTACAGATTTACATTGTTTACATTGCTGAAGTGTATGGGCTCACCTCCTCTAGATGTAATATGAAGTTACCCATTCGTCAGCAAAACCTGTATATCATAGAATCGTAGAATGGCTTGAGTTAGAATCTTAAATATCATCTAATTCCCACTCCCTTGCCATGGGCAGGGGTTACACTGGACCAGGTTGCTCAGAGCTCCATTAAACCCAGCCTTTAACACTTCCAGGGGTGGGACATCCTCAGCTTCTCTTGGCAACCTGTTCCAGTGCCTCATCATCCTCACAGGAAAGAATTTCTTTGTAATATCTGATTTAAACCTACTCTCAGTTTGAAGCCATTATCCCTAGTCCTATTTCTACACTCCCTGTTATAAATCTCCCTCCATCTTTCTTGAAGGTTCCCTTCAGGTGCTGAAAAGCCACAATCAGGTCACCCTGAAGCCTTCTAATACTTCCTTCTTTGCCTTTATTGTAGCATGACAGCACACCTATTGTTAATAACTTTCAAAATGAAGTATGATTTGTAGCATGAATAGTAGTTATGCTTTATAAATTTCCCTCTTAATAATGACAGTCAGTGCCTGGATCGCCTTCCGGAAGAATGCATTTTGCTGAAGTTTATCTCCTGGAACAAAACCGAAATACCCATGACATCCCTCAATCCATGTGCGAGGGAGCCATCTTGTGGTCTAATTTATACTGTCCGGAGAAATGACGATGCTTTTGCTACTATAGAACAAGAAATGGATGGGGAGGGAAACCTCATTTGCATATAATGCAATCAAGTATAATTGAAATTTGTAAAAATGTCCAATATCCTCCTAAATAAGTTTATCTTAATACTCATAACAAGTGACCTAGCATACCTACATGAGGTTTACTCCTACTTCATACAAAATCACACAATGAGCCAGATTGGAAGAGAGCACAGTGGGTCAGTTGGTCCAACCTCCCTGCTCAAGCAGGGTTATCCTAGAGCACATTGCACAGGATTGCATCCAAATGGTTCTTGAGTATCTCCAGTGAGGGAGACTCCACAACATCTCTGGACAATCTGTTCCAGTGCTCGGTCGTTCGCACAGTAAAGTGCTTCCTCATATTCAGGTGGAAAAACAAGTTGCAGTATCATGTGCTTTTAGAAACAACTGTTTAATGTCTTCTGTACCTACTAAACCTCCCTACTGAGAATAAGTAAACACATCCAAAGTAACACCCTGATGTTTTCAAGGCAAGTCAATGTGTTATTTGGCTTGTTAAGAGAGGAATTAAAACATGGCATAAGTGGATTTGAGGCTGAACTCATTACCTCAGTAGAGGTTTTAAATGCAGATCACTTAAATAAGGACTAACATTACAAGAAAAGTTTTTTCAGTCTTGTGAGGGAAAGTGCAAAGCCCTGCATCTGGGGAGCAACAACCTATGCACCAGTGTATGCTGGGGGATGAACAACTGGAAAGTAGGTGTTCAGAACAGGACCTGGGGGTCCTGTGGGCCCCAAGCTGAACATGAGCCAGAAATGTGCCCCTGCAACAAAGATGACTAATGGTGCGCTTGGCTGCATTAACAGTGTTGCCAGTAGGCTGAGGGAGGTGATTGTTCCGGACTGGTAGGACCACATCTGGACTATTGTGTCCAGTTTAGGGGGATTTCATCAATTTGTGTAAAAATTTGAGTGGAGTTTGTAAAGAAGATGGAGTCAGGCTCTTTGTAGTGGTAAGAGATCGGAGACAATGAGCACAAACCAAATTACAGGATGTTCCCTCTGAATATCACGAAACACTTTTTGCTCTGAGGGTGACCTAGCACTCCACAGAGGCTGAACATGATGCTGGACAACCAGCTGTAGGTGGCCCTCCTTAAGCAGGGGGTTTGCAGAAGATGACATCCAGAGGTCCCTTCCAACATCAGCCATTCTGTGACTTTGTAAGTCTGTGAAGTAATTGTTGAAATATCTCTTTTTTTTTTAATGAGGAAACATTATATATAAAATATGTATTTGTTTATTAAGTGTTTAGAAGTATATTATTTAAATTTTGAAAAAGATTGATTTATTTCCAAAATGACAATTTCCCTGGAATTCTAGTTCTACGAATTCTGATGATTGTTGTCCTGGGTTTTAAATTCACATATTCAGAAAAAAAAATTGTTCTCGGATCCTGATAGTGTATAGCGAGTAGGATGGTCCAAAATAAAATCTAATGTATGGACTATGTGAAATTAAATATTTTTAAATTTAAAAAATAATTAGATATTTTAAAAATAATTAGGTAGCTATATATGCAATCATGAAAAAGGATATTTGATATCTGATTTTCCAGAATTTTGTGTTGAAAAGGCCACATTGTTTATGCCATACAACCATACATTGGTCTCTTTAAGATCTGTTACTTCTCTTTTCTATGACTCTCAGGTGACATTATTTGGCTGTTAATTTCTTGTTTAATTGTTGCACACCTGGTACAGTGCATTTGCAGTTTTCATGCTCTGGGAACTACGTGAAAATATTTGCTGCTGCAGTAGTTTCATGGTATTGTTGCTTGGGAGCATACCAGAACAAGGTCAGAGGCACCAGTTATGCTTTGCTTTTGGGAAGATAAGGTGTTACGGATCTGCTGGAGCAATAGCTGTCATAAATAGTAAAGATCTGATCACATAGTTCTGTGGGGTCTGTGAAGGCTTGCTCAAGATTTCTGTTACGGTTTCCCTGGTGGTCTTATTACATCTGACTCTTCTCTTGAGAAGTTTCCATTTTATAAATCTTCAAGTCATAAGTTTGCTGAACTGAATTATTAGAGACAGGTAATGGAAATACTTCATTTGCAATTATGTCAAACTTTTTGTTTTGTATTCCATCAATGTGAAAAGCAAGTTGAAATGTATGAACTGATGTTGTCTTTTGTCATATGTGGGCAGGGACTGCAAAACATTTGTTATGTCTGCTAAAGATTTCTCGTATAAATGGCATCACATTGACATGTGGCTGTTACTTGAGTATTCTCTGTGCTCTTTATAAGTGCATTAACACTGCTGCAATCAGATTATCAGAACTCAAACTTTTCGCAAAGGATTTATTTGCTAACTTCAGGCATTTTCTATTAAGGAACACTTAGGAGGGCTCACAGTTCTATAAAATTTTCAAAAGGCTATTTTGCTGCAAGTGACATTCTTTACCTTTTTGATAATAAGATCAACAGGACTATTTGAGAGTGGCTGTACTTGTTTCAATAGGTATTTGTCAAGATAACTTTCCTTGAGTTTTCAGAATGAGCTTTTTTCAGAACTGGAGCCCATGTAACAATTGAAGGCACTCTATCCTTCTCTCTCTCAAGTTTTCACTCCTGAAATACTTACTGGTAATGCACCTTAACTACTGCTGAGGATTTAATCCTTTTTTTCCAATGGTGTTGATAGTCCCTCCTTTGACTCTAAATTTGTTGCCTAAAATATCATTAAAAAATTACACGTTTTCTGAAAAAAGTTGTTTATTTTTTTTTGAACAAAATATCTACAATGATACCGGTGTTACCATAAATTTCACATTTTTAACACTTCTGTCTGCAGAGAATGTCAGCTTAAGTGCAATATGATACTGTAATACAACAAAAAGGAATCTAATTAAATCCATGCACGACACATTTATAGATTTTTACCAAAAAGGAAGTACTTTGAGATGAAATTGCCATCAGACAGAACTCACGGAGAATATTTTGAAAACTCACAGACAAGTTATTAATACACTATCATTTTTCTTGCTGTAGCCTTTAAAATGCCAGGATCACTAACACACAAAATACTGTATATTACGTTAAACCTTTATGTCAAAAGCTTATGGTGCAATTTCTTCTTATACAGCTCACAATTCCACATTCATGGAACATCAGTAGCTACTTTAGTCCATTTCATCTGTTAGTATCACTCTGTCATCCATTAAAATACAAACATAAGAAATGTTTCTTGCATATTTCACAAAGATGAAAGTGAAGAAGTGCAGTAATATTTGAGAATGTCAAGAATACGGGATGAGCCAACATTTTTTCTGGCATTAACCCACTGCTTCTAGCAATCTAACCTGCTTCCACAAGCCTTCCAAATTGATAGTACTTCAGTAATTACTGTAGGTGATGTGTGTTGCCTGAAGACACCTTTTCCATAACCACTCCAAAACAGAATACCCATTTTATTATTAACAAGTAGTCTGGTTTGTGAATTATATTTTTCTTCTTAGTTGTCTTAAAAAGGAAAAGAGCTGTGAAGATCTGATATAGTTGTCATCTAAATAGCCATATGATTGTGCAGTAAGATGTGGATAAAGTTATTTTACTATCTCACAGGCGTACTGTAAGCACTAGTAGCTCACTCAGCAGTTTCAGAGTTTAAGGCCAAATTCTGCTCTGTTGGATTAGATTAATTCCTTTGATAGCTCAAATGAGAGCAGAAGTTGCACAAAAGTACATCTTTTCCAGCCAACCATGTTAGTTTGGGCTGGAAATGGTATAATAAATTTATTTCCATCTAATATAAAATTATTGCTACAAATAATACTTTTTTCCCCCCTAAGGTTAAGGAAGACTTTCTATTTTTTCCTACTGTTAAAAATATAAGGTTTTGTACAGTTTATTATATTCTATTTTTATCTACATTATCAGCCTACAGTTCTGTAAGGGATTAATACAAAAAGTGGAAGCAATACCTTCCTCCTTAAATGTAAAGTGCACATCTAAATCACCTAAATACGTCTGTCTAGTGAGAAAACAGAATCACCTCTCACACACTACAAATGATTCTTTATAAAGCAGGTTTTTGAACAAACTGTAATAAAAGGAATCTAAAGAAAATCAATGTCTGATTGAGCTGAAAAGATCAATCCTAATTAAACACCTTGTTCTTCCTGAATTCAACTAACCTGCTTAAATAATATTGCTTGCAGTCAAAAGTCCTTGAAAGTAAAGTGTGTGTTTTTTTGGCATTAAAATAGCTAAATTCTAAATAGTAAAACACCTTCAAGCCTCCTATAGTTTGTCAGCATTATAGAGAAAAAAAGCCATTCCTCTAACCATGAGAGCCTATTGTGCTGGTATTTGAATATAATTTTAAAAATAAAATGCATTTTTCTGTTTCAAATTTAAGTAGGGGTTTGGTGCTGTGGTAGTTCAGTAATTCTACTGCACCTTAAAGGGACCTTTCTTATCCCCTCTCAAAGTCCTGGAGTTTTTGGCCTTATGAGGGGTGACATGGATTGCGCCACATCTCTTTTTAGTGCAGGAAGAAAAGACAGTCATATGAGAGGTTCCAGGCACTGCTTTGGGCTTTCTCTCTTCCTGTGGCCCCTGTTACGCTCTGCACAGTCCCCACTTTTCATCCTGTACCTTCCTGTTCTGCTTCTCTTTACATTAGGAAAGTGAATGGTGAGGAAGTCAATCTGCACAAGTAGAAACTGCTTTCAGAAAACAATATATACTTTGTAGCAGTTTATATCAACTGTTTCTCCCTGTAGCTACTGCTCCTACCTGAACAAGTGTACCTATGGCAAGGATACTGTGAGGCTGGGAAGAATAATAAAGATGTTTCATCCTTCCTTTTTTCCCTTTGTAGTGACTGTGCCAGCTCTTTAGTACCTGTGTTATTGGGGTATTCCTCCAGATCCTACAGTGCCTCCCTCTCTTTTCATTGTGTTACAATGTCCTTCTAGTACCAGTATTTTATTTTTAAAGTCTAGGGTTGGCCTACAGAGACCACAAAAACATGACCTGAGAACTACAGAGTCTGCACCTAAGGTGAATAATGACTTTGGACAAAGCTGCATTAGCCTGTCATACAGGGGTTGTGCTTAAAAGAAGCCTTGTTGTTTGCTAAGAACTTGTACTCAGGCCTGGTCCAGTGATAGTGAAATGAGGTGGCTATCTACTTCAACCTAATTTATGGGTTCTTATTTATATGTGGGTGGAACCCTGCTAGATACCATCTGCATCAAGCATTATTTCCTTGATAATTATTTTGCTGCTTCTCCACTGTCTCTTTCATGGGACTGTAGCATAAATAGTGCAGGCTGACAAATACTGCAGAGCACCTTTCAATTCTTGCATCTTCTTAATATTATTCTCTGCTGCTTCACCATACAGTTACAAAAGAATCAACTCCCACACTAATCTTAGCTGATATCTGTAGCTGTTGATTCTAGCTTTGTAAAGAGGGCTGGCATGCCAGCTGGCAGTTTTGGACTTTTCCCCTAGTCAGTGGTGAACAGCAGGCATTTGTGCCTTGAAGTTTCTAATCATCTCTCTTTCTTTACCATGTGCCTTTACACTAAGTCATTCAGGAATAATCTGAATAAAACTTGAATTTTAAGTTATTATTTCTTTTGAAAAACACATCATTAGTGGACTGCAGAGGCCTCTGTTACCTTGGCAAAAGTAACAGAAAAAAAACAACCCATAAAACCAGTTCAGGATAGATCTTGGTTCCATTATATCAAAATAGAACATCTTTACTCACCTGAGGGCAGCAGAATGACATGCCAAAAGTTACGTGCATTTGAAAACAGCCCTTAAACAAAATACAGTTGACTTTGCTGCTAACAGAAGCAAATTAACATCCCTTTCCATACAATACAGCTAATGACATCTTTGAGAGAGGTGAATATAACTCAACTGAAATATCAACCATTGGTTCATGATACCTCCTCACACAGATGAGCACCTTCATAAGTGAACATGATTTTTTGGAACATGCACATCAATAAATCAACAAAAAGCAGACACCATCTCAGCAAGAAAAAAAAATATTTTAAGTAAATTGAATTAATTTTAGATCATAAATGAAGTAAAACTATAAAAGAATAATAGTTTTGAAATAAAGGGGGATTATCCACCTTCTTTGTGACACAGTTTCTGAGAGCTACTATTTTAGAATCTCTCTAAGTAATCCTTGGAGGAAAACAATAACAAATCAAACCAAAGCCAAGGTTGCTATGTTACTCAGTGCAGAGTTACATTGCTACTGCTACTTCATATGCACCATGCTTTTGGCAGTGCACCAGATGTCTGTTTCCAGCTGATTTTGCTTTTGTATACACATTCTGATCAACAACAAACCAAAAATTTTAAACCTGTTCAAAATAAAAATATTTTGCAATGAGAATCAGCCTCAGCTACTGGACTTAGAGTATCTAATAATTCTAAATGATGCATTTCCATATCTTAGCATGGTTTTGTTTTCCAATAGACAAGATTGATCTATGGTGTTACAATTCTAAGAAGCAACTAATATGACTTATTTAAACCTAAACAGGGAAGATTTTTCTAAGAGTTTGAATTGTCGTTCTCCTATTTATTAATGTGAAATACAGTATATGTAAAAGACCATCCACATCCTTTTTTATGTTTTAGATGAACTTCATGTTTCTCCAAAGTTGTGAAGTGCTTCTTAAGCAATATCTAAGTTATATCAATAAACTTCAAAGAATGAGTCAGAAAACTTTACATATTCATAAATTAAGCTTCCTATATTTATGTAGCATGTAGGAGATGAATGTGCATAAACATAACTGTGTTCATCCTCCAAATGCTTCAGTGGAGTTCACTATTTGCTTTCAGTTGTGGTCTGAGATCTCTTTGCATTGAATCAAAGTGAAGTATTGCAAAATTTTTATGTAGTTTGTCTATTTCACTAGCTGTATGAGTTTTATGAATTGAGAAAAAAATCCCTTAAAATATAAAAAATATTAAAAAATATGTTTCAATTATCAATGTGTAAGTAATTAAAAGAAAAAAAATCCTTTGCAGGAGTCAATACTTTACAAATTTTAATATATTTCTCATGTGATAGGCAGACTATTAGGCTGTATACTTTGTGCTGTCAGAGATTATTTCAGCAAACAGCTTCCAGGGGAACAGTAATATAAATACATTTAGTAAATTATATGACTTAAATGTGTCAAACATATTCATTGCAAAACCACCAGTACTGTCCTTAAGACTAGATCAAGTCCTTTAAATTGTTTTCTCCAATCAGTAATTTGTCATTATATTGTAAAATTGAAATCAAGGTTACAAACACTAATCTATTCTGTAATACTGTGGAATTTACCTAGGGTACTCAGGAACCATTTTTAAAATTAAAAATACATCAGAATTAAAAAAAAATTAAGGACCATCAGAGAGTACTGTACAGTTATACCACTGTGTAACAGTATGTATAAATACTTGGCAGTAAACCTTCAGTAGAGAGTGATTTACAATGAAAAATTTGTTAATATTTAGCTTTACAAGGAAAGTTTGCAATAGCAGATGTATCTTTTCTGGGTGTCATTCTTTCATCCTGGTCATTGCAGGCCACGCAGGATCTTTTTTCACCACCTCAATGTTTTTAACTTTTCCAGTCACTCCTCTGATGTGCATTTATAACAAAAAGCTTCTGGTTGAGTGTGACAGTCAGATCTTTATGTACTGCAAGCCTTAGTCTTGTTATTGGTGAATGTCCTCATGCCTGATGATTTTGTAAATTACCCAATAAAAAATGTTGAAAATCAGAAAGGCTAATGGGAAACAAGCTCTGGATATTGTGTCTATCTTCTTGGCCCGGTCGATGAATACCTTTCTCATCTCCTCAGGGCTTTTTGGTACAGCTTGAACAGGATTATTTGGCCCCTTTTGTGTCATTCCATCTTTTGCTGGCACGCATGGGCCCACTCCATATGCTGTAAAGCTAAACTGACTTTCACGTGCATCATCATCCTGTTGGACCAAAAAAAAAAGAAAAAAAAGGAATATAAAGAAAAAGAGCAAGAAGGTGTTTTTTTTAACTACTATTATTTACACAAATCTTACCTGCTGCTAAATAACAATTGCACCATTACCTCAATGACTTCTTGAATCCACAGTTTATCTTAACTGGTTGAAATTTCATCCCTATCAGTGTCTGTCAAAAATATTGCAGGAGTTTTAACAAGCACAGAATTTTTCTATTTGTTTATAGATTCTGTAATCTATTTAGAGAAATGAGAAAGCTTAGTAAACTCACAGTAATTTAGCACACAACTTCTGATTTGGTTTGTTTCCCCATTTACAGTAAATATCCGCAGTCTTCAAATGGAAAAACTTCACAATGGTCTTATAGACAACAACCATTAAGCCTGTACACTGCTTAACAAACCAGGATCCTGGCCTCTAGATATCTAGAGATACTCATCATAAAATCACTAATATTGTGCACATTAATTACATTAGTGAGAATTCTGCCTATTTGGCAACTGTATATTTAGTTAATTGTATCTGTGTGCCTCATTTCTGCTGATCCCTGTGAATGCATCATATAAAGAGAATAGTATGTGAAGTGTTTTAGTTTAAAATACAGTGAATGAAAACTAAAGGCCAGATTTTTCTTCCAACTCATTCTTCTGTCAATTCAGGGGAAAATTGGCAAAGACATTCAGAATTCAGGGAACTTTAAGAGAAAGTGATTTTTAATCACATGGTACAGAAACAAAAGTACGTGGTCTGAAGATAGATATATTTTCATATTTCATATTTATATTATTCATATCTACAATATTAATTTACATTTACAATATTCATATTTAAATTAAAAAATGTAGCTTGTGTCTGGAGACATATTTTTTACTTCTCTTTACCTAGTTACAGGTATCCTCAAGCAGTAAAAGAGGCACATATGCAGGCAAATAAATGATACATAGCCTGTGAAGCCAGAGCCAAATTTGGTTCCGAAATATATTCCAGTACACTCCTTCACTATGTAGGCTCCTCTAGGATAGTCACATGATTTTGATGGCATTCACCATTTTTCAATAATTTTAAATTCAAGAATATCTATTTTTCATGCCTAATTTATCCTAGTTGCTTTGGAATTTTAGACTTTCGTGAAGTATATAAATTATTATGTATATGTTAGTTCTTAAAAAATTATTTTGAAAAATAATTCACATATGTATTATAAAAGGATGTGAGCAGCAATTTTCCTTTTGTAAGCAAATTTTTGATATTTTAAAGCACTTCCTAGCTAAAAAAGTATTTATTTATTTATTTATGTGCCACAGTCAAATAATTAGAGTTTCAATTCAATAGTTCAGAAGCAATATTTGCTTTACTTTGACCTCTTAGTTTATACAAATGCAATTTCTCAAAGATCTCAGCTAATATCCAAGCTTCCAAATTTTTCATTCTGAAACTGCCTGTGACATTTGGTAAATCTGAAAATATTTTTCAATGGAGAATTAATTCTAAACATATTTAAAACTTCCATCAATAGTACTTACTTGAAGAACCATTTTTAATTACTCTGTTTAAAAAAAATCCAATCAGGTTTCTTAATAGCTGAATAAGTTAGCTGCAAAAGAATGCAGATAAACTACTAAGTTTGAAGTGAATTAGTTGGCCATCAGCATGACCATCAGGCAGAGATGTAGTTATCCCCCAACTGCAATACTTTTTCATATATGGAAACTGAACAAATGAAGAGACTAATATAGTTCACCAAAACTACTGTACTTCAAATCTGTATCAGATTTTGCCTTTAAAAACACAAAAATAAAGAAAAATTAACATGAAAGAAAAGGAGGAGGAAAAATCACTGACTTATTTTACTATGGAAATGAATAACAGAAATACAAAATGATAGGATCATTATTTGATGACGTGATAAAACAGAGATTTAATTACTACAATAGTGTTCCTCTCCTATCAGAAAAGAATGGGAAATAACATCTTTAAAGCAATTGTATTCCAGAGGAGTTGTAGTGTTGTATTTTAGCTAACAGAAGTATTAAGTTACAAATGCACGGACTGTGAGAATTTACCATAAACTTGCCATTTAAACACTGTCATATGTGCATTTCAGAGTTTTGTGTCTTCATGCTTCTCCAGAAAATAGTGCTTATAATTGCACAGGCTGAGAAAGACAGTAAAATAATTCCTGAGTAGCAGCTTTCGGTTATACATGTTTTCAGGATGAGGCACTATATACTAAGACTTTACCATCTCTGTTTTAGGCTTACCTGAATGGAATGATCCCCTAGAATGTTTTCAAGGACAGATCTCTCCTTTTTTTTTGTGCTTGCAGACATCCTGTATTCAGTCTGCCAGCAGGCTGCTTGGAAATGCCCTCTGTTGTTGAGGAAGTGCTGTGAAGGTCCTTCTAGCAGTCCAGCATTTTTGGCCAATGTCTGTTGGATGGTGTCTCCATGAGGTCAGGCAGGATGTTTGGAGCCTGCCAAGTCAGATCAAAGTACTAGGGCTAATGGATATGCAGGAATTGCCACCATAGTTCTTTTCTAGGGTAGCAACTGGATTATTCAAAATGTGGTTCTGCAAGTTTTCCGGCAGGTTCATAATGCAGCAAAATCACTAGCTTGGCCTCAGATTCGTATGAGGGTGCTTGTGCACAGCAGGAAAGATGCATTTACTGTTATTATTGATGTTAACTTTTGAGTACTTTTTCAAAGGCATTTATATAAAATGTCAGTGACATCCCATTTTTTTTTATTATTGATTGGCTTGGCTAAAGTCTGTCTTTTTGACTAGAAATATTTCTCAGAATGCATGCATCTGAGTCTGCCACTGTAGAAGTCATCTAAAAGACGTACCCTGTATACTCCAGTTGATAATCTGGACAGTGAATTCTCCTGAAAAAGTCCTCCATATTGGTTAGATTATTTGAATTTTATAAGTAATAAGGAAGCTTTTATTTCCCCTTGTGTATTTTAGTGGATCATCACCAAAGAAAGTGATTTCTCATAGATTTTTGATAAAACTTTAAAAATCCTATCATGAATGAATTTTAGTAAGAGTTTGATTTGAATGCACTTTTCACACATTCAGCTCTAAAATTAACAACTGGAAAGTTACTCCACATACAGCTAGATATAAATATTTTATAATCTCTATTAAAATTACTGTAATTTAAGAATGGAAGTAAATTTAGATAACAATTTTCATTTAGAAAGTTAGAATTCTTTGAAGATCTGAAGAAAGTAATTTTAATTAGGTTATTTCTGTATCAGTGCTGTTCTACAAAATATTTAACTATAAATTAATAGAAAGCTGTCACTGTCTGTGGTCTTGTGACCACACTGTTTTCCATTCATATATTTAATAATATATTTATCTTGAGGAATAATATATATAAGGGCTGAAAATAACTCCACAGCCTATTATAGGTTGTGGTAGCAACTTGAAAGCTTATTTGAAGCCTTGACTCTAGTAATTTGAACACTACATTTTTTACTGTTCAGTTTTGAGAAGGAAACTGTTAATGAATTGTCTTGCACTACAAACAGTGCAAAATTTTAGTACTATGTTTTAATCCAGATTTAAACAGATCAAAATGAATTATGAAATTACCAATACAGTACCTTTATTAACATTTCACGTCATCACATACAGGTAGCAATGAAGGTATATGAAGTTCACATGGGAAGACATTATTTCAGACAAAAGGACAGGGCCTCTATTAATGATTGGATATCACATTATGACAAATGGGAAATCTTCTTCATAGTTTACCCTTAAATTTGTACTGTAGATTTGAGGCAAAGTCCCGTCTATAGGTCCTGTACATCTCAAGCCATTGCTATGCTGTAATGATTCACTGATTTCATTTCCATCAAGAATTCCCTCAAAATACTTTCATCAAAACGGATGGGTTGACCAAAAAGAAAACAAAAGAAAAGAGGTGTGATTACCATTACAGACAATCTAGTTTGCATGTCTATTTTCCTCTCTAAAGATATGGTGATCTTTAGATTTTTGAAAATAGGATTAAAAGATTGAATAGTCCTGAAAACTAAATACATATTAACAGCTGATCTAAAATAAAAGTGTTATTATTCAGTATATATACAGAGTTAATATTTTTCCCCATAGAATGTAAATGCAACTAAGAAAAAGCACTGATCATAGGTGTGTTTCAATATCCCTGTATGGCTTCTAATTTTGCCATTTTTTTCCTTTTGTCTTTCAAGATGGAAAGGAGTGTAACTGTAAATGAATAATTAATATTCATTCCTTCTGAAGGAATGGCAATATAATGTTTCTGAAATGGTTCTGTTCACTAGACAGGTTTTTTCCTCCATCAGAGACAAAGCACTATGGCTCATATACTGAATAACAAATGAGGTCTCAAATTGGGAACCAAAATTCCCTTGTTCTCAGGATTCATTATGCCATTTTTGTAATCATAAAGGTATTAGACCCTTTAAAAAAATCTCCTATGCCTATTGTGATGATTATTGGCAAATGCAATGAGTAGGTTCTATATTATGTTGCAATAATAGTTTTTATTTATAAATGTATTTATAACACAATCCCAGACGCTTCAAAATTTTTGTTAATTCTGTGCAAACTGGATTGGGCCTCTGGAAAGAAATTTGCCATTCAGTTATCTGGAATCACTGAATGAGGTCCATACTTACAATCATAAAAAGGGTGGCCAGAAGGTGCTGTTATACCTAAGAACTGTCTTTGATGCTGCTGTAGGTGTTGTCTGGGAAGGGAGGCTGCAAATGAACTAAACAGTGTAAAAAAGAGGAAGTGACTATAGTTGGAAAAAGCATTAGAAAAATGGCAAGGATAGATGAGCTTTGTATCCCAAAATATCTTATTACAGCTCTGTACATAATTGCAATTTGTATAACTGTATAATTCACTGCAAGAGTCTTATCCAAGTTCCATCATATGCTTTTTAAGAGAGAGATTCCAGTTCCTTTGTGTTTTCAATCAGCAATGAGAAGGAATAACCCATAGTTTTAATTAAATTTACAAAATATTCCAACCCATGAAAATCTTCAAATTTGTTTGAGCATATGTTTAGACTTAGAATTGAATTCAATGATTTGAACAAAGCATCTGAAAAATACAGGAGAGTCAGTACGTGCAAATACAAGGTACTACATTTAGCCAGAAATGATCAACTTTGCAAGCATAAGATGGAAAGCCAATGGCTCTGCAGTAGTTCTGGAAAAAGACCCAGAAGATATGGAAGGTCACAGTCCTGATACGGGTCAATAACATGATGTTGTTTAGAAGGCAAATGGTAAAATGATTTGGATAAACAAGTGTATAACTTGAATCATTTGATCCTTTGGTTGCTTTCAACTGTTACTGGGTAGATTTTATGTTGTTCTTGTTGCAAACACAGTTTTGAGGAAGTATATGGACTTATTAGGAGAATTTCCAGGGAAGGCAAATGAGAAGAAACAAACAAACAAACAAAAATAAAACCAAAACCCCAAACCAAACCCCAAAACTGTACCAACTGGGAATACTTAAAGAAAAGACTGAATGGAAATGTGCAAATGGTGACACAAAGGAAAGAAGTAATCTGTTTTCTGTGCCCCTCCTAGAAAAGCCATGAGAGGCCAAAAATGCAGTAGTAAAAAACGTTTTAAACAATTGGAATATATTTCGGGGAGCTTGTGGAATTTTTATGACTAGGATGAATTAGGTATAAATGATCTTGACTTAAGGCAGGAAAATGGATCCACTGACCTCCCAAAGGCACTGAAATCCAATCATTGCACTATTATTTTGGTTAAAGTAAATATTTCTTGCAACAAGCATATCTTCTAATTACAAAGAAAATAGACTTTGGAAATTCTTCAGCTGCCTTATTGCAATTAGATATTATTTATAAATATTCTCTTCTGTCAATATATACCTAGAACAAAATATTTCCAAACTCATCTATTTTTTGCCTTTTGCAACACAGTCGAATCACTATAAGTTTTGCTGTACCCTTGCAGATAAAATGCCAGTGCCAAAAAAAAAAATCTGTACTTAATGACTAGAATTCACCTGGTAGAAAAACCTGACATTAGTACAGTGTCCCAAGAATGGAAGCATGCAGAATGTAAAAGTCTAATAAGTTATCCTAATGGATATATTTCTCCAGTAGTTTTGGACATAAATACTGAATAGAATAGTGTTTTCCACTTTGCAAAGGAAGAGGATTTAATGTTCAAGGGAGTCCCTGAAGTTTATTTTAAATGCAGCCTTTTAAAATAACTTCTTTTCACCTTTTTTGACTTTGTGGTCAAATAAACATTTCTTTATACAGTTTTAAAAGTTAATGCAATCTAATTCTTGACAGCCAGTGTCTGCTTGACCTAGTCCAAAAGGATAACAAACATACAAAACTTTATAATCATGAGCTGTAGTAGTCAACTTTGAAAAAGACAAAAAAAAAAGGAAAACCAGGTTACTTTGACTTATGTTCCTGGGGCCTACATTTCATGTAAGAAAATGTGGTGAATAAATAATAATATTTGTGGTAAGGAAGTCTAGTTATTTACTGCATTTTTTAATCTGTAAAACATAATTTATTATTTATATACCAGAGGGTTTAGGATGTGATCCAAATTTTTTGGAGGAAATAAAATCTCCATGCTGTAATATTTCCAATCCTGTATACTTGATGGCAAGGAATGGTTTAATAAAACATTGAGAAAGAGAGAATCAGTTAGCTGAGCTGTCTCTAAAGCTTGAGAAGGTGTATTCTCAAAGGTTAACTCTGGCCAGGAGCTCTAGCTCTACATGGGTTTGGAGTGAGCCAGGAAACATTTAGTTAAATTAATATTTTCTGAAAAATTACTGTTTCTCTAAAATTGTAACCTTGCATAGGAAGAAAGTATTTTTTTGTAAATTTATACTGAGAAGCCTATCTTGTGATGAAGCTTACAGATACAGGAGAAAGGGAAAGCCATATACCCCCAAAAATATTTAATACTCTCACCTGGGTTTATTATGAAGGAAAGCATTGAAGTGCACATCTCCATCCCTCAGAATCTAAGGGGAGTACTTTAGTCCATACCCTGAAGTCTCTAGGTCTAATCCTGTAATTTTACGACAACCTAGCAGGCAACCTACCTGAAGCTAAAGACTGTCTAATGAAGTGTAAAATTAGAATAAGGACTTTTAAGCGTGAATTCAAAAATACCGTGATGTCAAGCACTAATCCAGCAAAACACTTAAGTCAGTGAGGTTATTCATCTGCATATTTTTTTTTTAAAGAGGTCTTCTTTTAGAATTGTTTTGTATCTGGTGGATCCTCCCGTACATACCTCTAAGCTGAAATTTCATTGATTGTGATTGCTGAACAAGTGTCTTTGGTGAGTTGGAAGTCTTGCTAAGAGAGAGCTGGAAAGAGATTTGGTATGATTCCAAGGAATCATTATCACCTGCCAGTTTCTAACCCTAGGCTCATAATAATTGACCTGTATTTAAGAAATATGTCATTAAAGTTGAATGTGGTAAATTTGCTTGAGATCCAGAAGAAACTTTCTCAATGTGGCGAGAAAGATGAATGGACTAAAGGTATAGTGACATAATATATCACTCACCACAGCTGTTTGTATTTGATACACCATGCATTTGTTGGGGCTCACCCACATCTGTCCAGTAACCTGTGTCTGCCCCATCCCATTCTTCCCATTCCAAACCTTTAAGCAGCTTTCAGAGAGCTGCCATATTTCAGAAACAAATACTCTGTCACAAAACCTATTTTTTTCTGCTACTGTCAGGGAGAAGAACAAAGCCCATTTTTCATGGGGATTAATGTTGAAAGCAGGTACATGCAGTCTGAGTCATCATCTAGGCCACAGTACATGAGTTTCTCTGTGCAGCTTAAGAAGTCTGGGACTCAACACACAAGGGCAGGCAAATGTATGAAAATGTCATTTTCATTTGACTGTCCAGCCTGCCTCTTAACACAGAGTCTTACTAGCAGAGACTGCTTAGGTAGGTTTTACAGCAGTGCAGATTTTCAATATCTTCTGAGTAAGAGTGAAACAACCTATAAAATGTCTTCTCCTTGCACGTAAGCAGTAAACATGAGGTAAGTCTTCAGGAATGAAAGACAACAGAACTGAATCATGTTGCTATGATCAGACTTCCATCCACTAGTAATATTCTAGATAGTAACTGAAAGCCTGTGGAAAGATGGGTACTCACTTAATGGATAGGCTGGAGAACTATTTACTCTTCATGAAATCAGAAGTAGGAATTATATACTGCTGTAAGAAATTTTCCTTATTGCTTGATTTAACTGCAGGCTTCAGAGTTCAAACTTGCAGCCTTAGCTGTTTGACTTTGCACACTGGTAGTGAGTTATTTTACGGTAGTCTATATATCTCCAGCTATAAAATAAATATTAGTAGCCATTATGATATTAAAATTTTTTACTATTTATATGAACAATTTGCACTAAATTAACAGGACAGAAGAAAAAAACCACACATTTATCAGCCTTTTAAAGTAAAATGTTTATTCTTCCACCAATAATGTTACTTGAAAAAGTATTTCTTGTATTAAAAAATATTTGCATGAAACACAGCTGTTAAGGCTTTGAATTGAGTACTAGAATTAAATTAGGAAACACTATTTGTTGAATCTCAATGTAGTACAAACTGCTGCAAATACCAGCAACATTCATTCACTGAAGAATAACCTAACTCCTCTAACAGAGTGAAATTCATGTTGGTGCAGATGGCTCCTAAATGCTCCATGCCTCATGTAAATCCCTCTTAATCCCTCCTTCGGGAATTGAAGTTGGATTTATGCAGTTTACAGTCCTTGTAGTGACCCTCTGCCTATAGTGAATTTTATGCTGTGCTGCCATTTTATTTATATTGCCACTTTAAGCTGTAGTATGTTTACCAAATTAACCCTATACCCTGGCATAATTCAGTCAGATTCTCTTTCAAAGCTGTGAATACCATTACTTTTACCTTGCTCTTCTTCCTTTTGCGGCGGAATCGCAGAAGTTCTTTATGCTGCCTTGACACAAAGTTTACAGCTGCATACTCCAAAAGTGCAGAAAATACAAAGAGCAGACACACTGCCATCCAGATGTCAATGGCTTTGACATATGACACCTATGAAGTTAAGAAAGGAGAAGATCAAATATGTTAAAGCCACAGATGTGAAACTAAGTATTTCATGTCAGCAGAAAGTGCATTAATACCTCCACATCCCAATACTACTGATATCAAACAAAACTTAACATGAAATTACATAATAAGAGGAATAAAAATTCAATCTATAAATCGTTATTTTTTAAAAATTTACTTTCACAAAATGTGTTTAAATCATTAACAGTTCCTTATAGTGTACTGTATCACAAACATCCCAAACCAAATAATCCACAAGAAACACGTGCTCTTCCCCCATTTCTCCCACTGACATCTGTGAATGACACTAAGGAATCGAAGAATAGTTTATGGTAGGATTAGTGGGAATTCCTGTATTAAAATGGATGCAACTGAAAATTCCCGGAATAAAAATTAGGTAGAAGAAGGAACATAGGTAGAGAACTCTGATATGTTCATTCATTGCTAATATAGTCGCAGTAAATCAAATATATAGTTTTAAATTAGTCCTGTAATTTTGACACAGTGAAAGTACTGAAAATCAGATACAGAATAGAGCTCATTGCAATCCCATATGGCCAAGCTCAGATGCAGGACATAATCTGAACCAAGAAAGTAAGGCCTGCTTCCTCCTTGTGCACAGATTTAAAGAGCTATTTAATATAAGCAAACATAGCTAGCTTCAGGCCTCAAAATCTGACAAAACCCATATATAGCTCTCTGTTAACCTCTTACATTGTTTTTCTGAGTTTTAGAGCATTCCATTTTCCTATCTGTTGATGTTACATTTGGGTCCATTCAGATCCATATATCTGAGACACAAAGCATGCTCAATTGTCTTAGGGCTATCTATTTTACTTAGGAAAGAATGCAATTAGACAACCTAAAAATATCGTGGTAAAACTAATACAGAAGGGGACTTTGTGTATTTTTATTGTATACATTTTATTTCTATTAACTGCAATGACACAGGAAGAAGGTCAAGGAATAAGCCTTAAAATGAAACAGAAAATATTCAAAGTAATTATAATTCAGAAAACTGAATAATTAATAATAGAATAATTAATAATAGAAATAAATTTTTAGCAGTTCACATTGTGTTGTAAACATTTTTTACACAATTGTTTGGAGCTGTTTAGGTTCACATTTTTCTACATTTTAATGTAACTGTGTTTGTAACTAGTGAGTTAATTAAGTTTTTGAGAAAGGAATATAATTGAGAACAGGTTAGGATCCGTGGCCTTTAGAATTTCAGTTGTAACTGCTAGTATGTCATCAGATACTGGGATGTGAAAAAGGATGAGCTAGTCAATTATTAAGCAGGATTTATGTAGTATTGAATAACATTGTTTTCATTTCTTGTTAAGGTTCATGGAATTTAGTAGAAACGTGGTTGGGTAAAGAGCTGAGATGGGAGAAATAGAATGTATTTGTCTGGAGAATAAAAAAAATCCCTAAATATTTCAAAATTATTTATCTCCTTTAGGAAATGGTTGAATGCTAATAAGCAAAACACATAAGGTTGATTGAAAGTGTTTGTCCCATAACATTATGACTAATGTAGTACAAACAAAGGAAATTTTGCCTACCTTTGGAAGAGATGCTCGTGAACCTGAGCTTTGTGTTGTCATGGTCAGCACAGTTGTTATGCCTAAAGCCACTCTGGCTGGAGCTGCATCCATATTGATCCAAAATGACACCCAGGAGAGAATCACAATCAATAGACTCGGTATGTACATCTGGATGAGATAGTAACCCATCTGTCTCTCAAGGTGAAATCGGACTTCAATACATGTAAACTTTCCTTTTTATAACAAAGAAGAAACATTCAATAGAAATAGAATGATTTTTACTGTCAACATCTAGTCCACACTCTAAAGAATATATGCTCTGTCAAATATATTTGTTCACAAATAAAATATTAATGTTTGGATTTCTCTTTTTAATATGCACAGTCTCCATTATAATAGGGTATCTACTGGAAAGAAAAGGAACAGAAAACCTGAAAAATAACAATTCAATAACCTCTGAAACACTCATTTCCATATAAAAACTGAGTCACAATGCATTAGGACAATAAGAAGTTTCCCGTGGGTGATCACAATTTTTTGCCATTTATGGTTTGGAAATACATCTGTGTGCAAAGAAAGTGCTTACTCCTCCATTGCATAACATCTCCTTTATATTTACATTCAATTTTAAACTTAATTTTATTTTTGTTTAGTCTAAAAAAATTGCTAAAAATATAGTGAAATCAGTATGGACATTAGTTTGTCAATAGGAGAGTCTGCTAAGTCTCTCCCTTTATTCCTATTCAAACTGTTCCAGCTCATAAGTGCAATGACCAAGATTCAAACAGAAATTGAAGACTTGAGATTAGGCAACTTTAGGAAGGTACTTAAATTACTTAGTTTTACCCAGGTACTGAATATCAAGGAACTTTTACTCATTTAACCAAAGTAGAACAACAAAAAAACCCTATTGCTGGCTCACAGAAATGCCATAAACCCATTTTTTTTATATTATCCAGATTGCTTTTTTTGTTTGTTTGTTTTTGTTTTTCATTTTTGTTTTTTTTTTTCACCCTGTAAACTGTAGATTATATCACAGATCTTGACCTGGTCGCATTAGATCTTCTAATTCTGCTCAATGTTCATATTAGTCGCATATGAATGGTGCTGAAGGCAATGCTCTTACTGTAAGGGGTGTATACATTAAACCATTTCGTAGAGTAAGAAATATACATAACTCAGTTTTCTTCCTTATTTTGAATGAAAGCTATTTCTTATTCTAAGTTTAACATGGAAAGCTGTACAGTTATTTATTTATTAAGCGGTATGAAGTTTTTTGGTTATGTTTTCCAGTAGTTTTTGATAGCTATTTTCCCAATCAATTTTTATATGCAAAATGTCATTTTATACCAAATTGTTTCACATTAATAGTTATTTGATATTTATAATATTAAAATTAGATATGTAATGGACTTATTTATGAGCTTATCCTATACTAATATATTGTGTATTATGCTATGGCAATAACATTAGGTATACAGAAACGAGGTTCAGATAAAGTCAAACTGAAATATTTTTATTCAAGGCATATTAAGTGATTGTAAATACTTTCTGAATTTGATTATTTTCATAACAGTTCTCTTAAGAGGCCATTAGTTCTCTCTATGATGCCATAATCAAGGTAATTTTATGACATTTTTATTCTGCTGAGGCACTAAAAAAAAATTTAAAAAGACATTCATTATGACGTTCAATTTTAAAATTACATTCTTTATCTGAGGAGTTTTATATCTGCAAGCTCAATTGTTAGTTCCATTCCTAATTGCCAGCATTTTCTGAATTCTATCTACACTCCTGAAATCTGTGTCCCAAATCCTGGCTCAACCATCTGCTGCCCCAGCTTTGAGACCGATTTCTGCTTCAATCATGAGACGAAATATTGGTTTAACAAAGTGAATGGGAATTTTGGTGTTTACTTCAGAAAAGGCTATGATTTCCCCCTACATTTCTCTTCCAAGGTGTCTTCAAAAGAATACCTACACAATATATTCTTTCACTTAGCTGGTCAGTACACCCCACATAACTAGAAGTTCTGCACCGACTGGCCTTTGTTGAAATCATATTCTTACTTCAAACTGGTTTTAACCCTGAAGTTTTCTTTTTTTTGGGACATTCATTCTGTTAATTCAGCAGCTTTGGACAGCAGCAGTTTCCTCATACACGACAGTAAATCATGGTGGTAAGGAGTGGCAAAATGCATCAACCAAATCTAGGCCTCTTGCAAAGTCATTTTGTTTGGCATCACATCAGCAAGAATCATTCAGCATGCAACATTTTCTTCTTACAAGGTCCTATATTCTCCTTTCAAAACAAATTAGGAAGGAAAACTAAGGGGCATCAGAGTGCATAATATATGTGTATGCATACATGGAGTGTCAATAAACATTGGCTACTGCTTGTATTTTTTTTTCATCCAGATAAATGTGGGATAAGAGATCTGACTCTCTTTCCTGAGTACTGCAGTGAACTTGAATTATTACAGACCACTCAGCACAAAAATTCCATAGTCCTAAACAGGGACCAGTAAATAATATAGTAGCTCTCATATGGATTATTTTATGTGGTTGAAAATCTGAACTAAGGAGAAAGAGAGGAATAGCCAGGCACAACAGGATCCTAACAAAATGAAAGATATTCTAAATGAAAGAGGTGTGAATATAATACATTGTAACCACAGAGGAAAAAGTGGGGATTATGAAGTGGCCAGAACTAGGACTGAATGATGTGTCAACAATTTTTTGCTTGGTTTTCTTATTTTTGGAAACATCATTGGTCAAGGTAAAAAAACCCTCAAAATCTACAGCACCAAAAACAAACAAAAAAAAAGGAAAAAAGAAAGTGAAGTGAGTCTCAAAGTGGAAAAATAACTCCACACCATGTGTGACTTAAGAGTCCTGCCTTTGTCTTAGACCCACTGAGTTTATGGACATGCCACGCACATATATCAGTGCTTCCTAGTCAAGACCACTGTGTTCCTCTGTTCCATTACAGCACTGAACAATTAATATATGGCAACTCCCCTGGGAGACTGGTGACTACCCAGGTTAGACGCTTTTCTCTGTTACTCCACTACTGAATGTCAGAGAAAGGTAGCAGTTGGAAGTCAGTCTCAGCACTGCAGTCGCAGCAGTTGCTGGTCTCAGTGTGGAAGAGGTGATAGTTTTTTCCCTTCCTGACTGACATCAGAATCACCTGCATAAACTTAGCTAATGAAGCAGGGTGGAAAAAGAAAACTAACTATGTGAGCTTCAGATAGGAGGCAGACAGCAGAGGCTGTGCTGTTGTTTCCCAACTAAAGCCAGCAACCAGCTGTGGGCCTCTTTTTTCTTCCTGTATTCCATTTCAAATTCAAAGCCAGCTTAGCTGTGGTTTAATCTATTTGACTGGATGCTTGATCAGAACAGACATACCCATGAAGTCATCTCAGCCGGCAAAGGAGACAGACAAGCATCTAAGAGCATTGCTCTAGCAATTAATTTTCAGTACATAAAAGATAAGCTCTAGTTTGTTTTGATATGCACTGTAAGTGTCACAGAGAGTGCCTAGGGGAAGGATAGGATACTTTCTGGTATTGTGGGTTTGCTGAGGCTGAGCAAGAAATTATGACCTGATGTTAGTTTCAGACTAGAGCAAAATATAGATGTGCTCACAATACATAAAATGGACAGATTTTTGTCATGCAAAAGAAAGAAAAGCTATTGAGGGCTTCCTAAAGGATAAGCATTCTTTCCTGAAACAAGGTAACATTCTTTGTGTTTGTAAGTCTAGCCTAACCAGGGATTTAAGTGTGCTAAAGGCACCAAAAGTGCTGAGTTGACGAATGTTGTACCTATGCATGTGAAGTGAATGTGGTGGTGTATATGCATGTGATGGTGCATTTTTCTCTCTGACCCGTATTCTTTGGTAACAACAATGTTAGAGCTGCTGAGGTGGCATGATTCCCCTGCAATGTCCATGCTGAAACTAATAGGTAGAGGAAAAATATATACTGCAGTCAGTTTATATGATTTTTCTTCCACTCAATTAGTGCCTAGATCACATACTGTTTTTTTAGTTGTTGCTGCTGTGGCCAACAGTGAGTAACCTAAGAGCAATTTTCTACTTTAGCACATCTTCCCACTGCACAGCCTCCTCTGGCCGTGGCAGGTGGTGTTTAAACAATGGGCTATGCAGGTAGCAGTATGCTCGTGTGATTAAAAGGTACTGTCAATAGTGTGGGATGTGAAAGAGAAATCAAGCATAAGTAGTAAATTCAGGCCCTAAAGAGTCCTCCTTTGCAGTTTCGTCTGTCTCAAACTGTTCCAAAGACAATAGTTGAAGGAGCTTAAAAATTCTTTGTTCTTTTTTAGCAGCCCTTAGGATGCCTTTTGGGGAAAACTTTTCTTACTGTACCCCTACAATGTCATAATCATGTTTACAATTCCCAGAAAGGCTGAGTAGCTGTTTCGGAAGCTACATAGAAAGTTTCCATAAGGGAGAATCACTTTAGAAAACTGAGTCAAGGAAATAGTGTGCCTCAGAAATAATTAAAAAAGGACTAATAATATTTAATAAATAACTATGAAATTAAAATAAATAACATAGTAAAATACAAAGTGAATAAGTATAAACAAACCAGAAAAGAACTAAGCATGCATTCAACTGGTAATCCATGCAGAATGGAGAGTTATCTGCTGAAGGTTCTTGATACTACTTTAGATACTAGTAAATGGTAGTCTGACCCTCCTTGTAAGTCATTGATAATGCTAACTATTCTACTGTGAAATGTTTTATGGATTTAGAGAGGACTATGGCTTAAAGACTATATAGCTTGATGAAATTACATTAATCTATTTACTTAAAATTAGAATCTTATACTGGCTGAACAGAGATGATTCCAAATTGAAAAATTGAACTAAGTTAAGCATATCTGAATAAATCTTCATAGAGTGCTGCAGAGTATGTGCCTTGGATCTTGGAAGCAGATATATCGTTTTCTGATTCCAACACATCTGTTAATATGGGTTTAGACTATACAATTCTACTTCTAACAGTGACTGATGGCCAACAAACAGCCAGCCTAGCAGTCAAAATATTGCTAGCTATGAAGATTTCCTAAGAGAGTCCTGGGGCAATTGAACTGTGAAGACTGTCCTCTCCTATAACACTGCATTTTCCCCCTTGATAAACAATTAGAGACACAGGTTTAACATGAAATTAGGTACCGAGAGACAGCAGGAAAGGAGAAAGGGAGACCGAGACTACTTCAGTGGCTAAGATATGCTCAAACTAAATGGCTGTCTTACTTAGATTTAGACCTCTTAATACAATAGCTCCTCCCATTTGTCTGTCTTCTGGAAATCCCTTTATTAAGCAACTCAATTCCTCCACTCTACTAAACATTCAAGTTCAAAATGAGCTTGAAAATTGTATTAAACAGAGTATTTACTTCTAGATGCTTCAGCAGTGTTTATAAGTTTTAGACTTGTAAAAACCACAGTTCCTCATTTTATGTAGAAAAGATAACATATTGCAAAAGCCAGCTGATACACTTTTCTCTATAGAAATAAAAGTAAAGACAGTTCTTTCCTCTAAAAGCAAAAATTAAAGAGTCTTCTTCTAAAATAAAACAATAGGTGGACTCAAGAAACAGATTTTGTATGGAATGATGTAACATGGCTACTGCACTTTTTAACTTTGACTCTTTTCTAGTGCTTAATACCTTGGATTCATAGGTTGTCATTAAATAGTTGCTATTGCAATGCTTTGAGTATTCTTGTCTACTCTCTGCACCTCTGTATGAAGGAAAAAAAGACAAATATTTACTCAAAAAAAGTCTATTGCAGGACGACCAACACTAAGAATAATTTATGAGATATAATATATACAGCAAATATGATCTATCTGTGGGCCATCATAGACTTCCCCTTTGCTGTATTTTTCCAGCCCTTCCGTAATGCTGGTTCTGGCATTCATCTCATCTTGGGTTGGGAGACTTCAGTGTCATAGGTAGTAGAAAGCTAGTCTTTTATGTGTGTGTTAAAGCCCCAGACAGACGAAGTTTTGATCAGAATGGTCCTGAAAGAAAATCATTCATCATGCAATTAAGTCTCCTGCATGGATAAACCCTAATATTTTATCTAGTACACAGGATGGAATCACCCTGGCAAATGTTGCTACTGTCTTTAGTGAGAGTGTGGGTATTGGCTCCAAGCGTCTTCAGATGAACTGGGGGAAAAAAAGCCCCCAAACATCAAAGAAAAAACGTTTTATTTTTAGAGTTACTAAGGTTGAAAAGAAATTTTCTGAGGACAGTTTTTTGTTCTAACTGAAGTAACTTTAGCTAAAAATACACACAGTCTCAGAAGGAAATAAAACTCTATTGCCCTAAGAGGGATGACATAGACCACCAACACTTTCCTTTGCTTTTTGTTGTGTGCTTTCTTTCTTCTCTGCGTCTGTTAAAATAAGATTGCAATTAACCTGTCTTGGCAACAGCATGTTATGTATCACCCTGCAATCATAATGGTAGATGATTTTCACAGAGAGCTTGAAGGAGAATGAAATATGTAAACTGTCTTTTCCATAAGACAATACTGTCCCTTTCTCTCCTGTTTACGTCATTATCAGAATCACCACATGGCAAGCAGTCTACTTGATTTTACCTTGTCTGACACTTCCTTTTTATTCCTCCCAGAATGTGACACCGTCATTTGACAGGAGCTCTGCTTTACTTATTATTGAAATACAGTTAAATGCTTTCACTCCTTTTGTCTTTTAATGATAAAATTTCTTAAACAAAAAATACAATTCATAAATTATGTGCATGTAGAGCTCATTATTTCAAGAGATTGTACCTTTAAAATTGACTACATATAAGTAAATTTAGCTGAAATTATTTTCATACCTTTCTAGGAAGAAGTCAGGGTAATCAAAAACACTTGATTAGCTCAGTCTCCAGAAACTTTGCAGTTTGCATTTAATATAAATTGCAATTTGAGTGTAGTTTGCTGATAAAAACTGCTTATAAAAGTACTCACCTTTTCCTTGTCATAAAACAGATAAAACAGGTTGTATGTATCATCATACAGCCTGAACAGAAATTATGATTTTCCAGTGTTTGGCATATAGAACTAGACAAATTGTCTATGTATCTAAATATATATATCTAAAGCCAAAATTCACAAAACAACTCTGGGAATGTATTACCATTCAGTTTTTCTTTCAAGTTTGTGGATATCAGTAGCATATTGGGAGAAATCAGTACTGATGTTCAGACCTGTCGTTGACTACATAAATTCCTGGACAGGAAGGAAGTGTCTTTATGCAGCTTTTCAGGAAACAAATACTTGGGCAGGTGGTAAATTTAACATTGGTGTAAGACTGATAATGACTGCAAGAAAAGAAAGTTGAAAATAAATATGGAAAAGAGAAACTAGGGTTTCTTTCAGCTTGATAAATTTGCACTTGCAGTTCCTGTCTCTCTCAGAATGGAGGACCAAGCGGCATTAAGCAGGACCTTCGTGGGCTGGACAACCCACCACAACATTATAGCAATTTGTAAAATCAAATACACAGTTTTGCAATTAGGGTGGAGTAACCCCATGCACTGATACAGGCTGGGATGGACTGGGTAGGCAGCAGTTCTACAGGACAAGCCTGGGAGCCTGGGAGATATCAAGTTGAACAGAAGTCTTGTGATGAGAGAGACGAGCTGTACTGTGTTAGCAGGGGCAGAGAGGAGAGAAGTATGAACTAAAGAGATGTCTAGATGTAACGTTTCTACTTTCAGGGCAGCTGTTGAATTTTTATTCAATAAATCTTTAAGGTAGAATGCTTAAATTTTGATCAGTGCAATGGTGACAACTGAGGTCTTGAGAAAAATGCCTTGTTAAGAGTCAGGAAGTGCTGGCTTTTTTACATCACATTCTCAGCCTGCCATAGACTTTGTTTGCTTTTCAAAGTGCTTATAATTTCTGCTTTTTCAGTGAAGGAATGAGCAACTTCAGAGATTTCACACCCATACACTACCTCCTGGATAAGAAGTGCAAACTTTCTTTTTGGAGAAATGATCTATTAAAAAAAAGCATGTTAAAAAGCCATGGCTTAAAAATCTCTACTATCTCTCAAAAAGAGTGGTTTAGGTGTTTGTCAAAACAATTAGGGGTTTGAGTTGTTGTTGGCAGAGTAAGGCATCAAAGCTATGTCTCCTTTAATGACTATCACTATAATGTCAGCTGAATATAAGGCATTAGGTCGGAGGAAGGTGAGACCTAGAAGGGCTACAATCTACAGGTTGTTAAGCAACTTGCTTGACCTTATGGGGGAACCAAAGAGATTATGAGAAAAGATTGTGTTTGGGATGTGTGTGTTAGGAGGTTGAATGGGGAATGTGGAGTTAAGAAAACATGCCATTCATCAAGATTGCAATTATCAGAAATGGTCACATATGGAATCCATCAGTTCTGGTGGTGAGTGTAGGAACCATAGTTCCACTGTTTGCAGGACCACTATATCCAAACCTTTGAGCCAAAAAGCATTAATAGACCTAAGACAGTTCTGAGCAGCATCATTCAAGTGCAAGTGTTGTGCATTATCCATGGAGCAGGAATAAAACCAAGACTCAGAGCATTTCTGTTTGTGCCTGTTAACCAACTCTATTATACACGAATTCAAGCTATTGTATATTGGGCTTTCTGCAGCCATGATTGAAATTATCTGTGATTGAAACAAAAATTAGGTGTTGCATTCATTGCCCAGGGGAGCAATGAATGTCACATAGGAATGTGGCAAAGCAAGACCATCCTTGTAACATAAATAGTTCATATGTGATTTTGCTGGTTGTTATGATTCTACTTCACTTCCCAAATGTGTCACTGCGGATATGCCTGTGGATGCAAAACATGAAAATTATTGGAAATGTTGTTGTGTCACTTCAGAACACAAGACTTGATGAGCCATTTTGCTATACTTTTGCTGAAACTGTTATGTCTCTATATTTAGATGTAGTTTGTTTTTTGAGCTCTTGTTACAGTTATTAATTTTCAATTGGGCATGAAACACTGACAAGATATGCACTGATGAGTTTCCACAAATTGTCCTGAAGCTTCATATTAATTTTTTTCACAGAGAGAATTTGGAGACTTTTTTTTTCTGTTTTACAGGATGTCTCAGAAGAGTTTTCCATCCTGTGTTGTAACTAAATTTAATTTGAAAACTCTTCTTGGCCACTTACTGCATACCAGCTGTAGTTGTTTAGCATTATTTTAAGAATTCAGTTTATCTAATCTATCATAGGCCAGAGAAATAGACTTCAAATTTTGAAAGTTGATTTTTTTAAATTTTGTTTCTTGTGTGGTGTCCTAAAGGCATATCGGCTTGCAAAAGCTCATTGCAGGAGTCTTAACAAAGCACATTACTGTTCACATATCCAAGTGACATAGTGAAAACAAACTCTTAGCTGTTGTTGTCTTTTAAGATAATGTTTATGGGTTTTTTGTCTACAAATGGTAGTTAATAATACTGGTTGTAACAAAGAAATAAAATGCATTCTTACACTCCTAGAAACCAAATCCCTCTAATCTTATTAAACTCACTTCATACTGAAGACTTGAATTAAAAAAAAAAATTACTCTGGAGAAAATACTGTTATCTTGAAGAGGAGAGTATCACAATAAATGTAGTCCTGCATGAGCAAGACCATCTTTTTTATCTGATTTGTCCTCCCAAAGTTCTTCTAGATCTGTTCCTGTAATTTTATTGCTGTAACTCAGAGCAGGCCACTCTGCTGCTTCCTCTGGGTGAGGTCATACCCTTTTACCTGCAGATGGTGCTGCTCAGCATCACATTTTTCCCCCTTGCCCATCACAGGCAGGTTCCACAGTTGTGCGATTGTCTTCTCTTTTGCTGATGTTTTTTAAAGTCTCCATCGTCTAGTTGCATCCAGGGTTCAAGTTTTCTGTGTTAGCAAATACTTTGACTTTTTATGGACAAATTGTCCAATTATTTTTTTCAGGAGAGGCATGAACTTCATCCATCTTTTCAGGACTGTGGGTTGCACTGACGCTTTACAGCACGCTTGGCCACAGAAATGCAGTTTGGCCAAAGCAATACAGAGTATAACAGACTGCTGATTGGCCACACTGTCCTCTAGACTTATCACAGTAAACCCTTTTTCACATCTAAATGTGACAGAATTGCACAGAGATAAGCACACTTGTCTTGTAGCCGCATTTTGAGAAGCATGAGGCCTCACATACCTCATGTTAATAACATCTGTTGCTCCTGCTTCTCAACTCAGTGTAGGGCCACAGGGAAAAAGCAGTAGACGTTAAGTTGACCCCATACAACCTAGTGTAGTATGCCTAAGTGAAGCATGTTCTCCTATTTTTCCTTAGATGAAAATTCACACCAAATTAAATAGGCTTGAAACATAGGTTGTGAAGAAAAATGTAATGCCTCAAAAATATTGAAACAATGAAGTTTTAATCAAAAATATAAGGTTTAAACTATGATGATTGTAATGTGAGTTCTCAGACAAACGAGTAAGGGTACAACTCAGCTTTTGATGAGGTGTTTGGAAATCACTGGAAATTACGAAATTTTAAAACAGGTTTCCATTCAGTACCAGGTTACACACCATGTTAATGTCTTAATTCCTCGGTTAGAGATTTTTTATGCATCATAGTATGCAAATGAACTTCGGAAAATATTCTATATCATGAATTTGCACTTGTTAATATCACTAGACAGGATATAGAAGTGCAATTACAGGCAAATGTTAAAATGGCACAAAAGCAGGAGGGGGATAACTTGCCTGTATGTCTCAAAGGAGACAGCTGAAAATAATGAAAATAAAAATTTCTTATTTGTCATAAGGATTATGGTAGAAAGAAAAAAAGGAATAATAGGAAATTCTATATTGTCATTAACAAAGAGATGTTTGAGTGAAAAAATTACCCTGCTATAGGTTATGTATCTCCATTTTTAGAATGTTTTTAAGGATTATCCAGATATTAGTATTTGTACAGTAAAAATGTATGTTAAGTATTTCAAATTTATTTTAGGAAACACTTCAAAATGTCTTTATCAATATCTTTCTCCTCCAAATGGAAATCATTAGAGAACCTTTTTTTCTCTCAGGTCACCACAACAGTTGTGATAAAACTCAGGGTTGAAAAGCACTCATCCTTAATTTTGATCACAACAAGACGTTCCTTATGGACACCACCTATTTAATTTTTTCCCCCTGACATTCCAGCAGAATCCAAATGAATCATTCTAATCTTAAATTTTAAAATACGTTTAATCTAGAGTCATATTGGAGAGCAGAAATTAAAAGATACATGGATTAGAATAAGAGTTCTAGATTTTTTTTCTTGAGAGAAGATATAAGCTATGCATCCTTAGCCATTGCTACATGTTTTTTGAGGATTATTATGCTTGAGATTGTGCAGTTATTGAAATAGTTTTTTACAATTAAAAATGAGATAACTGTATTATTAATGTTAATCCCCTCCTTTTTCAAATAATCCCAGAGATAATGAGCTAAATATCTCAGTTCTACAAAGGCTTCAATTCAGTATCATAAATCATAGAATCATAATCATAGGATGGCTTGGGTTGGAAGAGACTTTAAAAATCACCTAGATCCAACACCCTTGCCAGGGGCAGGGCAGCTTCCACTAGACCAGGCTACTCAGAGCTCCAACCACCCTGACCTTGAACACTTCCAGGGTTGAGGCATCCACAACTTCTGTGGGCAACCTGTTCCAGTGACTCATCACTCTCACGTTAAAGGATTTATTCCTAATATCTGATTGAAACCTACTCTCAGTTTGAAACCATTCCCACTTATCTGCCACTGCATACTCATGTCTAGTTTGTACACCTAGGCATTGCACACTAG
>NW_020897700.1:12148013-12254484 GCF_003984885.1 Neopelma chrysocephalum | reverse complement strand
CCCTGTGTCCCTTTTTCCTGACTGAGCCAGGCTATGACTAGTGTGCAGCATATGGACCTTTGTATTTCAGTAGTGTTTCAGATCCACAGTGTAAGTGTGGTCATGGCACTTGCTGAAAAAAATAAAACTCCTGACTGAACTGCTTCTGAATTATTTCAACTATATATTTTCTTAAGGTAACTAAAATACAAGTTTGGTCAGTCTTAAGTAGTTTTGTTTTGTTTGCCAGTTATTTAAGTTATCCTGCACAATGCACCTGTACTTTTTAATGTTCTTTGGAGTTCAGTGAGAACATTTAAAAAAATATCCCAGCTATGACATTTATTATAACAAAAAATATTAAATGTCTTTCCTGTTGTAATCACTAATATGCTCTCCTACCTGTATTATAATGCTTGGTGCAGTAACATAAATCCTTTTCTTCTTTCAATAGAAACTGTGGTAGAGTGAGACCTTCGGCTACTTGAACTGCTCCCTTTTCTTGCCACTCAAAAATGAGATCATTCATTGTGTATCCAACTAAAAAAAAGGAAAAAAGCAAATAAACTGTAAGACAGCGGCAAACTTTGAAAAGCAGGAATGTACCAAACTATAATGTTTTAAGTAAATGTCATAAAAAGGAAGTAATACAGCTCGTACCTGTTAATCCTGGATTATTATCTGCCATTCTATACAATATTGAACAAGAGAAAAAAAGAAAAAGGCTGTCTTATGAACCTCTTTTTAAATCTTAATAATCAGGTAGCCTATTAATGGATTAAACAAAAGAATCTAAATTAGCTAAACCTCCAGGTCTCTTGGGTGTTTGGGAACATCTTACCCTCCCCAAATCATGAAGGATAAAATAGACCCTTCACACTCAGATCTCTTCCTCCTTCTACTAGAGATGAAATGGTGGATTGTCAGAGCTGTTTTTATGGATTTATGTCAATTTGAATTGTTAGGTGAAAATTCTTCAAAAAATGCAAATTTTTGCAGTAGTAGTAGTTAAATTGAAAAATTGCTTTTCTCTGAAACTGAAACAACACACGGGAAAGCAATTCATTGTAATCTTCTCATACGAACTGTCTGTGACACATAATGATATTAAAAAGCATTCAGTTTTAATATTCCTGCACTTATCCATACCTCCTGCATGTGTGTATAAGATTAAATATAACAGCAAAAGCCATAGCAATCAAGGGCCAGACTTTGCAAAGGACAAGTCCTTTTTCCTTCTATTTTCATCTCTCAGATGAATATTTGCATGGGATATCATTGGGGAAAATATCCCTACTTCCTCTGAATATATTAACTTTCCAGGATATCCCTGATATTTTATTCTAATTTTTTTCTGAAAAAATTTTATCTGTTTGTTACAACTGGAAGAAAAAAAGGTTTTCTTTTCTCATTCAGGTTTCATTAAGACTTTCTCAGAATCTAATAGATATGGACAACGTGATATTTTAAGACTGAAATCTAAAACTATATAGCTTCTGTTGTCGTAACAGATTGAATGACAAGGGTACACATATACCAGAAGGAACCAAAAAGAAAAGGGAGCAATATTTTCATCTAATTTATATAGCTTTCAGCTTCTTTGCAATATTTCCTTTCTACTTCAGTCTGATGTTAAAGAGCTGCTGAAGATAACCTACTTATAACTGCAAAATCTTTTAACCTTTCAATCTCAAACTACTGTTTAAAGTGTATTGTTCGGAATTTACTAAGAGTAACTGTTTGCCCACAAATACTGATATTTTGAGTTCCAGTGAAGAAAATAACATTGTTATGTGAGCATATATCTTACCCCTGTTATATTCAATTACTTCATTACTCTTTGAATACAACTATAAATGCCATTCAGTCATACATAATGACCTGATCTGCTGACCTGAAATCTTCAATACACTTCATCTTTTCTGATCTGTCTATGTTGAATGAACCTAGAAGGTAAGAATTAGTGTTTACAAATTTTAAAATGCTTTGGACACTTCCGCCTTCTAGATTCTTGATGTTCCTTTTGAGAAGAACCTTTACAGAAGGTATTCACAGGGACTCAGGCTGACTTTTGGTTTACTTTGATATTTTGTTAGGGATGGGTGAATATGCTAAAATGAGACCATATCCTTTTAAATAAGTATTTAATTAAGATCAAACATTACTCAAGTAATACAATCATACATCAATTGTGCAAGGAGACATTTTTCTATCTTATTGATTGCATGATATTCCATAAACACAGTCTAAAAATTCACTATTAAATGCCATAAACTATGAAAAGTCAGATGTATATATCTTACCAAACTTTGCATGAATTCAAACAAAAAGCAGTCATGTGTAAAGCAGATTATCATTTGAAGCATGTAGATTATAGCCAGAGGTGATGTCCCCCTAAATAAAACTCATTGAACTGGCAAGAAACAACTGCTGCATCAAAATGTGTTTCATTAAATCAGATTCATTCATCTCTAATGTATGCTTTTAATTTTGATTATCCAGCCTGTCCACTAATTCATCAAGTAAAAATAATAAAAATTTAAAAAATATCGGTGTATTCAAAATACTGATGTAGTAATTAATTTTTGTCATATTTACATTTTAAATACCGAAATATAGCTTTAGCATTCAATACTGTAACTTCAGTTTTGTGAGTCAAGGTCATAGTTATAACATAAATGTGTCTTATAATATAAAGGACTTAATGGAGATGTGAGAGATGTGAGTTTACGTTATACCAAATAAATTTAAAATAGTATAATGTTTCCACTAGGTATGTTAAATTAACTTGAATTAGATATCAATTAAATTTATGGCCCTTTGTTAAATGGGAAATACATGGCCCTATCAAATGTGTTTACTGAATTATAGAAATCTGAAGTCTTGTACTAGTCCCGTAACTGGGGAAGTAAGAAAATAGAAATTATGCAAATTTACTGAACCATTTGATAACACAAATTTGTCTCTAAAACTTCTCTAGTGATCAGTGTTAACAAGGAGAGGTATTCTTGATTTTACAACTGAAAATATTTCATTATTTGGTATAGTTCCAAATGAATTGATGATCTCTATTTTTTTCCAACCACTACATCATTCTTTCTTCTGTTATTATCAGTGGCTGGGAAATACAGTGTTATATAGGAAAGTCCTACTGGTTACATTTTATTGTTGAAAAAAGGACAGCCAGTCACTAGCTTAGGTAGTATATGAGGGTGCTGATCACTTTTAGTTGCTGATGCGAAATGTGAACCTTTTATTCTACGTGAACAGCTGAAAGCAATGTTCATCTAGCATGGTCTACAGGACCAGGCCAACCTAAACTAAATCAGGTGGGTTAGTAAAGACTTCTGTCATTGAAATGCAGTGTGCTAGGGTTTGGGTTTGCAGGGCAGGGATGCATGAAGGTTAAGAAAAGAAGTAGAGCTGCCAAACTGTTTTTTTATGGGACACAAACCAGCTACTGTGGCTGAAGAGTGCAGTTTTCAATGTATTTACTTTTGTCTGGCTACTGTGCAGCTACTTGCTCTTACTTAATTCTAAAAAGATATCACTAATCACACAAAATCTAAGTGGTGTAATCATAGGACTAGAAAGAAAGGACAGAATAAAGAACATTATTATGTTGAACATGGGTGTTCAGAAGTTACAGGACTGGTTAGATTACATTAATACTCTTCTGACCAAAGGTCTGAGGTCTTGCACATCTAAAGTGCAAAAAACAGGTGGTAAATAGTTGGTAATTATGTGACAAAAATATCATCCAGGGAGGAGAAGGTTGCCAGAGGGAGTATTTCTCAGTAACACTCAAGAACTGTGTGAATGCATGGAACTGTAGCCTCTGTGCAAACAGCTCTCTTAAAGAGACAAGTAATTTTTAAGCAGCTGAAGTCATTCCTGGTAATTAGCTGGATAAGCATATACTGGCAGACTGAGAGCTCTGCCTGAGGTGACTATGAAAAACTGGCAAATCAAGTAGAAATTAGAATTATCTGGAAGGGAAGAGGGCCTGAAACAACTGGGAATCTTGGATTTGGCCTACAGAAATTTTACTTCAGAAAATGATCTGCCAGAGTTGGTGGTAAGCATGGCAAAATAAAAGTAAAACTCTGAGTGGTCACACTTACAGAGGGAGAAGCTGGAAAAATTAAGGCCTTGATAAAAAGTGGTTTTCAGGACTTGTGCCTGGGATAGTTGATGCAGGATTTTTAATATCTAGACAACAAACAAAATGAACAAATAGGGTTCCATTTGAACCGCATCTATCCACATGGCTCTACAGAATGTATTGGAACTAAGCTATATCAGTTGCATACATGCATGCTGTACTGGGACGGAGTTGTGATGATATTTTTGGTCTGTGTTTGGCCTTAGCCACCTGCAGTAGTTTATAGTTCTCCCTGCCAAGTTCACTGATAAAACAGTAAATTTGTCCTTGGAGGGAGAACTTCTGTATAAACTGTTTTAATTGGTCTTTTGTGATTGGTTAATGGCTCGTCAAGGGCATTTGGAGGAGAGAGTGATGATGAAGTGAGGAAGGCTTGCCCCCAGACTCAATTAAGAAAGACCCCCAAGACACGCTATGCATGCATGAAGGGATTTCCAAAGTTCTCGCGCATGCGCAGAAGAGGTGCACTTACATAACCAAGAGGGTGGATTTGAGCACCCCTGACAGGGCGGTAGTGGCCACACCTCCCTGGGCAGGTGTGCTCAATGAATTGTATAAAAGCAGACACGTTTTCCGTGGTGGGTGCTGGCTCTACACGAAGGACCAAGTTGCTTTTAGCGGGAATGTCTGCTGAAGTGGGAGCCTGCCAATCCTTTGGAAAATGCAGCTGCTGCAGAGGGCCTTATAAGAAATTAGAGTGGGTAAGACTATTTTATAAGTGACACCTGGGTGAGTAGGGTGTCGTGCCTTCCTCTTTAGGTTCTTTTTGTTCATTTTTCCCCCTTCCTAATCCCTTTCTTTTGAGTGCCTGTTTTTCCCTATTATCCACTTTTTGTAATAAATAGTTGCTTTGTTACATAGCAGCGGTGTCTAGTTTTTTCTCGTTCCAGTATATCCTCGAACCTCTCCCTAATACACATGCTAAGAGCAGGAAGATTTTATCTTAGCTAATTCAGTATCAATGGTAGGTACTAAAAGCCCATTATCTCATAGGCAAGGCAGTGACCATACAAGAAGTTTGTCTTGATGATTATTGAAGTGTCTAACATCTCTTCTCCTGCTTCTCCAAGGACTACATCGTTACAGAAAAATGAAGTTTGTTATTCCAGGCAAACAATGCACCTGCACCTTCAGAGACTCCACACCTCTGAAGTGTCATTGTCTTCCCAATACCAAGATAATTCCTTTTTTATATGTGCTGACACAGTCTTATTTGCTAAGTTAATTCATTTTAATTACCTTTAGCATGGCATTCCAAGTCACAAGGAACAAAATTTTTGAGCAAACTTGGGACAAGGCTAAATACCAATATATCTTGTAAATTTTCTGCTCTTTCTGTTTTATTACAGGAAGGCTATGCTTCCCTTGTGTCATTACAATCCCTACAGGTATATTGAGACCCAACTCTTTTCCTCATGTTCAAGAAACAAATACATAAATGGCATGAAACAACTGAGCAAAATATCTAGTGTTTTTGTAAAAGAGAGTTTGGTTCAACTACAGAATTTATTTTTTAATTTTTAATCTCAGTGATTTATCTAAATTCCATTCTCATTTATTTAATTTTTAAAAGTAAGGTACAGGCCCAAAAGTAAGATTGGATTTAGTCAGCAAACCAAGCCATTCTTTAGGTATCCAGCTGATGCAATGACGACAGTCATGTTGACTAGAGTTATTTCACTCCTCTTCTGTTAGGCATCACAGCAGTTTGCCTCCAGAATAGGCTGCTTGGACATTACTGTTCCTAAGAGCATGACAGATATTTGAATTGTGCCTTAAATTCCAGGCAACATAGCGGGGGGAAGATATGACAGAGCTAACAAATCTGGTTTTGGCTTGAGGTTAGAACAAATTCTTCTACCATATGCACTAAAAATATTAGCTTCAAAAATCAGCTGTGATTCACTTCAAGGCTAAATTTATGCTGGAGCTCCAGGAAAGCAGGATTCTATGCAATGTACTTCTGAATTGCTTTGCAAAGGGTCTGCCTCTTGCACTGCCCTCTAAGTCATTCTGGGAATTATAGGTTTATCCCTCTTGGCCTGAATTTCAGAGAAGAATAACATTTCAGCCTCAGCACACTAGCACCTCTCTCAAAGCTAATATTCCTTGCTGGAGTGTGCAGATTTTCAGCTGTCAGTTTTATATTAGTTTCTGTATGTTCAGCAGCAGTTGTACAATTACTGCTGCCCTTTCATCCTGTGTTGGTCAGGAGCTGAAGGCTACAAGCATCTTGATCTTTGTAGCTATGTGTCAGGTCTCATTTCAGATAGGCATGATAGGCTGAGTTACCCATCTGCAGAGTGGAAACCACAGGATGAATTGTTGATAATTTTTGTGCTACTGAAATGGGAAGGAGAGAAGTGGTATGTTTTCTACATTTTCTGGCACAGGCAGACACTGACCTGGTCTGTCCATAATTTCTGTCATTCAGGTAGAGACCTGAGGTTTCCTGGCAGATAAGAAATATGCTCCTGTTCTTTTATCTTATGGTGTCTTTGTGCTGTTGTGGGAAAGGAACAATGTGCACATCATTTTCTGTAATGCATTAGTTTGTACCACTGCAGCTTGCCTACACTTCTTTCCGCTTGTACAATTTAGAGGTTGGTGGGAAAGAAATTGTGCAACTCAGCATCATGTAGTATGGAATGAATTTTCTTTAACAATCCAAAAGACAAGAGTATTATTGCTTAGAAAGACTAAAAAGCCTTCAAAAATCAAAAGAGAAAATAAAAAGACCATTGTTTAATTTAATAATAAGCATCAAAATAAAATTATGCAGTAAGCAGGTGCTTTTCATAGTATAATTCTTCTTTTGTAACTGAGATATTATTTTCATTATTTTTTGAGAATTCAGGAATACTAAATGTCACATAAAGTTATAATTGTAATATATGAATAAAGGAATGCTGTGAGGTAAAAGTGAAACTTAAAAAAGAGAGACAACAAGCTCTAGCACATGAAAGAAAAACATTTCTTTCCTGGGAGACAGACCACAGAAATAAATATGTATCTAGCTGACATTTCTTTGTATCTTATTCAAGCAGAATAAAATTAAAATTATCTCACATGCCTATAGGCTGCCCTAGCGTAAGGCAAAGAAATGTAAAAGGGTTTATTTCAGATATGCATTTTCATTTACTTTCTTTCTAAGATACAAAAGCAGCTTATTCTAGTTGCTGAGGAACCATTTGCTAAAATAAATCCTCTAAAAATAGAAGTCATTTCCACTTAAATATTTTTCAGTCCCCTCATGATATAAGTGAATTACTTTTACCAGGGGCAAATATAGCTACTTAGACTGACCTTGGAAAAAACAGAGTCAGGTAAAAATAAAAATATCATTTGTGAAGAAAAGCTATAAATGAATTTTCCTCTTAGACCTTTCTATGCTGGAGTAAGAGTATCAATATTGAAGTATTTTACTGAAGTATCTAGTACTAAAAGAAATAATTATTTAAAGCAGAGGCAAAACGCATCATCTCTCTAGGTAACTGTCAGTCCTTGCAACCTGGTGGTAAGATGAGTAATAAAAAGATGAGTGATTTAGTCTAATTTTCTTAATGACAGATACAAGAGCAAGGCTTTCAAGATCAGATACATTTTAAAGAAACTATGAGATAAGTGGGCCTTGTAAATTCATAATTGTGCAATGTTCAACCAAACTTGGCACTTAGTGGAAAAAACAGCAATGATCACCACTTTAAAAAGAAACATCTGGAAGCATGGCTACTGCTGTTTTGCTTCTGCAAACACTTTGATTTTTAAACCACAGACTGATGGTGAGATCATTTACTCAGGACATGAGAGGACTGTGCTCTCAGTTTTGAAACAAATGTCTTCCACTTCCCCAGACAGGGCAATAACCAGGGTTACGGCTTTGATTCCTCTGTTTACATTGTCTCACTGTGCACCATAAAATGCAAGCTAGACAGCCACAAGAGAGTATGACACTGTGGCCTAGAAATTAGAGGTGCTTGGATGGATTCAGGCTCTCAGGGTTATGTCAGTTCATACCTCAGGAGATTTGACGGGAAAATGCCGAATGCACCCAAGTCCTTTTTTCTTCTGTAATTTTAAATAGAACTGAATGCCTTTTCTTAGCCAGAGACTCTGGAATTTGAATGTTTCTGCTCACCCTTTTCAAAGTATTGCAAATTGGGTAGAGTTCACACTTATATAAGCTTTTTTTTTTCTTTTTAACCTAGTTACTCTCCTGCATAGCACGTAGATATTTTTTGTAAACTTCCAATTTGTCTATTTCCTTTCCTGTCCTTCCTGTACAGAGAAACAGGCTATGGACAGGTGAGTTCCTGCTCTTGAATGCCTAGGATCTTGGAACGTAGGTCACTGTACCTATCTGCTTTGGATCTGTCCCAAAATAATTTTGGGGAACTCCTACCTTGCTCTTGCAAACCCAAGTGGTTATTCCCTATCAGGCATGTAAGCATAGCCACATGCTGCAAAATTTTCTACCTCATGCCACCTTCTTTTTCCATAGTCTGTTTTTTACTGTCTCAAGTTACAGGTAGAATAGAATTAGACAAGGCAATATGGGGAAAGCTTTATTACTTGTAACTTTCTTATGAAATCAAATTTGATCTTTCTCTTTAAGTAGAAGACTTTGAAGCACTCATTTGTATTTTGTTCAGCTCTTCTTTTGTGAGCATTACCTCTCTCAACTATGTCAATGTGCAGCTGGGAATTTACTCCCACTGAATTGAATGATTAAAAACAAGACTACAGTGAAAAATGTTCTGCTGAAAAAGACAGTAGAACATCTACAGAGCTATTCAGCTAATAAGTGTTGGTTCCCTACGGTGCAGTTTGGGGGAATTGTGGGCTCCCGCAAGGTTTCTATAAAGCAAACCAGATGCCTGTTTGTTCAAGAATGCTCAATTGTTGCCTGACCTGTCCTCACAATTGCATAAAGAGAGGTAAAAAGCAGCTCAGTTTTATGAAGTTGTTACTGCAAAAATTCCATAACTTTTTAAAACATTTTTTAAAGTATACCTTCTGCTTGTTCAAACATTATGACACTTCCTCTTTGAAGCATAATTATATACAATGAATATCCCAGCCACCTGCATGTATTCTGATACAACTCCCTCGTATTAACCTTTTGTTTAGTCACTTTAATTATGCAAGCAACATAGGTTATTACTAGGATCATCTACCTGGGTTGACCATGGAGTTTTGCTCAAATCTTGGATATATATAATATTTTCCTAAATTCCTTGACATTTGCTGCAAATCTCTCAATTTTTGTCAAGAAAATTTCTGCTGTCAGATTCAGCCATTGCCCTCATATTGAAAGGCTGCTTCATAATGTTGCCATCTATCCATTACAATAAAAGATAGATCTGGCTTTTATGCTCAATCTGCAATTTTTTATAAAAGCATATCACTATTCATACATTGAACAATTCTGACATACTGACTGATAGATAATTACCTCTCCCTCCCCTAAGATGCTACTTTGCTCCAGTAAAAGAAGAAAAAATCCAAGAAATACTTTAATCAAATTATGTGTGTTGTGTTTCTCATCTATAATATGCTTCAAATAATCCAGTATGTTCATTCTATATGCAGATTTTTTAAAAAATACTTTGAAATATTTACAGTTACTAAAATTGTAAATCTAGATCATTTAGATGGATACTTCCTAATATGTTTTGCCCCTGTCGCTAATTTTCACAAATTTCAGATTACTGGAATCCTTCAAAGAATGCTTTACTTTATTGTATTTTTGTTCTTTGCATCACTGGGAGGATTTTTCCACTAGGAATCTCTTCCAAAGTCCTCTCATTTTAAGGGAAATGGCAATTTCCAAATACTCATATCACAAGGAAGATGAAAATTTAATGCATATCTGTGTCTTTCCCCTCATAGGTCCTCTGTTAGCTCAGATCATAACATCAGAGAGAAGAGTTTATTTGTCCTTTTGTGAGTTTGTGTATGTGCCTTGAAATAGCATAGCTGCTTTACACTTTCCATTCGCTTTGATGAAGCAAGATATCAAGGAAGATGATAAGTACAATATATAATAGGTTAGAAAATGTTAATTTTATTTTACATAAAATCACATAAATCACTTCATTAAGTTATTCTCATGTTTCTTTTATGCTCTCCCATATTATTCTCCTCCTGCATGTGTGAACACGGGGAAGACTTATGGTGAAATCCTATATGCAGAAATTTTGTGTGAAGGTAAACTGTCACTGGGTATTTAAGTTTAGTGATAACATCAGATTTACAGAAAACTGTTGATTATCAGTGCAAATAAGGATGAAAATATCTCTTCCTCTGAAAATCATGTATATTTCAGAGATTCTTTTGATAAAATAGAAGATTCATTTTGGAAATTTATTTTTGTACCACTACAAGGGATTTTTCTACCTCCTGCATAGTTGTAATCCTTGCAAAAGTATTTATTGGATAATACATTACACAAACTTACAGCTTTCCAGCTGCATTATACATGTTTGCACATCCATTGGAAAATTTTTGAGATCCATCGGACAGGACAGTATTAAAGTCAACCTGAAAGAACACAAAACCCCATTAAAAATATACCACCAAAATGCCATAGAACTGCACAGGAAGAATGCATGAATACATTAGAAATAAATAGAAATAGAACAAGTTTTCATTAGAAAGCTCTCAAAAAGGATGCATACTAGCTGAACCCATTTAACTCACTTAGCTTAGTATGATAATATGGAAAAAAAATATTACAGACTTTCAGAAAAACAAGTTTTTCAGTAGGGTGGCCTAACTTTATGAGAAGTCTAAAGGAATGCAGCAACAGCGTGACTTTTTGTACTACAGCAGAGTTATTGTACTGTTTCAGTATTTCAAATCCTTGACATAAAATTTACCCAAATCTGCAAGAATTTCATAACATATGTCAGCCGCAAATCATGGTGGCAAAGTAATTTGTGTGGTGTTGTCCTAAAATAAGGTACTTAAAATGTCAACACAAAGGTTTAAGATAGCATTTTATGATTTGGATGGTAAAATGAAATATGCCTGTAATTTTGAACTGCAGTTGTGTTTTATGTTAGTCCTGATACTTCCTGTGAAATACTTCGCAACCTATGGGCAAAAGAGGTATTTTTACATTTTATATAAATACAATAATTTATCTTCAGAGTGATACTTCTCAATGAGAAAGAAGAACATAAGAGATAAAGGCACATGTTTTCCCTCACTGGCCATTTTTAGGTATCCATTCATCAGTCATGGACATTACTGTACTGTCATTAGTCAGTTTAGTTGATAGAATGTCCTACAAAAACCTGAGGAACTTGAATTCAAGACCTGACATATAAGGCTTTTCTAGCATGGGAATGCTCTAATCTTCCTCTCTGAAACCCATTCCCCTGTTTTTGGCATTGGGGTTAAAGGGAAGTGGGCAGTAGGTGGCAAGTATGGCTGTATATTATGTATTTTTTTTTTTGCTGACCAAACCTTCTCGATTCAGTCTTTCTATAATTTCTGTTTAGCCTGCAAGTGACAGAGCTGCAGGGTAAGAGACTGAGAAGGGAAGTCAGATCCAGGCTCTATTCCCATGCTAATAAAAACAGTTCCTAATGCAAAATCTGACTAGTAGGCTGGTAACACAGCAAGTCATCTGGAGAAGAGGCACCTGGATTTTATGCTTCAGTAAATAGTTTAGTATTTTGCATTAAGTATTCATTGAAATAGGCACTGTAACCTTCCATTATTTTCTTGTCTAAATTGTTCAAATACAATTAGGGGAGGAGACATTAAGGAATGAAAGAAATAAGCAAATTTAGAAAACTTCTTTTTTTTCTTTTAATATCAACACATTAGCAATTAGCATGTCTCCTCTTATCAAAGCTTAACTGACTGAAATGCACAAAACAATTGAACTACATGCCAATGGTATGATTTTAAATTTGTTTCAGAAATTGCAACAGTCCTTAATTAAATCATGGCAACATAAACTTTCTGGCTTCATAAGAAACACAGGAACCATCTGGTATCTGCTTTCATCACATTCAGTGTTTTCTTTTGTAATTTAATATTATAATATTTCTCATGTTTGAGTTTTTTCCTCCATTTCACCTGGGCACAAACTTGATCTGAATTCTATAGAAGTTGCAATCCAAACTTGCCTCAGTTGAGCGATGGGGTCTATACCCTGTGTTGTAAGTATCCGAAAGGAGTAGGGCAAGGGGGACGAGCTACTTGATTAGAGTGGAACAGCTGCCAATGCCTCTTGGAGTGACTTAGACAGTCTGGAGATAATTGATTTAGATCTACTTTCTACTTGAATCCAGAGAAGGAATCCTTTTAACTTTCTTTACATCTGTTTCTGGTGACAGAATACAGGTTGTGACACTGAAGACTCACTATGTTCCTAGAGCAGCAGACGAACCTCCTTTTGAATATGAAATCCTCATAAGAATTTTCACCCAATCCTTTCTCCCTGTGTAAGCTTGAAAAGGTGCTGCCCACTTGCCTTGGAGGGAGGGAGGAAAGAGGCTGTCTTGCCACTGATACATCCATACAAATCACAAACGTTTGCTTTTTTTCTGGTATACAAACTATTCCTGATATATCTTCAAAGAGTCTGATTACCTGTTAATTAAGTGTCATAAAAGCGTGCAAAGTAAAACACTAAGTGGACAATAGTATATTTATTTTGAAAAGTGTAACATTTTGCACTGCTTCAATACCAAATCTATACCATGTCTAGTGGGCCATTAGCATATTTATATCCAATATGTTTCTCATTAGATTGAGTTTTTGAAGACAGTGGTAAAATGCCTACTGATGTCTGTATCTGTATCAATAAGAGTGGTAAGAATAGAAGAGAAATGAACTATGATAACTAGATTTTGTCAATACTTATGATTGCTGCTTATAGCTTCTTAAACCTTTTCAAAAGTTTGCTTTCCACTTTTCTCTCCAACTCCAGCAGTAAGTGACTAATCTTTAAATGTCATACTTCCTCAAACAGGTCATGTTTCAATGTTGAAGTGCAACCGCAATATGCAAAAAGGTGAAAGAGAAATAATGTTTGATTGTCATGACATTGGAGGCTACAGACTGTGAAACTCATACATAGGTCAACACAGATTATAATACTACAGTATTGCTTGCTCTGTGCAGTGTCCTAGTTCCTCTAGGCTCAGTGCTTGTACTTTAAAACGGGAAAGATACTTTTCTTATTACTTGTACTATGTGCATGCCTAATGAAGGATCATTTTTAAATTTAGTATTAACAATGAACAGTAATGTTGACAAGTTCTATGTTCAAAACTCACAGGTGATACTTCCGCATGACTAGGAACTGAATATATCTTTTAGCAATTCTTAGGTATACTTTTGAGCCTCTACCTGAAGAAATAATTTGATTAGAGACTCACCTGATGGAATAAAGTACATTTCCATTTTTGAAAATCCGCAACAACTTATTATCTGTTGTAACTTCATGAAAGTTGGCACCTTTTTCATTAGCAAAGAACAAATCAGGTTTCCAAATTGAATCCAGCATGGATGGATCTAAATCTAAAGAGTCATCTGGATATTCACTGTATGCAAGGCGTGGATCATTCCAATTCTGACGGAGAAAGATGTTCACTCGGTAATCCTGAATGAAAGAGAAAACAAGCAAAGCTTTATCAAGCATAGAGATTTAGCTTTTATTTCATTTCTTAGCCATGTAATCCCCTGTCCATCTGTGGATGACAACAGAATTACTTAGCTGAGTGCCAGAATGACACCTATTTATATTAGTGGGGACACAATGGATAAGAATAACGATGCATTTCAGGACAATTGAAAAATCCCAAAATAAGGACATCCCACCTCCATGTACAGTTCATAAAATTCCATGTAACTCTATCCCTACCACAACTTTGTCTTGAAATCAAAATGAGAAGCATAAGAGTTTTATGGAGTTACCTTTTTCTGCCCAACTCCTGGCAAGGGCATTCCCACTTCCCTCTCTTTGTCAGTGAGAACCTGTCCCACTGTAAGGGAAGTTAAATTAATTTCTTTTTCTCTCTCTAATCCTTACATATTTTAGAAACCACTAGGCTTTCTTTGCCTCAGTTTGCTATTGAAAACTGTATGAGCAGTAACTTGCCATACAGCAGTCTGAGGAGGACACATGTTCCTCCTCTGTTCGAATACGGTGGAGATCATATAAGTCCTTATGAAAAATTAGCTTAGTTACATGTGGAGGTACAGACAATCCTGTCTTAATCAAGGGTGCTTTTATAGAGAAGACAAGTGGAGTGTTTCAAACTTCTGGAATTCCTTTTGGAGCTGTATATACTTTCTGTCAGAGATGTTGTATTTATGGCTGCACACTTAAAACTTTACCACTCAGAAAAATGAAAATATTTGTTATTAAATAAAAGTGAATATTAGCATCTCATTATGTTGTAGTTAAAACTAAGACTGAGCATAAGGCCATAGGAACTATATTTTATTGGTCATAATATAATTTTCCTCATTATTTGAACTGCACTAATGAAAAAAGAAAAAATAAAAAAGAAACAAAAACATATTAGTGGGAGAGGGGAAAGGGGACTGGTTGTCAGACCTTACATGACATTTCTGAATGTAACAGAAGTAAAAACATCACTTCTTTATGGTTAAAAAGGGAAATGAAAATTAATTTTAATAAGAATACTTTTTGAGTCAGAGTGGGAAATGAAGTGTGCAGGGCTGAGCAATACAATTTGGCCAATAACTAAGGGTACTAGTTATTACGGGTTAGAATAACTAGTTAAAACCTCACTGGTGTAGAAAACCGGTGTTGTATCAATATTAATCTTAGGAAACTTGGAACATGCAGCCATACAGTTGTGAGAATCAAGCCAACAACAGGAACCTCAATATGCAACATTTACTCATGAGAAACAGTTTTCCATATATGCAGCATCCTGCTAGTTTTGTCAATTTAATTACTCATCTTGAATAAGGGTAGTTAAATATGCAAAAACATGCTTACGAAGCGTTTGTTGTTTGTAATGAAAAAATACTGCACATTTTATAGAGAAAGTCCCAGTAGAGGATTTTTTATTCACATAAGCTTATAAATTTTCAAGACAAAGCAATTAGGTGGAAAACTACACCTGGAGAATGAAATTAATTCAAATTACTGCTCTCAGCAGACAGGAAAAAGGCTCTCTAGCCAAATGGAAGCATGCAACATGAAATGCTGTGTGGAAGAAACGTAGGATTTGTTAATCAGCTGTTTTAAAAATATAAAAATAGTTAATTAATTTGTTAAACACATACACCCCAACCTCCTTCAGGAAAGAACTGAAAGACATTTCCTTTCTTTTTCATCATGGGTAATGTAATGACAGCCTCAAGAGCCATACAAAGTTCTTATGAGAAGCTGTTAGTATTTTTCATAATTAGCAGCATGGCATGATGAAAACAGGGCCAGGCATTTGTACTTTAGAGATGTAGAAACAAGCTTCTGTTTTTTGTTTGTTTCTAAAGTAAGTCAAAATGCTTAGACAAGCTTGTGCTTCAGTGTTCATAGAACTGAATTTTTGGTCTTTTCTAAAGAGGGTGTAATAACCACTGAAATACCCTTATTTCTTTGCATGATATCCCAAACACCATGTAGTACCAGTTCCCTTTCCAGATTCATGTATAAAATCAAAAGGACAGAAAGAAGCAGGATGTGGGAGCAGTGACGGCTCTCCTGCCTTTCTCAGCATGGGAAATCCTTGCACTAAGGAAACACTTGCTCTAAACCTGGGGTACTGGGTGGGAGCACTGCAGCTCTCAGGACTTTATCTGCACTTCAGCCCAACCCAAGCTCTACGTTTTAATTTATAACCTAAGGTATGTCTATTTACTTTATTTTTCTCAGTAGAATCTGAACAGTTTATGAATGGGATTAGCCGTAGAGTAATCATACGTGTAAAACAAAACAGGTGATAAATGCATAGCAGAAAGTTAAAATGAAAAAGGAAAATGGAGGAAGACAAATAATGGAATCTTTTCAAGGTTATATTAAGTTGTTCTATATGTCAGTTTGAATAAAGTTTATTGGTTTAAATTGTTTCCAGCTCTTAAGATGAAAAAAGTCCTGGTTAAATTTCTCATTGAAGCAATTGAAGCTATTTTTCATCGTTCCTTGAAAAGTCTGACTTAAATTGGCTCTCATTATTCACTGAAAAAAATTCTAATCTATCAAAAGAAAAGAGATATATTTGACTGCTATTTTATGAAGGACAAGTATTCATCATCTCAGTTTATAATTGCACATTATGAACACAAGGTTTAATTGCTTTAAACAAGTAGGGTTGTTTGACGCAAACACAGACACCAGAACCAAACTGCCTGAATTGACTTTTCATCCTACAGGAGGCTTGCTATTCTGATGTGCTATTTGCCCAAAAGGGTGACTCGTAATTCAAGTAACTGTGACAGGGAGGTTCCCTGAGGGGAGAGAGAAATCATTTAAGTTGTAGTGATTTCCAAAGCCTTGCTTGTAACCTTAAGGCTGCCATTGTCTGAACAGCTGCTGTACCCTGGTTCTACAGAGCAAAGCTGCTTATGGGTCTGCACTTGCTTCACCATACCTCAAAACCCTTTAGCCACAGGGTGAACTTTCATAGAGGCTCAGGATACTGTTCATCTTCTTCATAAGGCTCAATGAAATAAAAATTGGAGATCAGGTATTTGCTCTTTGCTGCCAATGCTGAGGCTGAGGCCATTAGGGACTCCAGTACTAACATTTTGATTAGCAATTTCTGGCACACAGTGAAATCTGACACGCTTAGAGAATATTTTGATTTCTACTTCATGATACTTGTACAGATACAGCTATATTACCATAACATACTGATGCCTTAGAATTTTTAGGATTTTTAGCTTTTTGTAGATTTTAATGTAGCTGGAGTTTTCCTTCACTTTAGACCATCACTTTCTCACAGTTTGTGTGCCACATTCCTGAAGCCTCAGCTTAACCATTTTTTGACTCTCTTTTCAAGGCAATAGATTTTAGCAAGGACATTCCATTGGTATGTGCACCTGGACCGGAATAGCAAGAGATAAGGTAGACAAAACAAGATAGAAGGTTGAAGGCCCTTGGAGGGGCTCCAGTGGGGCAGTTCTGAGGGTGGTACTTGGGCAAAAGGGTCTTAGGATTGCATGTCTTCATTAGATATGATAATTACTAAAAGACATAAAAGTGTAAGAATTCTCTATGTGGGCATGTGCGTTTGTACTCCATGGCCAGAAGGCCTTCATTAAAAGAGCTGCTCTCTATCATATCTAATATTACCTGAAGAGTCCTTTTCTCCTGTTTTTTTTAGGCAACATACAGAATAGAACTTTATGGAAACATTTGCACAAATCCTCAAGATATTAATTACCTAACTCTATTTCTTTAAGACATTTTAATATGCACTGCATCCTTCTAGATCTGAGACAAAGATTCCAAAAGATGCCTCTCATTTGAACATTGAACATCACCTGCTCTCATAATTGCATGCTGTTATTTGAACTGTCATCAAAATTTCGTGCATAAATTAGAGAACCCTATCTGTTGCCATTCCAAATACTATTTTGACTAATTTTGACTAATATATCCTTCTAAGTGAAATTTACACTTGTCTTTTGCATAATATAGTCAAATGATTCTTCCTTCATTTGTTATAACTCACTGTAAAATTTTAACAAGGAAATCTTACAGACTTTTGAAGAACACTGTTAAGAGTGAATGTAAGTCACTATAAACAATATTGTTCTCGTGGGGAACTTTTTTTTAATCTGTTAACTATGGCTCTCTCTTGTAATGAAAGCTCATTCTCACTACTGTACAAGAAAAGCTACTATGTTGAACACATTAATTGTTTTAATTTTTACTGGTGAGATTTTCTAAACTTACTGTCTCAGTCTCCGAAAAACATGCAACTTGACATGCTTTTTATTGCTGTCTTGATTGGTATAATTAGACAGGATGCACTGTGGCATAGTAGTACTTCGTGGTAATAACATCTTTCTATTTTGAATTTATGCACTGATCTTAAGCACTATGGCTGCACTTTAGGTAACTAATTACTTTGGGTAAATTGATGCAGTTTTCTTAGTTTTCCTTTACATAGCTGAAAATTTCAGACTGGACCAAAAACTATTCAGCTAATTATTTCAATATGCCTTTGATGAAAGGTCTCTAGTATAGAAATTCAAATATTTAAATTTAAGTAAGCCACTCAAATTAACGAATAATAACGAATAATTTTCCATGCAGGTTGCCAATGCCATTGCATCAAAATATGAAAATCTTGACATTCACACTGACATTTGAAAAATAAAACTATAGTTCATGTAATCTGAAGGATTCACTTTTATTTCCTCATGCTTAATAGTTGGAATTCAATTGTTACTGATATTATTTATGGTGAAGCCTCATCTCTAGTCGTGCCTGTTCCAAAGAATATGCAGAAGAAGGTGCAGAAAAGGACGATAGAGGAGTGGACAGGATAGCCAGTTCTGTGAGAGCAGATAGGAAATTTGGATTTCTTTAAACTGATAATGTAAAGAACTTGTATTATGATTGAATTGATTACTTGATTGTCACTTGTAAATATATCAAAAGCTAAATACTAGAGGGAGAAAACATTTTAAATCTAAGGACAAGAATATCCTTCCTTAACTATCAATAAATTTAGGCTGAACTGAGATGGTTTCTCTTTTTGGTTATCATGCTAATAAACTGGTGATATTTTCATTGGTGTGATTTATTATAGCAAATAAGGGGACTCTTTATTTTTTATTACATTTTGCTCTATTACTGGATTACTGTGTAGAGTTCTGGTGTTTCCAGCATAAGAAGGGCATGGAAATGTTGAAGCAAGTCCAGAAGAGGGCCATGAAGTTGATAAGAGAACTGGAGCACCTCTGCTACAGAGACAGGCTGAGAAAATTGGGGCTGTTCACCTGGAGAAGGGAAGGTTGTGTGGAGACCTTACAGCAACCTTCCAGCGTCTGAGGGAAGCCTACAGGGAAGCCAGAGAGGGACTCTTGAACAGGAACTATAGTCACAGGGCAAGGAGTAATGGCTACAAATTGAGAGAGGGAAAATTTAGGTTAGATACTAGGAAGAAATTTTTTACTGTGAGGGTGGTGAGACACTGAAACAGGTAACCCAGAGAGGTTGTGGATGCTCCAAACCCTGATAGTGTTCAAAGCCAGGTTGGATAAGGCCTAGAACAACCCGGTCTAATGAGAGGAGTTCCTGCCCATGGCATGGGGTTTGAGATCTTCAAGGTCCATTCCAACCCCTTTAACATTCTATGATTCTATGATTACAGGCCTGAACGGCATCCAGAATAGCGCATATGTCTGTGCTGTATGGTAGTTCAATTAGTGAGTGAAAACCAATTACAACAAGTTCCATGCTCCATCATTAACTGTAACTCATTAATCTGTCAAAGATTTACCGTAGTAGCTAAAGAGAAATTAAATGTGATTTAAATCAATTGCTGAGTACTTAACCTTAATTGGCACATCAAGTCTGTGTCAGAGTACCAAGGTTTGACTAATGCCAAACATGCCTGACAACATGCTTTTCTGTATGAAGAGCTGCAGGGCATTCACTACAAGAAGCAATGTAGGTAGACTGTTGATTATGATAAAGAATTTGTCTGACACAGAGAATCCTTCCTGGTGATCTGTCGTTGGATATTTCCATAGATAGAATCTCTCTTTCCAAAACTGTTGCTAAGCATGACCTTATTGCTCTGATTCTGGAATTAGGAACCCATAGAGAGGCTGAGAGCAATTGCAGTACTGCACCACCCCCTCAGTAAGAGCAACTTTGTGAATTTTCCAGAACCACGATTCCTCCCTCAGAAAGCAATGTCTTCATCGATGGGCCTCAGAAGAAAGCCTTCCTCTTGCAATTTTTGTTTCTAATCCTGCGACTCCTGCAATTTTGCTGCATTAGGGAAAATATTAAGATCCATACATGAAGACATGGAAAACTTTCCTGTCTAGTCCTGCCTCAAATTAGTTGGCTAAGCACTTTGTTGGTGATTAGGATCTCCAGATTTCATCCCTTGAAGGTTGAGGATGAGCAGTAAGGCCTGTTCAGTTCCTGGATAAAAGCTCTAATTCTAGACTAGTTCGAAAATTATAGGTGGTCCTACTCCCTCCGTTAAGTAGGACAGGCCAGATGGTTTGGAGATTTGGGTGAGGACTAACTTGCCTCTAATCTCAGGAAGCCTTAGGAAATTATTTGAGCTATTCAGAAAAGACTGTAGATGGATTTGGATTAACAGCTCCTCTGAGGAGCAGATTTTAAGGTGTGCATTGATATTTTTAATATTTCTGGGGTTTTTTTTTCCCAATTTTTGGGGAGTTTTAGTTTGGTTTTGTTTTGTTTTTCATACATTTCTGAACTACCAGGTATCCTGGTGGGTGTCCTGTGAATGGTTTGGTTAAACTTTTATTTCGATTCTGCCTAATTCAGAGTTTGAGTCCGATAACTGTCCAGCAGTACTAATATTGAAGTCAATAAAACTAGAACTTACTTAGAAAGAACTGGCTACAACTAGTACTTCTGAATTGCTACCTGTAATATCAGATTTCTCAGACTTCCTTACAAAATCAAAATTCAAAGTTCAGCAAATAAATTTATACACTACTGTACCAAGTGCTCTTCCTGAGCGTGTCACCTGCTTTTCATAACCTTGGATTCTGAAGTGAAATTGGCTTCTGCTAACATTCTGCCTGGGACAGACGAATGTTGCTCATTTTCTTTTCTTCTGAGATGAGTAATAGCTCATTTGCCATCACTTTGAATGGTTTGGAGGATGACAACTCTTCTGCAACTACTCCGGTTCAGTCTTTGCCTTACTAAAAGTTGTTATTCAACCCATAGCTAAAAGAAGAAGAATATAGTTAGCAGTTTCTGAGAGAACTCCTTGATTTTTACCTCTTTTACCCCCTTGTCTTTACTACAAAACATCCAAAATCAGTTGAATTTGACAATACAATACAATATCTGGTTATTTTCCATAGGTCTTAGGGTGAAAACATTGCAAATGAACATATTTAGTTAATTTTAGTGTTGAATTATTTTGCTGAGTTTATTTTCAGTAGCAATACCAGATTTTAGTTTCTCTGCTCACAAATAATCATCAAAAGTCAAAAGTAGTTAATATCTAGGATATTTATTCTGAAGAATATTAAACATAGTACTGACATACTGTATAATAATGTTTGTCACAGTTCCTACTGCACATCCTAGAATATTTATTAATTAAAGACTCAATATACTACCTCCATATTTAATGGCAGATGTGTGTTCCCAACTCCTAATGCATTACACTAAAATCACATTTTGCAACTTGTTCAGAATAATTGCTTTTTAAGCTTTAGCTCAGGGGCTTTAAAAATGTTTACACTTTCAAGCAGTAATAAAAAGGATTAGATGAAAATGGACATGACAATTACATGAACAAACAACATGCACCAAGCCTCTGCCTTCATTGGTCCTTGCCAGTGTTCTCAGTTGAAAAAAGAGCCTGGTCTATTTTCTGGAAAAAATGATATGTCTCTGAAAAAGTTTTTGCTCCAACAGCAGAAGGTACTTCTTGCTAAGTGAAAAGTTAAGTTTTTCTGAGATCATTCATTTGTTCCCATAATTTTTTTCTGCCATATATTCCATGTTGTTATCAATGCCTTTTGTATGTTAGCACTTAGAATATAACTAGTTTCAGTTAGTGACTGAATTGGCTATTAGTAGAAAACTTTACTGAAAACGTGTATTTGAAATCATCCTCTGTTTCATCTGCTCAGGGAAATACAACCAAATTAGATCCAATACAAATTTGGGAATCCCATATTAATTTTGCCTGCTGCTTTCCTTGTGTTGGTAGGCAAATATGACATTGCCTAGAATAGCGTAAATAAGATAAAATAAAAGGTAAAACCAAACTAGCTCAAGTCCAGAAGCAGGGCCTGCTAACTCCCTCAGTTTAAACTGCTAAAATGGGCTATGAGAAGGAACACATCTCTACTTCAAACAAACTTGGTCAGATACAAGTTGACTTTAAATTTACTGATATGCACGAAATGCACCAAGAGGTCTATCAGGAAAATAATGTTGTTTTAGAGGTTTTACAATGATGCCATGGCAACACATAAAATTTAATGTGGATTTGAACTGTACCAGTGGGGAGAAAGGGAACAATTTGTTTTTCCAGACAAAGACATCATCTAGTGGGACTTGAAAAGCCCTGAGATATTTTGCCTTTTGGTTGCTGGTTCAAAAAGATGCATGTCTCCTGCAATTCTGTGATATGTCTACCACCCTAGATAACCCAGGGACTCTAAGGGATTATTATGGCCACACTAAATGCACTTGGACAACTAAATAAAACTTTAACAGATACAAATTCCATTCAGTATCCATTTGCTAACCTGTTCCTTTCATAAGGAAAATAACATTGTGAACAGTGCACGTGGGTCCAGATGAGTAACAAGGGATAAAGAAGAAATGTCGAGCTCATGGGCTTCCACTAGGTCCATGATGAAGGGGGTGGAAATAGAGGTTACTCATTGAAAAGCAAATCTAACCTTATTCTGATAGATCTCAAGTCCTGTAGTTCATAATACTACAGTAATACCAGAACAGTAGTCACAGACACAAATCTGAAATATTTTCTCTATGTTTTCCCAAGCAAGGAAACAGTCTTGTTACCCCGTAAGATCTAGTTTAAATATTTAAAAATGAAAGTAAAACTATCCAAAATTAATGAGATAATTAACCAAAGTACAAACATATACTTTGAAAACTATTGTTACACATGCATGTAGTATATATTATATCATTTTGTCAAGACATGCAAATCATGAATTTTATATATTCAGTTTTCTGAAACTGTAGAGTAACCAGTTTCATAATATTCACAAAAATAAGGAAAAATATATTGCAAACAAGGGAGCTAATAATGACTGACTAGAATCATCAAATTTTCAGTGTTCTATCCCTTCAATACTACCAGGAGTCAAGTAGCTAAACCCTTATTCAATTTAAATCTTCTAAAAGAAGATAGAGGAACTAAAAGAAGATTGTGAGAGATCCCGCATATTGTAGCTCACAATGTTTGTGGATGGAAAGCAGACTAGAAATCTTCTTTAGCTAATCCTGTTATGCCAATAAATTAGCTTTCATATGTTCCTATACATTTACATTCTGGAAATCCATTAACCGAAAAGGAAATCTAGTGACTGAATGAGCAGGCAATGTAAAGGCTTTTATAAAGACTTCTTACATTTTAAAACAAGGGAATAAATTCAGATATTCCAGAAGTGCTTTTGAAGATTATTGTTTTCATTAAAATCAGGTAAAGAAGAAATAGTGAATATCTACTTTTTCTCAGTTCTGTGTGTCCAATATATTTGCTTTCAATTCATCTGCAATATCTTCATGATCATGATAAAGTTTTAGCTCAGTATCTGTTCACACTGCTTTGGTTTCTGACAAGAAATACTTTGAGGAGGCAGCTGCCTTTTTTTTTGTGTGTTGTTATTGTTGTTTTGTTTTGTTTTGCTTGGGGTTTTTTGGTTTGGTTTGGGTTTTGGGTTTTGTTTTTGTTTGGTTTGGGGATTTTTTTTATTTGGTTGGTTTTTTGGTTTGTTTTTTTCTGGGAAAGAAAATATGGGATTAAATTTGTTCTTAGGCAGAATTAAATTTTAAGCCTTGATGCTTGCAATTTGGGATATTTCTGAACTGTGGAGAAGGCTGCAGCTTGTTTAGGCTGAGGTAGAGATAGTTTACCTCACAGTGGCTAGTATGAGGCTATGTTTGGACTTATGATGAACACAGGGTTGATAATATAGAGGTGTTTTTTGTTATTTCTGAGCAGTGTTTCCACAGAGCCAAAGACTTTTCTGCTTTCCGTACTGCTATGCTGGCAAAGAGACTGGAGGTGCATGGGAGGTTGGGAAGAGACAGAGCAAGGACAGCCAACACCCAGTGAACAAAGAGACATTCCATACCATCTGGTGTCATGCTCAGTATATATGGGGGAGAGAGGGAAAGGAGTAAGGGAGACATTTGGAGTGATGATGTCTTCCCAGGTAACCATTACACATGATGGACCTGTCTTTCCTGATGATGGCTGAACATCTGCCTGCCCATGGGAAGTAGTGAATTAATTCCTTATTTTGATTTGCTTGCATGTGCGGCTTTTGCTTTCCCTATTAAACTGTCTTTATCTCCACTCAAAAGTTTTCTAGCTTTAACCCTTCCAATTCTCTCCCTGATTCCACTGATGGAGGAGTGAGAGAGTGGCTGTGTGGTACTTGTTTGCTGGCTGGGGTTAAATCATGATGAGGGATTTTTGTTGTCTTTGCAGTGCCAAAAGCACTTGGATGAAGTTGTTGAGAAATTCAAAGCCTCTGCAAGCTGGAGCACTAGACGCAGAGGAGCAGAGAAGCTGTGAGTTGGGATTACCTGAAGTTTGGAGAGTGGGAAGAAGGTGACAATCTGCACATCCCTGTTTAGAGACACCTGTCTGGCAAATCTAAATGGCAGGGTTGCACTTCCTGGGTAAGGTGGATAAGTAGCTGAAGGGACAAAGGGAGGTACTTGGGAGTGAGAGTAGACACGGAACCCAATTTCTCTGCTGTAGGAGATGGCTGCTGCTGCTAAGATCCATGTAATAAGTGAGATTCTGAAGTCATAAGGATTATTTTGTGCAGTTGAAGAAATGAAACCGTCCGAGAGATGCTGAGTTTTATTTTTGTGTAAATTGGTATTAGAATCTAGAAGGATTTAGGAAAAGAAAAAAGAAAGAGATCTGGCACCATTGTTATATTGGCAGTAATGACATTGGACGGGGCATTAAAAATGCATATCAGACCACACTTTCTGTGATCATATTAGCTTTTAAACAAAATTAAAGCCTGATTCAGAAGTCTCATATTACTTCTTGTTCTACCAGCTGTTGATGACCATAATTAATAACATGCTGTGTATTCTCTATGGAAAAGGAAAAAGACTATGTAAAAAACATATCCTTACAAGCTCCTTTGATAAAATATATAATTTTATTGTTTAATTTTAAAGTATTAAAAAACATTTTCAACTTTTTTTTTAATATATGATTTAGGATATATCTCTGTACTTTGGGAATATGTATTGGGTTTATGTGGCACATTTAGGTAGTGGGAGGGGGTGGCTTCTCTGAGAAGCTGCTAGAAGCTTCCCCCATGTCCTACCGAACCAATGCCAGCTGGCTCCAGGACAGACCCTCCACTGACCAAGGCTGAGCCAATCAGGAATGAGAGTAACACCTCTGTGATAACATATTTAAGACGGAAAAAGAAAAACTTAGGGGGTAGATGAAATTGCAGCCAGAGAAGAGCGGAGCATGTGAACAACTCTGCAGAAGGTCAGTGCAGAAGGTCAGTGCAGAAGGTCAGTGCAGAAGAAGGGGCAGGAGGTGCTCCAGTGCCAGAGTTGAGGTTCCCCTGAAGTCCATAGTGCAGACCATGGTGAGGCAGCTGTGCCCCTGCAGCCCATGGAGGACCATGAGGGAGCAGAGATCCACCTGCAGCCCATGGAGGAGACCCACACAGGAGCAGGTGGATGCCCAGATGAGGCTGTGACCTTGTGGGAGGCCCTTGTTGGAGCAGTGTCCTGGCAGGGACCTGCTGACCCGTGGAGAGAGGAGCCCATGCTGGAGCAGGTTTTCCTGGTAGGACTTGTGGCCCTGTGGGGGACCCACACTGGAGCAGCCTGTGCCTGAAGGACTGCATCTCTTGGAAAAATGACCCACGTTCAGTAATTTGTGTCCAACTGTCTCCCGTGGGAGGGACCCCACAGGGAGCAGAGGAAGAACTTCTCTCTCTGAGCAGCGGCAGAAACAACCTGTGATGAAGTGACCATAATCCCTATTTCCCATCCCCCTGCGCTGCTGAGGGGGAGGAGGTAGAACTTGGGAAGGAGAGAGGGGTGGGGGAAGGGGTTTTTAAGATTTATTTTCCTTCTCATCCTCCTACTCTGATTCTGTTAATTAATTTAATTAATATCCCCACTTCAAATCTGTTTTGCCCATGATGGTGATCAGTAAGTGATCTCTCCCTGTCCTTATCTCAACTTGTGAAGCCTTCATTGTATCTTCTCTCCAGTTGCAGAGGGGAGAGATAGAGCAGCTTTGATGGGTACCTGGCATGCAGCCAGGGTTAACCCACTACAGTCTTTTGAGATAAGGCAGTTTACTAAAGCAAAAATAGAAGTTTGCACACAGACAAGCAAAGAGGAAAATAACAGGGTGTATTCTCTACTTCCCATTAGAAAGTGGTGTTTGGCTGTTTCCTGGGAAGCAGAGCTTCAGCACATGTAGGGGCTGCTCCAGAAGGCAAACATTGTATATAACAAATGCTCTCCACTTCCTCCTCCATTCCTTAGCTTCTATATGGTCTTTTTTTATAAGCTGATGTCATGCGGTATGGAATATCCCTTTGGTTAGTATGGGCCAGCTGGCCTACTTGTGTCCCTTCCCGGAATCTTGCCTGCCCTTCCTGTCCTGCCCCTCAATGGGAAAGGAGAGTGGGGGAGAGGACTGTCGAGAGACAGTGCTGATGCTGTGCCAGCGCTGCTCAGCAGTAACCAAAACACTGTTGTGTTATCAACACTTCTATAGCTACTAATGCAAAGCACGGCACTGTGAGGGCTGCTGTGGGAAAATAAACTCCATCTCAGCCAGACCCAATGACAAGTATGAAAATTCTAAGTGTACAGCCCTTTTGTGCTGAGTAATTGCTTTGGTTACTGTAATTAAAAATGCACACCCAGAGTATGTGCACCCAGAGTGCATGAAGTACAGAGTATTCAGAATAAAATGAAGACATGAGAGCAGAACAGAATTTTTAATGATAACCCAAACTTATTCAAGGAAAGAATTTCAAGATTAATGCTTCATGTAAAATCTTTTTCCTGGGAACTTTTCCAGCGCATGTTTACTAGACTCAAGAATAGAAATTAGGAACAAAGGTGACAATCTGAAAATCCTTTATTTTCTTAATTCAAGATCCTTCAATGGTTTTTCTAAAGTCGACTGCAGCTTCTGTTTCTGTAAACGAAGTGTTAGTAAATTTCAGGTTCATGCAAAGCTGAGGGAGACAGGCTATAGTCTTATAGTGATAGATGGGGATTTATGGACTTAACTCCTATTAGCATTAATGGGAGTTAAGGACAAAATCCACCTATATCATGATAAGATTAACTTCCATCTCTTAAATACACATCATGAGGCAGCTGCACTAAAGATATTTTTAAAAGTATTACATTTGGCCTAGTCCTTTTTTTTTATTTTTTTTTATAATGGCTTTACACTGGTATCTGTGTTCCTATAATTTTAGGAAACATCATGAGTTACATAATTATAACCTCAAGAGAGTTAATATTCTTGAATGATTGCAACAAAATATGAAACTTTATAAACAGCATACCTCATATGATGTGAACAGAGCTATGCAGTGATGCCACAATCTTATTTTCACATATCCTCAGATTTTCTGCAATAGGGACTGAGTAGCATGCAGCTCGCAAATTAGTTATCTCCACAGCTTTTTCTGGATAATGCTGTAATTGCTATATCAGGATATAGATTTTTAGGAACAGCCTACCTGATAGCTGCTCTTCAAATGGGTTGAAAAGACTAATATAAAAATGTGAAAGTAAGTAAGAAAATACTGGAAGGGATAGAAGTAGTGCCATGGGCTTTCATAGTGCGGTGCTATAAAAGTCATGGTTTTCCCTTTAAGTGAAAAAGAGCAGTCAGAGAAAGAAGAATCAATGTAAGCAAGCATAGGGAAGTGGAAATAATGTTCTCCAGCTTTGCTAGAAGATCAGTTGGCTGTAGGTAAACAAAGGATGTAAAGGGGGAGACCTCATCACAGACTACAACTTCCTTGCAAGGAGAAGAGGAGGGGTAAATAATGATCTCTTCTCTGTGGTGACCAGTCACAGGACCTGAGGGAATGGCCTGAAGTTGCGTCAGGGAAGGTTTAGGCTGGATGTTAGAAAAACATTCTTCACATAGAGGATGGTTGGGCACTGAAAAAGGCTCCCCAGGGAAGTGGTCACAGCACCAAACCTGACAGAGTTCCAGATATATTTGGATGATGCTCTCGGGCACGTGGATGGTCCCATGCAGGACTAAGAGTTGGACTCAATGATCCTTGTGGGTGCCTTCCATATTCTATGATTCTGTGATTCTGTGTAAATTTGACTAAAGGCTAAGTCTCCCTTGGAATGAGAAGATAAAGATTCTGGAAGAACCTTTTGTAAGATTGTAAAGAAACCATTTTAGGCACCACTAGAACAGGTGATGAATAGTATTACAAAGCAAAATTGTCTGCAGCAGCAAGAGCTTGCACTGATGATGTAGGAAGTCACTTCAGGTCTTCTGTTGCTAATAGTTGCAGTAAGTGTCTGTGGGGAAATGAAAATCTTTGTCTATAAATTGAGCTGTACAGCTTTCTGTATTGTACAAAGTGCCTTGTAAAATTTTTAAGAATGCTTGTTAAAATGGAGCAGAGAGAACAATAAAATTATTAGTTCTAGTGTGTCTGGAGGAGCTCATTATAATACCTGTTCTGGTAAATATTTGTCTTAGATGAAACAGAACTATTAGTTGTAGGCTTACAGTACTAAGGCAACTGTAGGCCTGGATTCAGTTTTTTCTTCAAATGAGGTTAAAAAAATTCCAATTTATCTTCTTCCAAAAAAACTTTGAAATAAATTATAGGTCACAACCACACACATGAATCCAGATTACAAATCAAAACAATTGGAATGGGAATTTTAGTACTTCATTCTGCATTAAAGGCATCTGCTTTCACAAAAGGACCACCCTTTATACTGTTTGTTACGATTGCGCTCAGTGAAAACTGCCATTTTGAAATTCTGCTTTACTGTAGATACTTGTTATTATATTTTCAAATCTATGAATTGTTCATGCACAGAATATAGTCCTTTTCAATTATTGATTCACTTTTAAATTTTCATTAATACTGCAAATGCATACTAACAACTGAATCAGATCCTCTGCCACAGTTCATTCACCTAAAGATATTGAAAATGTACAAAAATTTTTCTAGCAGTTTTTCATCGTTACAGTATCATTTATTCTAGATTGGAACTTCACAGTTAGGCTAGAGATTTGACTGCATGATATAATTTCTTTTCATAAAAGAAGTTTCAATTCTTCATAAATTATTGAAACGTTATCTAGAAATGTCTGGAAAACAAAACCCTGCTGTTTTTCTTTCTTTTTTTTCCTCAGGCAAATGCACTCTGTTATTAGGTAGAGCTTTCAGCAGAATTTGGCCCCAGGATGCTATAAAAAATAAACCTTAGTCTTAAGTTGGTTTGTTGGAGTTTTACTGCTATAAACAGGAAAGATTAACTTAATGTTTAACAAGGCAAGTTTATTTGTTCATTTTTTACTGATGTGTCTATTCATAGTTTATATTTCTGGTTTTTTTGGTATATCCATGTTTAATAAACTGGTTTTCAAGCACAGGAAATATGTGCAAACCATCCCTGTAACTGAGCCTTTTTTTGAAGTAACATGAACACACTCTATTAACCAAGAAATGAACACTAATGGTCCCTAATAACTCACTGGAGAGTTACTTCTGAAAACAGTTAAAAACCACTGTCTTGAGAGGCCAGAAAAAGAATTCTGCTACCAGTTTCTGCAACAGCCATGAACTCCAGTGAAGGCAAAACATCTAATCATTTTTAAAAATCTGTTTAATCAGCCATTTTTGCTAGTCCATGCCTAAACCAAACATAAGAGTCCGAACTCTTTGCTTCAGTGCAGAGCTCATTTGCTACCCAAATTCCAGTAATTTAATTCTGGAATTTTTCAGTCCAAACACTATCTATTGTTTTTCTGAATCATTTATAAATCATCAAAAGAATCCAAAAGAAAAATTGATATTTCTCTTACTTTTTCAGAGTCATCAAAGGAGCCTAAAAGGCTGGAGTTATTTCCTGAGAAAAAACTCAGAGATGCCAGGAAAGAATACAGGAATATCCTCATTTTATAACATGGAAATGGGTCAGGAAAAGTATAGAATAGTATGATCATTTTCATAAGATTCACAGAGACCAGTGGATAAACACAGTGACATTCTTTGTCCTCACCTCTGACTTCTGTAAGGGCAATTTTCAGTGTTAGTAGGAAAACAGATTTCCCTAGATTTGGAAATTCAGCTACTAATACTTGATAATTATCATATGTTGTATCATCTGCACTAGCCTCCTCTATGTGTAGCATCACTCAACCTACCCATTAGCTGCAATATCACAGTTTATCAGCAAATCAGATACCTGACTGTCATGTTCTTATGCAAAACTTCAAATTGGTCTCATTTTAAATTGGCACCTGACTCAACTTGTGTTAGTAATATGCAATGTGCATCCTTGATCAGCTATTGCAAGTAGTTGGTACCATGTCACACCTTGTAACTTGGTGAGGTGGATGGGAGATGGTTGTGCTACCTTTGCCTAGCATTTTCTTGTTTCTCTCTGCTTCATTATGTTGTTGTGCTGTTGTACTACCAGTCAGCATTTTACCTAGTCTCTTCCACCACACAGTATCTGAATTCCAAGATTCCCTTCTAAAAAGTTATCCTAGACTAAAAGTGTCAGAGCAGAAGTACACAAAAAAATGTTTTCCATGGTTACTTGTAAAACCAATCAGTATAGGAATTATTATTTTTTTAAATTAAAAGAAAAATTATGCTATTTGTTTGATAATCCATATGTTGTATATATCATAATGTGCTTTTCCAAGCATACTTTGATTGCATCCTAGAGAATTTCCTTATAATATGGAATAAATGCTGTATCTCAGGAGGGTGATATGATATCTCTGCTTAGAATGCAGATTCAGTAGAGGGATTTGCATGGATTAGTCTGGACATGTAACAAACTGAACAGCTGTAGACCCACTAGAATTTGTAAAACCTCTGTCTAGTTCTGACCCTTTGACCCAGGATCAGGGTGGCAGAGGCAAGTTTATGAAGCATAAAGAATGTTAAATAAGCTGTCTTCCAAACTTGTACAAGAAAAATTAAGTTTTCTGTGTCGTGATAGAAGGGAGTTAATTGCAAATAGGGGGAAAAAAGGATTTTTTTTTTCAATTTTGAAACTGTAAAGTGGCCTTTATAGCAAGGCCTCACTTTCACTCGTCTGAGATAAAACCATAGATATTTCTTCCTGCCACGTCAATATTGACACATTGCTATACAGATTTTTTCAGCGTATTTTCACCAAAGAAAGGCATATATTTTAGTGTATTTGAGACAATCAACTAATTGATTAATCTGAGGAAAAATATTTGGTGAAACTCTTCAGCATTAAGGTTTGTAATATATACAAGTGAACACTTCCAAGCACTCTATTGAGATACAACCTAGAATAGGTACAATAGAACATAAACAGAAATGCTCACTTGAAAGACAGATGAAGCTAAAGAAATTAAAGACCTGTGACTCCTGAAAGTCATTTTTATGACTGCATAAAAATGGGTTAATGTGGTTTAAAAGCACATTTTATTCGTAAATGCAAGACAATATCATTAGCAGTGGGACTAGAGAAAGCTCTATCACATGCTTCCTATCAACATTCAGTTCTTTTCAGACTGAACCAAGAAATACCCATGAGTGAAAACATGGCAAGACCAAATAAGAGACATATGGTTTTCAATGTGTTAATTGTCTGCACTCTTGTCATTTGCCATTAGGTCTCTCAGCGAGCTTCCCTTTCAATGCACTTTTAGCATATGCATTATGCTAAGCATATTAACACACACTTAGTAAAAATTGTTGTAAACCTACATTAAGATCAGTATTGTACCTACATTAAGATCAGTATTGTACCTGACCTTTGAAACTCAGAAAACCTTGAGCAAATTGATCAGTCATATCTACTAAAATAAAAGCAGATGTTTTGGTATGGCCTACTATTACCCAATAACCAAACTGTCCTGTAGCCTTTGTTTGTTGTATTCAGTATTTTGACTCTGAGCATTTGTAGCTGAAAATGCTGGCACTGATATTACTCTTTCCCTGTAAGACTGAATAATCTGTTCTTTTGTTGTTGGTGGTGGTAATTGCCAACAATATAAACCAGACTGCTCTTAACGATCAGGAAATCTTTTAGCTTTAGAAGGTACAATGCAAATACAAGCTGAGTACCATCGAGACATGCACAGAACTGGTACTACCATTCAGTTCAATAACAGAAAGATTGGCAAGGTTAGATCCTAAATGGTGCCAATGACAGAAGTTTGTTTAGAGGGTTTTCAATTATATGGTTTACTTTTTTTTCTGCCTCCTCAGAGCATACATGACACAAACTAAATTCCTCATATGATCACTTTAAGTTATGTAGGTTCAAGTAGAATCACAGCTTCCTAGCAAGAGGTGGCATGTCTTTTCCCTGCTATGAACCATCTGATCTGTCTTTTGAGACGAAGAAAGAGAACATGAAATAACTGTAACCCATATCTAAAGAAAGTGAAAGAAATGTAAAAAAACAAAAACAAAACAAAACAAAAACAAAAACAAAAAACCCAAAACAAAACAACAAAAAAAAACACAAGAAAAGAAAGGACCAGTTTACAGAGTTAACAAGCTGTAAGACAAATTAAGATACTTTTTAGGATTCTCTGTCTCTCCCGAGCTGTTAGACCGGGCGTGGATGACTTTTAAGAGAATCTGCTTGCCTGAGAGACACACAGTGCAGTTCCTGCTGCACACTGACAGACTCCTTGACCATAGTAAGAGCTATTAAGTCTGGTAATATGAAGTTGGCACCGGGCTACTTTGCAACCGATGCGGGATTTTTAACCCCTTGTTTTTCTGACTGTTTACTGTGTTATGCACATCCGGGGCAGCAGAGGGAGCTCAAAGATTTTGGTCATCAGGGAGAGCACCGGAGAGGCAAGGAGAGAGATTGACAGCGCCAAGGGCAATTACAGTGACAGCGAAGGTCGTGCCTCGATTTATTCCTATTTCTTTAAAGCCAGGAGATTATACGCATATCCCATTATTAGCTGTTTTAAATGCAAGGTATCACTTAGTGGCTAGGTTTTATTTTGCACCTGCTGCTTACTTAACCTGTTCTGTTTACAGTTTGAAAAAGAAATATTTGTCAAGAATATAAAAACCCTTTTTGAGTCTAAAAAAATTGTTCTAATGAGTCGTTGTATGCAGTAAGATTTATAACAGATACTGAGACATAGGTACCTGAATTTTAAGGACTACAGTAAATAAAACTGATAAAATAGTGACAATTGGTGAAACACTGAACTTTGGTGAATTGACTTCTGTTAAACCATGCAGAAATTCAGTTTGTAAAATAATGCAAAATGATTTTAATTGTCATTTTAAGATAGATTTTAAGATAGGTTTTAATGTTTTTTAAAAGTTCACCTTCAGTTTTGGGGAGAAGTAAAGCTAATAAAACATACAATTAAAAGTCCTATCTAGACAAAAGCATTTGTTCTTCTGCAAAGCAAGATCTGAGTCTCTGAGAGGTCAACAGCTGCTGAGAATAAGCAGAAGTCTGTTTTGAAGTGTATCAGTGAATACATTAAAAACAGAATGCAAGCGTCATGAAGGTCAAGGATGTGCTTAAGTGCCCAGTTTTTGAATACATATGATCAAGAAAATGAAAAACCTTGTGGTTCTGACTAGATTTGGTATTTCCTATAATATACTACCTGGAACTATTTGTTACAGGTCAGGTCATTATCTCTCTCAACTGTTTTAATTTGCTTTCAAGGCAACACAGTACAGAAGGTAGTTTCATTGTAAAATAGATGTATTGAACTAACTCACTAAGTTGCACTGAAAGGAAATGTTTATAATTCTCTGGTTTTGGAGAGAAAATACACTTCAGATGTGAACAAAACCATTCTCTTCCCAAATTCAGGACAACTTTTCTAAGTGGTAACAACTCCAGTTTTCTAGATACCCTTTAAATAATGATGTAGTGGCTGGATCTTGGCACTTTGTTGACCCCATGATCTGTCTCCTATTTTGGATGAGATTCACTCATCCAGACAACATAAAGTAGCTGTTGAACACTATTCTAATAATGTGGGTATTGCTTAATCCTCTGATTGAACCTGAATAAATCTCTTTAGATGCCACGTCAATCTGTTTAGGATTTGCAATCTGGAAAGGCCCCCAAATACAAATAAAAGTTATTTTTCTAACTGGAAAAAAATCATCTACCTCTCTCACTAATCTCTACTACTATGTTCCAAGGTGGGTAAAGATCAGGCAGTTGTTAATATCACTTTGGAGACAGGGGACATAAATATTTCATTTTATGAATTTGTCTTATTGTTTTCTTAACTAGAGGTCCTTGGTTACATTAGGGTGGGGGTTTTTTGTTTGTTTTTGGGTTTGGGGGTTTTTTTGTTTGTTGGTTTGGTTTGGTTTTTTTTGGGAGGGGGTTTTGCTATATCAATTACTTTTAGTCTCTGTTCGGTCATTCCAAGTACAACCCTGAAACTACAGGGATTTCAGAGTATTTACTATATTTAGATCTTACAAACTCACACAGTTGTTCTGTCATTTCCCTGTATTTTAACCCTCTCTGTCCCCAAATTACTATGTAACTGGTTTCAAAGAGATATTTTTGCCTTTCTTCAAAAAAATGTGAAGCAATTGTATAGAAAAAGAATGCCTATATGTCCTCTCAAACCAAATTTTAATGATTAATTCTGTTCTCCAAGTTATTAGCACATATGTTTCTCATGTTAAATGGGATTATTCTGGGGTTTTTTGTCAGTTCACAGTTCAATATCTAGTTTTACTACCTTTAGACTTTGACCTTATTATCTCCTTATTTTCTTAAACTGTCCAATCTTTTTTTACTCTATCATATGCCTTTCTTTACTAGACAAATTATAAGTGTATGTACAAAGGCATGCAATCCACTTATGTTTACCCAAATTTTATATACCAGTTCAAAGTTTTAGTTATTCTATTATCTCTGTGCAATAGCTTTATGGAAGAAAGACTTTTTAAATAAAGTATACATCTCCATATTCACTGTATATAATGAAATTATAAAATATTATGAAAAAAGCAACAATGCATTGGCATTTTTGAGGTTAGAAAAGTGGTACACTATAGAAATTAGTATCTATCTAATAATTATTTCATTACAACTGTAAAATAAAACTTATAGCGAAGTATAAAGAAAAACCCCAACTCTTGGCTTTACTTTTACTTCTGTGTGATGGTATAAAGACAGATTTTTTGTTAGAAAAAAATCAATTGCCAAATTAGATTTTCTCAGTTTCTGTTCTCAGAAGTGGATTTCCTTCTTTGTTTCATTCCAGGTGAAGAGAAGCCCTAGCTAGCTTTAGAGCTTCTGGAACATCTTTAACTCAAATTTTAAACATTGATTAAGTTAAAATATCTTACCATAGTTGTCTCTGCAATGGACCCAAAGCTGTTTATAAATATGTTGCATGTGACATTAACTGGTGGACCTGCAAAAGAGAAAAAAATCAGTCTCTGTTCCAAAATGTTTGCTTATCGACTGACTGTAAAATATAAACCATTATGAAACAATGTTTGCTGACTTAGGAGGAAATAATGCAACATTCCCAACTTATTTAATACACAATTAAATTGAATGTTTTCTAATCATTTTCCTTTTGATTTTTCTCAAAGGTACACTACTTGACTGGCCAGTTTTAGAAATGGAAAAAAAAGACAGAGAGAAAGTTCAGTATAAACTTGCACAGATGGTTCTATGCAAAAAAAAAATAAAATCAACATCCAATTTGAAATATATAGTAAAAATATTTTTATGTGTGTTTCAGTGAGAATGCACATCACTTCTCACAACAATTCAGGGGGGAAAGTGACTTTCTTCACTCAAGGCAGCTGGTACCTTTAATGTTACTGGTCATCACTGGGAAAAGAAATGCATTAATGCTGCTCTTATCTCTACTGCTTACAGGAAAATTATTTAGATTCTATTCCGCTTTCTTTTAAAATCACGCAATGGTTAAATATCCATTTAAACTCAATTTTCTGTTACCATGGGTCTTCAGTCAACTGTTGTTCTGACTTATCTTGCATTTTGAAGTACCAGTAGTGCAAAGCAGTCATTATGATAACTGAACAATGAATCGCCTCTTCATGGAAAAGGGTTTAAATTATTTTTCTAAAGTCTCTTCAAAACTGTCACTCTGGAAGAGCATGATAATTTCTCCATTATTTCTTATAAGTTTCAGTCTGTGTACAAAAGAAACAAGGTTTTTCCATCACAAGATTTTTTTGTTACCTTCTTGCAACTCAATATTCTTAAATCAATAATCCAGTTCAGCATTGGAGAACCTGGATTCTTTTTGTAGTTGTAAGCAGTCACTAACAATGAAAGATCTGTACCTGGAATTTGAGGACTGGTCTTACAAACTTTTGTGCAATATTTCTTTTTTAGATCACTGAAGTTAGAAACTGTTCTGCCTCTACTGGTGGTTTGCAACTAGCAAAATCTAACATGACCAATGAACTTGATATTAAATACTTGAAATATCAGAATGTCCATTAAAAATTCTGCCAACATGACATACCTTGAAACATCCACCTTTCTATCCTCAAGGTAATAAATGTTTTGAAGTGCTGTATAGCAATTGCAACAAAACATTTCTACATGTACTTCAGTCTATGTAAAACACAAGACTACACCTATGGAGCAGAATTCTCAGGTAAGGAGGTAGCACTTGCAGTCATTTCCATAGTCAGTTAATTATTTAGAGTTGTTGAGCATGTACAGTACTTCTTAAAACTCAGTAGAAGCTTTACATGCACAACCCCTGAAAAGGATCAAGGGAAAAAGAAAAAGCAGGGAAGATGAACAGAGTCACTAAAAACTGTCAGGGAGAAAATTGTACTTCCTGCTAATGTTAGTTAACTTGTTTGCAAGGCAGCTTTCCTTTCAAATACTTCCATGTTGTACTACTCGCCATCATTTCAAATTTGGTATGATACAATTTTGTTTAAAATAGTACTATGCTTTGAATATAAGTTTGCTCTATCAACATAGTTGCTTTTATTAACAAAAAGCCCTAAATCATTACAGCACTGAAGCTTAACTTCAAAAGCAGCATTGCAATAAAATAGTTAATATCTAGTTAAAAGGAGCACAAAAATAGAAGCTAAAAGTAGCTTGCAAATGGTTTAGAGATAATTCAAAGATACTATGCTGTGAGTGAAAATGAACTTCCCAAAATATGGTCAAAAGGAAGCCCAAATGAGAAGCTGCAAAAGCTGAAAGTCATATTCAAACACAGGAACTCAGACAAATTGAAATAGATTAAAGAGAAGGAGAAAAGAAATAGAGTGAAACTCACTAGAGACAGAAAAGCCAACAATGATAGCTATCTACAAGACATTAAAAATAGAATCCTGCCAAGATCTGGAAGGTGAGAGATGATGATTAAGGTATAAAAGTATCCATGAAAGTGCAGAAGGTCAGAGCAGCAAAGTAAATGCAGTCTTTGTAGCAGCATTTGTCTCCAATTGCCAGCTGTGTCAAATACTAGAGCCATTCTGATGGAAAATTTGTATGAGGACTGTAGAAGATATTCCAGACTAAGTGAACAGGAACAAACTGTCAGGGTGAGGTGATATAAATCCAGACACGATAAAAATCTTTGCAAAATTGTGGAAATACGAATCACTGTGAGTCAGCTATCACCTGTATCGATTTTGTAATCAGTGGAAATGTGTACCATGTCCAGCAAGTATATCTTGAATTAAAAAAACCAAAACTTCAGGTATGATGGTGGATGACATTGACAATGAACTTTATACCTGTAAACCTGTAGTGGTTTGAGCCAGGTTTTCCCCCTGAAACCAGGAAAGTGGTAACCCCCAGGGGGTGGTGACCCTTGGGGCTTGACCCAATCAGTGCTCCTGCAAAATATAAACATATCTCTTGATACCGGAAAAGAAGCAGTAGTACTTGTTGTAAAAAGAAGGGTGGCCATGTTGTAGAAGCCACGAAACAGGGGCTCAGGGCCCCTGGGGGCTTTGCCCCCCCCCCAGCCCCCGGTTGGGGGGCTGCAGGGACTCGGAATGGTGTTGAAGCTGGGCTGAGTGCCTGCGGCTAGGAGCTGGGGGAGTTTCTCCCCTGTAAGTAGAAGTGGGAGACGCTGGGAGCAGCGACGGAGCAGCAGTGGAGACAGCAGCGTCTGAAGAGCAGTGGCAAAGAGCCAACTGATAAGGACCAAGAAAGGAGCAGCAGAAGCCGGCATGCAAACCGAAGCAGACACAGAGGTGTCTGAGGAAAAGGGAAAGTTGCAGCAGGAAGAGAATCGAGACCACGGCACAGACAGAGTTCCGGGGGTAAGAACTGGATAACCAAAACCCCCAAACTCCCTAGAGAGACCCCTCCGAGAAAGAGGAGGGGGTGGTGGACTGAGAGGAGTCCTAAAGTGCAGTATGCACTGCTGAGAGGAGCTAGGAAGCTCATGGCCTCCTGAGAGATAAGCCAGGACAGCCAAAGGAGTGTGTGTGTGTGTGTGTGTGTGGTGACCTTGGCCCCCCCTGCTCCAGCTTCAGAGAAGCTGGCAGCCATCTTTAAGTCAGAGCATGGGAGCTCTGCACAGGGGCTTGATTTCCCCTGAGGATACCAGACCGTCACGAAGACCCCGGTGCTTCGTGATATGACCGTGGTGGCGCAACCGTGTCTGGGGTAAAGCAGTCCACGGAAAGCCCCCTTGTTTGGAGACAAGGGGCCGAGAGGCTTGGAGGCCTCTCTCGTGTGTGCTGGCAGAGAGCCAGCAACTGCTTCTGCTAATGGAAGAGAAGAAGAGACACAGAGAGCCTGCTGCCTAGAGAGACCTGCTGCTGAGAGACTGGAAGGGGTCTTTTTCTTCTTCTTCTCTCCTGGACTTTTATTTGGAGGGAGAAGAGATTTGGCCCATTGTAAATATTATTGTCATGGTAGAGATAGATATAGAGTTAAGATTGTATGCAGTGTATTATAGTATTTATTTATGTGTATAGTCTTTGTAATATATTCCTTCCCCCCATATTGAGTCTCGTGTTTTTGTCTGGAAAACCCATCTCACATGGGGTTGAGATGTGGGAGGGGGGCTAGGAATCAGAATTGGATTTTGAGGCTGCTCAAACCATGACAAAACCTTATCTCTGTACCTGCCAAACAGATAGAAATAAGGAGAACTTTTATGATTAAGATAATAATAATAATAATAATAATAATAATAATGGCCAGTCTTCGCGAATGAAGATTTTGGGAAAGGTCTTTTACCTTTCCAACCTGCGCAATGGATTTTTTAGGTGAGACACAGCCTGCGCTGAACTGAGCCCAGCCTTTAATCCTAAGGTTCATCTGCCGGGGTCAAGCGAGCTTGGACAATGGCAGTGAGGTCCTCAGGACGTAGGTTTGTTTAGAGTGACCTTCTCATAGATGGATGGCCTCACAGGGCTAACGAGCTCCATCTGCCCGGGGGACTGGGAATCAAACCTGGGTCGCAGCGGTGAGAGTGCCGCATCTTAACCACTAGGCCACCAGGGGTCCCTATGATTAAGATATATAGATTAATATTATCTATAAACAAGAGATATAAATTAATATTATTATATATCTTTATTATATATTATTATTATCACACCATCAAGCTTGTCTGAGCCCAAGAAGTGCTTGGATGATGCTCTCAGGCAGATGGTGTGATTCTTGGGCCGTCCTGTGCAGGGCCAGGAGTTGGACTCCATGATCCAGATGAGTCCCTTCCAATTCAGCATGTTCTGTGATTCTATGATTCTATGATTAGTTTTTGCTGAAATAGCATATCTCAGATCTGCTGAAGCCCTCTGAAGGAGCTGATGAGGATGTGGACAAAATCAATCTCATTAATTTAAACAAATATTAATTTTAATTATAATAAATACTTTAGAAAGTTTATTTGGAGTTTTGAAACTTTTCAACATAATATTTTGTCAGAGATTTTTAAGAATATCAATTTTGATGAAATGAAAGGCAGATCTCTCATAGGCCTTTTTCTTTAAATTTTTTTAATATTAGGAATAAACAGCCATTTTTCAAAGTTCAAGGTGATTGCTGATGAGTTCCCCAAGCATCTGCACTGAACCTCTGTAGTTCAATATTAATGAGTAAGAAGATATAGCAATACAATTTTGCTTGTGATATAAGATTGTTTAGCATGGTTGTATTTAAAGCTGACCGCAAGGAGGTGCAGAAAAATCACAAAATACTGAACTATTAAGTTATAAAATGTTTGATGAAATTCACTGTCAGTCAAATACCAGTTGATCCTTACTATTCATTCCTGCTGATGGGCTCCAAATTAATGGCTTCCATAGAGTAAAGAGAGGCTACATTAGTTAGGGATGGTTCTCTCTAAACCTGCTTTGTAATCAATAAAGATAGGAGACTGCAAAGAATTACATAAAAAGTGGTCTACCATACACAAATAGATCATGAACTTCCATCTTGAATACTTCAAATTTTCTTCTTTGTCTGCCTCATAAGGATATATTAGGAAGAAAGATGTCAAAAAGTCAAAAGGATCAAAATTCTATGACAAGCTGCCACACAAAGCCAGCTTAAGAAGAACAGGACCCTTCACACTGGCAAAGGTATACAGTAGGGAATAATATGTAAGTATAAAAATCCGTAAAGATCAAAAGGAAGTAATACCTCTCCTCCATTTCTCAGTATGTCACATGACAATAAAATCAGTAAAATAGTCACCCAATTAAAAGCAAGCAAAAAATTTTACTTTCCAATATTCCAAAACACAAAGGTTTTATTGACAGAAAATAACAAAAAGGCCAAAAGTATAAACAGCTTCCAGAAGTGATCAGAAGAACATATGTAACTAAATTGCTTTTTTTTTTCAATTAACTCCTGGCTAATTATTGCTGAATAATGTTTGTCAATACGAGGGCAAGTAACACTTTACATTTTCCTCTGTAAAGCTCCAAATTTCTACCTTAATATTTCAATCATGCAATCTGGCCTGTATAGATTTAAAAATATTCTATACTCCTGTGTCAATTTAATTCCAAACATCTTGACGCCACGACATTTTCTACACACGGGTTACATAATTGTGTTCAAATTTTGAAAGACAACAAAGTATTTCCCATATTCGCAGGAATGATTATAGTCTGCAGTGTAGAAACTAAGAGAAGCACCTTGCTATAGGTTTGATGTAAGGGGAAAAAAAAAAAGTTGGAACTGGAACAAAGATTTTACAAGAGTTCTTAATATTCTGTTTTATTACATAGCTGAATAAATACTAAGTCATCTCTATTATTTTTGTGGAACAAGCACTGATATGCAGAATTCCTTATGCAAAAGCATTCAGACAAAGTATATAATTATGTGTTCTTGACCAATATTCATTATTACTAAAATTGGTAGCTAAAAATCTCATATACATAGGAATTTTACTGGAAGTAAAAATTATTTAAAATAATTGTTTGAATTCTCTTATTAGTACTCATCCTCTTTCTTTAAAACTGTTTCTAGATTATAAACTCAAACAGGCATTAAGCCCCAGCACTTGTTTTAGGAGTAATATAACTAACCAGAAATCAGCAAAGTCACTTAAGGAGATACTTATTCTTAGTGGTAGATCTGAATCATTCTGGGCAGATTTGTTCAAACCACATAGCTGTCTAAAAGATTTAGAATGTGCACTTTTTGAAAAAGTACAATGTCAAATTAGGTTTTGTCTCTTTAAATTGCAATAGTTACAAAACAAGGCTCTAAGTCCTTTGAATTATACTTTCAAGAAGTACTTCATTGAATTTGCTAATCTCTAAACCATCTGCCTATTCTTCAGTGCAGCCTCATCAGAAGATTGTCATTGCAGGCTGCCCAGGTGAAACTACACAATCAATTCCCAAATCAACTAGAGATGTGTTTGAAATTCCAGTGCATGTTTATAATTTTCTGGGAAATATCAGATCACTAACTTAAAAAAAAGCAAGGCATTTCCAGCTGCAGGAAATCCTGGGTAATAAGTTTATATATACAGGACCAAATGTTTATGGTTTATTGATGAGGAAGTAATTTGGCAAATCGCTTGCGTGGTCCCTATGAATCAGACTGGGCGAATTGTGGCAAAACCAGCACATAGCAGTCGCTTTAGAGTCAAAATAACTTAAGTTTCGGGGACTTAGAGATGTCAAAAATTATAACATTTGTTGCTGAATAAGAATGAAGATGGAAAGGCAGTGACAGATGAATTACAGGAGAAAGGACTGTCAGCATGAAGGAAAATTTTTGTAGTAAACATGACCTGCTTTGTAGTGAAATGTTAGAGCTAAGAGAATCTCTTGGACTCAGGAAGATAGGCATAGGAGGAAGCAGCTAAGGCAAAGTAAGAATAATATAGTTTTTAATTACAATAGCTTTATTCTTTCAAAACACTATTTATATTCTGGATAATTTAAAGACTGATTATTTAAAGATTCAATAATAGAGTTAAATATGGTTCCACTATATTATTGGAACTCCTTCTTTTTAAAAAAAAGAATTGTCGAATTTACCTAAACTTCCCAGATTGTGAAAGCTAGAATGGGTGGTGTTTGTCCATAAAAAAACTTTGCATATTCATATAAAAATATAGTTTGTGTAGTCCTTCATTAAATGCTCTACTTTAGCATACCTGAGTCTGGATAATACGATTTATACTAAGACCCTTGGAAGATGTAATGATTTCATTTGCAAACTTTGGACTTTCAATCTTCTTTGAATCTCCTTTGTGTTGTTCGAATGCCAAGAGACAACTGCAGGTATTGAGAACTTGCAGTTTCAGTGGAGAACTGAGAACCGGGAAAAGAACAAGAGGGAAGATGGTGCCTTTGGCATTTCAAAGCACAAATGGGGTGCAGGAGTAAAGAATCTAATTTGGTGATAGAATTGGTAACTAAGATAAACTCTCTTGAGTTTGACTCTGATGGTCAAGTCCTTAATACACTCTTCCTTTTAGTTAGAACCAGGCAGATATGAAGATTTGGCCTATTTATCACAGAACTTGCTTTCTGGACTGTTTCAGGCTATGGTAGTCCAAGGTGGGAATCTGAATCCATTAGCAAGTATTTCAGGAAAGAAAAGAAACCAACAAACCATATTAGACAATTCAAATCTAATGATAAGCTAAATTTACAAAGGGCCTGTAATTGGGCAGCTGTGAAAGTGACAGGGATAGAGTGTATTACTACTGAAATGAACTGTCATATATACAAAAGAAAGGCAAAAGAAGGCACCTTTTATTTTTTTTTCAGTGAATGTACTTTTTTGTTTTCATGTTTGTTCCAGAAATTGCATTTGTGTGAGCAATAAAAAAAACCTGAAAGCTTAGTTTTGAAATTACCTTTGAAATTTGGTCTGATCCTTGCATCGTAGCCTGACATCCTACCCATTAGCTTATCCAGGAAATCCGATGGTGACATTGGCATGCTACGAGATCTCGCACTGTCCGTTTCCTTTGTGGCTACCAAGCTAACAGTAAGAAAAAACAAACAAACAAACAAACAAAACATTCGTTAGAAATTTTGTTAGGGAAACTTTAATTTTGTGTAGTCAATCATAGTTCATTTTATATGGACAGGAAAAGAGCAAAATTTCATTTTGCTAAGCTGAATAGTTATAGCTTGCTGTTAATTCTTCCTCAGAACTTCTGTAGATGAGTAACACTTTCAGTCAACAGTTATCAATTCATTATCACAGAGTTAAATAATGTCATCTACAAAAATAGCTGGGTATGTGGAATGTCATATTTCGGAGTCTATTCTAAGACTGGTCTGCTTAAGCAGGTGTGGTGTAATAGAAGCCTAGACCAGGAAAAAAAAAAGTAAGGATTTCGAACAGAATAGTACTAATACCATCAGTTTTTGTTTTATTTTGATATTTTAACATAATAAAACATATCAAACAGTCTCTTGGCAGATGGTATACTTTACAGATGGTATTCTTTACAGATGGTATTCTTTACATTGTCTTAGAGTTTTGTTTTCTATTAAAACAAAAGTGACTGCCACAGTGGGAAAAAAACCCCAACAACTTACTGAAGGTACTATTTTAGGGCCACATGACAAATGTCATCTCCTATAGCCATCTCTCCATATGCATGCAAAACTCCCACTGACATTGTAAAGTGTGCTCTGCAGAAGAGTATTGGCGCTGTGATCAGCCATGTGGACCCAAAGAAAAAGTGTTTATTACTGTGAAACTCTTACTTGACTGCTGTCTCACACATTGGAAAAACAATACAGTCAGTAAATATATACATAAATAAAATTTTGAGTACAGTGTGATACACAGTGCAACTAAAACCATTTGTGGCCTTTGGAATCTCAAAAAAGATGAAGAAATTTGACTGTTTTTGCTGAATTCTAGTAAAAAATCTGTTCCAGAAGGATTTGAATCTCTTTTACTTTCACAACATTGTCTCCATGCCAATTCACTCTTTTAGAAGTGCTTAGATATGCCTTTGTTTAGAAGTAAACACAGAGAATAACTTAAAACACTTAGGAATTTTCTAACTCATAAAAAACCTACACTAAACTTTGATTGTTAACAATGGATGGAGTTTCAAAATAGAAAAATTCAATACGGGTATGTATGTATGCAGATGCCATGTGGAGGGCAGATTGTGAATGTAATTTTTTTCTTCTCTAGATTCTGTTACTCACAATGTAAAAATTTACACTTTTATGGCAAATTCCATTTAGAAGGTCTGCTAAAATTTTAGTCTTAATTTAATATCTTAAATAAAAATTATTTCATATTAGGTCTTAACTGTTACAAATTTGAACACACACCAAATATGAATATAGAAACCTCTAGAATGCTGTGGTTTACTCATATAATAATTAAAACTGGAAATTAAGTCTTTTAATTGTAATATTAAATGAAATAAGAAAGATAAAATTGATCCTTCTGTTTATTTGCTTATCTAGTGTTTATTGTATTCTATGTGTAAGTTTATTTGTATATTTCTAAATTATTAATAAATTTCTAAATTGTTCTGAATACCTTGGTATCTCTTTCAGTAAAAATGTTTCTTTGCTCTCCTTCAGAAGCTAACCTGGTTTTTTCTCTTCCCATAGCTGGAGAATGTATTTCCTTTTCTGAGAAAGTAATGAGACAACATATTTTTTTATAATTTAATTTGAAATTATACTATTGCTATAATTTTCATTATCAATCATTCTGAGTGGATCTGATTCATCATGGTATTGCAACTTGTAGTCATTTATGTTTCTGTAAAACATCATAGATGGTTATAAAGCAAATAAAATATGAAAGTCCAATTACACTTTTCTGGAAAGTATCTACTTGCAAGGCAGAAGAATCATATTACTGTTTGTATACGTAACACTTAGGTTTCTTTCTAATACTCTTCTATAAGAAAGTTATATTTCTATTTCAAAAGGTATATGGAATTTCTCTACTACAGGATATATAATCCTATATTTTTATTCTTAATATAAATAAATTATGCAGTACACAAATATAGAAAGCCCATTGTTAGCTTCAATATCAATCACTTTCTCTGAATGCAGAATTTTTGTTTGTCCTTTTTACACTTCACTGAACTTTTTCTAAATCTTTCTTTGTTGTACCTGTAGTTGTTGCTTTGACATGAAATAGAGTACTTTGAAATTAAGATAACTAATGCTGAATAGGAAAAATAATAATTGCTGTGATTACGGATTTTCTCAAAGCAATGTTTACCTTTTTGTACGATAGCATCATCATTAACATTTGCCTTGATTAGTCAGCTATAAGTCTCAAAATATCGTGAATAATTTTATTGCCTGCTTATGAAAACAACACATTCAGTACAATTAATACATTTTGTATAAGTAAGTTTTATCTCAGAAATCAGCTCTAATTTGTAACTAAATATTTCTTCAAGGAATGTTTTCCCTTTTACTCATCTTGGTGTGTTACGAGTAAAAGCTGTAGAATTCTGCCCTTTCAATGTAACTTTAATCAAAAACACATATTGCAAGAATACTATTGGATAAATAAAATTTTCATCTACTTGAGATGACTTGTATAATACTTGCCTAGTTAAGGAGGAGCAAGACTTGGTAATACAGTAAAATCTGAGTAAGGCAGTGGATTTTAGGAAGGGGTTTTCTGTTTACAGCTTAACATAAAAATTTAATCTGCATGGTAAGGGTTCTTCAGTTTTATTGCACACTACCTCTGAATACCAGACCTCTGGCTAAAGGGTTAGAGAAGGTTACACTCCTTTCATGAACTAAGAATTTAGCTCCTTTTAATGTTAATGCACAGAGCTTTGTCCTCGACATACAACTATTGCATAAGTCCATGAATGGCTTTGTGTGCCTCCAGAGAGAATTAATTTCTGACCTGTCACAGTTTGTACATGTATTTTCTAACAGGCATAATAATAAGAATTTAGTATCAGCAAGAATTTTAATATCAGTAAGTGCTTTCAAAAGTAAGATACAATGGACTTGTGATTAGCATAAAGACATTATGCTACTTTACATCACTGAAAAAGAAAGCTGTACATTTTTTTTCACATGTAGAGGCTTCCCATTGTTGAAATCTTTTTTTGGAGAGAGATTATAACCTCACACTCTTCTGGTCTGTTCATAATTTATGAGGAAAGTTACCAACAAGAATGGTCTCCCTGGTAGTGATTCTGTGTTGTGTCTGTAAGCTATTGGTAAATGTTATTAACAGTTATAACGATTTAAACAATTTAAATTTTTCAATTTCAGACTTTGGGAAGTACTTGATTTCTCTTTCCTGAATGTATCCTGAGCATCTTTATGATGTAAATTAAGCCTTCCCAATCTTTTAAAAAGAAATTTGTTAGCTGAAGTAGTAGATAAGAATCCGGAAAAAAATTGAAAATGTCAAAAGATGCATTCAAAAATTATTTGTGACCAGATGAATTTACACCATCAAAATTAGGGCAAAAATTTCTGTTTCAGATAAGGTATTACACAAAACCAGTCATGAATAGATAAATAGAATAACAAGGACTATAATTACTCCTGTCTTTGGTCTATTCATTGTTCACCAAAAATCTGAGGGTAGATAAGCTTTGTATCAATACCTGAACGACAGTCAAGTTGGAATTTCATGGCTGAGATAGGAAGACATGCCAAATCACCAGTGTGTGACACTGCATAACCTATCAAAAGTCATATTTGAGTCAGAAACTGTTACATCAAGCTGAAGCCTTTAACAGTGGGATATACATGTTAAAGAGTAAGAAGCAGCCCAGCACAGACAAGATGCAGCTTCTCGAGATCAGCCCCCACATCCTAAATTCCAAACAAAAAGGTAAGAATGTTGTTCAGTGCTGCTCTCTATGATCTGGAAAGAAAATGCAAAATCATTGATGGTTTAAAACTAAGAAATACAAAAAGAATTGACAGAGGCATAAATACTGATGATGTCAAGAAAATAACCTATTTCTTAAGTTCAGGCCATTTAAGTAGAACAATTTAAAAAAATCTGAGAAAGGATAATAAGAGATATATGAACTGGGAATCTGGGCAGAGTTAGAGGAAAGAGTTGTGTCTGAAAAAGGATTTAGAATTCATGTCGAGCAGCTCAGCACTGTGATGGTAAAGTTCTCACTGCACTACTGTGTAATCCAATGGTGTGGAAAGATTGAAAGAGTGAGTAGAAGCATGAAGGTCACTTATTATTTTATATGATATTAATGAGACCAATTCTGGGACATTGCATCAAATTCCATATCCAAGTTTTAAAAGGACATTAAAGCATTAGGAAAGGTACTGAAGAAAGCCACTAAGCCATGACCTGAAAGTTAGGGAAATTTGCTTCAAGTAAGAGACTTTCAGAGCTTAACCTGTTTTATCAAAAGTTTATCAAAAAAGAAGATTGAAAAAATAGCATGATTGAAGTTTATAAATACCTCAAAGAGCAGAAAATGCTGGACACTTATCTAAAGAAGAAAGGCAGAAGAAAAACCAATGAGAGACAGACAAATTCAAATGGGAATTTGGATACACACTTTAACTATAAAGATCAACCTGTATCAGCCAAGACAACACAGTTTTCTGGAAGAAACAGCTTAGCAAAATATAAGGTATTGTGTTTCATATAAGGGTAGCTTGGTGAAAAGGAATGAACTATGATATATAGAAAAGCAGGCTAAATTCAGAGTAAACATTACAAATCTCATGTAGAAATCTTAAGAGTGTCAAAAGACATTTGATGGATTTGAGGAGCTTAGGGCAGGGGAGAAGTGGGCATGGTTCCAAGTATAAAATGGTGTCTTCTCAGGGTCCTTCTATGCGGGGACTGGGTTGCAGGCTTGCAGTAGCCTGTACTGTAACCTGTGATCAGGGTTGCAAGTTACGTGTCGTAATGTTGGCTCGTTTTGCTCAATTCCTTTCACATCTGGGTATTTGACTTACAAAGCAGTTGTATGAGCATCAGCTCCTTGCACAGTATGGAATTAATGTCCAGAATGGAAACTGCACTTGAGCTGCCCATAAACTACACGCAGTTTAAAAACTCAGAGGCCGACAACTAGGAAAAAGTGAGCTAATGTTCTATCTGTGACATGGACCTGCAAAGAACAAAGAATTTTAAGCTAAATTATAATGTTGGCATGAAAGATAATGGATTTGAACTGTCCAGGGATATATTTAGATCAAAACTGAAAGGCTTTCAACCACTGAAACACTTCAGGAATAGTTCAAAATTTTGAGATAAGATAGAAAAGCCCTGGGTGTTTCAAGAAGGAGCTAGGTCTTAGGAATCTGTGACATGGATAACTGTGATTGCAGGTAATGGAACTCAGTTCCTTTCTAATCCTTGGCTGAGAATATGTTTACATCATTATTGATTCTTATGCTTTTAAAATAATTGCTACTACAGAAGTCTGAAAAAAAAAATGTAGTTAACACTGCAGCCATAGCATCAACATCTACAGAATTTCAATGGGAGATCTCATCTAGTAACTGGCAATTTAGCTACCAAGATGGGTCATGGGTCATGAATCTGAGCTCCTGAAACGTCTTTTTAAAGTAGGCACCTTTGTGAGAGAAAACTTCTCTCCTCCCTTCCTCCAAAATGAAATTATTAAGAAAAACTCTTTGGGGGAATTTTACAGTCTTCACAAATGTTTCCTTCTCTAAAACATCTAAAGCTGCAAAACTCAGATTGCTTTCCCATGTCTTTTTTTTTTTGGAAGAATCACTCTGTTCTACTCAGAAGTTGTCTCTTTTCTATCTATCCTAAACTTCTGCACATTTTTACCAAAGCACAAATAAAGGAAAGGAACTTTATATATGAAAGTGCTTTATGTAAGATTTATTTTAAAACATATATTTTCAAAGACAATTTCAATGCTTTGAAACTTTCAGTGCTTTGAGACTTTTGCATAATTTATGTACTGCAGAAAGTTCCAGTTTTCACTGATTTCTCTCTTTTTAACACTTCACCTTCAAGGTGGGTTCTTAAAAATTGCTTTCAGTATGTGGTTTCAGCCTTAAAAAATATATCTATTTGTTTGAAAATACTGAAAAAAAGAAATAATGGACTATTGTCAGCATTTGTATAAGAAAGCTTGTGTTACTCCAGAAGGGCTAAATAAGAATAGTATAGAAAGTGAAGGAAGAAATTACATCTTACACCATTTGCTGAGTCTTCTTGTTGTAGCTACAGGTAGGTGACAGAGATAAAGCAAGAATATGGTGTGCTGTAATTTTACCTTCTACTGTAAAGTTCGCAGAAAGAAGTTTTGAAGTCCAAGTTAGGACAGTGTGTTAATTTATCCCGATTATTCTGAGAGTAGTCTCCAGAGTCTCACTGACTTACTTTTGAACACAATTGACACAAATTTTCTTTGAATTATATGGTAAGTTAATTTTCTTCCTTCCATAGATAAACTATATATTTTATCTTGAATGATCTTACATTAACACCAAGTTATTGTCATATTTTCTTGCTGATTTTTCTCATCTGATCATAAATTACTTCTTTTGTCTTAAAAACAATCCATTTTAGTCATTTAGAGAGGTAAAAGGTTTGCATTTCATCTTAAAATGCATACTACAGTGCTGCTATATGCATTGTGATGGTCCAGTAGCTCTTTCATTTCATTACTTAACTTATTCTCTCAGACAGCAAGTGTGCCCAAACCCCTGGAGCAATTGGATGTTGTGTTTGTGGTCCATTCTCTTCAGCTGATGTTTGAATGTTTTTAATGCACTTTATATTAAAATGGTTCAAAAAGAAGCTCAAAGAAATTAATTATACCCTCATAAGGATAGCAAAAACTGCAGCCAATATGCACTTAGTTGCGTCTCTCAAACAGCACTGCACAAAAGCATTTCAGTAAATTAGTCTACTGGTACTTATTCATTAATTCACCAATAATAGTTAGGTGAATTAATCTCATGACTACTCCCCTTGCTTCTGTAACTGTAAGTAATGGTGATAGAATTCATCAATTTTAAAAACAAAAATTATTCAGTGTAACCATGTCATTAACAAGGTCTGCTAAAAGGAAATGATCCTCAAATTGGTAGTGATGGACTACCTGACAGTGCCTTGCATTTTGAAAATTGTAGCAATAAGATTTTGTGGTATGATGAAAGTCTTTAAATCCTCTTCTGAGCAATATAGATCTTCATAAAATATATTTGGTAAAATTAATGGGAAAAGTAAACAGTAAGCTTGATGAGGTCAAAAGCATAGGAAGTTTATTTTGTAAAGGGAATATCTGTTAATATCTGATTTACTAATTAAAATAAGGAAAGGGCCAACAAGATCAGAATTTATAGTAAGTAGAATTTGCACACATTATTCAAGAGCTGTACATAAACCTGACAAAAATACTTTTTTGACAGAAGAATGTTCGAGCACGTGACAGCTGAAAATCAAAACCAAAAAACACTAACAAGAATATTTACTGAAGTCCTCAAGCCCATCCAAAGTAATGTGTTTACCTTGTTTTTACAAAAATAAATCCTGCTTTTTTTAGAAATACAAAAACTGCCTTCAATTTTACACCAAAAAAATATAATACATCAGTGTAAAGCAATACTAATTTGTTCGATTTCTGTGGATGATAAAACATCTGTGTCATACTATTTAACTGAACACATGCATTTTAATGAGAAACTGCAAAAATTTGGAAAAACCTTAGCTTTATCCACAGAAGTTCAACAAGACCAAGTGCAGGGTCCTGTACTTTGGCCACAACAACCCCATGCAGCGCTACAGGCTCGGGACACAGTGGCTGGAGAGCAGCCAGGCAGAAAGGGACCTGGACGTACTGATTGACAGGAAGCTGAACATGAGCCAGCAGTGTGCCCAGGTGGCCAAGAAGGCCAATGGCATCCTGGTCTGCATCCACAATAGTGTGGCCAGCAGGACCAGGGAAGTGATTCTTCCTCTATGGCAGTGGTGAGACCACACCTTGAGTACTGTGTTCAGTTCTGCACCCCTCAATTAAGGAAGGCTGTTGAGGTGTTGGAGTGTGTCCAAAGAAGGGCAACAAGACTGGGGAAGGGTCTGGAATGCAAGTTCTATGAGGAGCGGCTGAGGGAGCTGGGGTTGTTTAGCCTGGAGAGGAGGAGGCTCAGGGGAGACCTTGTTGTTCTCTATAACTACCTGAGAGGAGGTTGTAGCCAAGTGTGGATCAGTCTCTTCTCCTAGGAAATTAGCAACAGAACAAGAGGACACAATCTTAAGCTGTGCCAGGGGAGGTTTAGGTTAGACATTAAGTTCTTCACAGAAAGAGTGATTGAGCATTGGAATGGGATGCCCAGGGAGGTGGTGGAGGTGGTGGAGTCACCGTCCCTGGAGGTGTTTAAGGAAAGACTCAATGTGGCACTTAGTGCCATGATCTAGTTGACAAGGTAGTGTTGGGTCATAGGCTGCACTCGATGGTCTGAGAGATCTTTTCCAGCCTAACAGATTCAGTGATTCTTTTGAGGTGTAATGTGTTTAAACTGGCTACCTGAGATAGTTTTGTGAGAAAAGAAATACAATTCTCTCTTTTATTGCAATAAACAATTTTAAATTTTGAAAGCCTTGAAGATGAGGCAAATATTGTGGAATGGGAGTTCAGAAGGAGGGATAAATATTTTTATAGCAAATATTTTTAAAAATTTCAATACATTTTAAACCAATCTCTTTATTGAAAATGAAAATTCTTCATAGGAAAAAGAAGATGAATAGACTTGTCGTATTGGAGGTCATCCATTAGCAACATTTATTCATAAAAATTCAAGGCCATTCTGGAAAGACAGGATCTGTGTCAGAGGGTCCAATCTGCATGGATCAAGTACTGAAAGTGACATAGAATTGGTTGTAACTGCTGTCCCATTCTAGCTCACACAGAGAGAGTTTCTTTTAAGTAACAGAACAAAACCACAAAATCCTCTCCTTCTCTGAATTATCCACTAGAAGACTCAAGCTCTTTACATTATCTGTATTGTGATGATTACCTTCTTCAAGTTTCATATATGTAGATTATTTCCTTCCAACTCCTTTGTATTCCAATATGAAAATAATTCTGCTTGAATTATGCTTTATTGGTGAATAAATTACTTTCATTCTGATGGACCAAAAAAAATAAAGTTTCTTATGGGGAAAGAATAGTGGAAGAGGGTGGCATGTAATAAAACCAAAGATAGTAAATGAAGGACAAAGAATTAAGTTTGTGATGTGTTAAAAAGACTGATACTTAAAATGCTTTTCCTTTTATTTCTGATAAAACTGACAACAATATGTTTCTTGCTAATTAAAGATGAAATCTCTTTTATTTGTTGGAGGTCATGAAGTTGAAAGTTCCTAATGCAATGAAAATGCAGATTTTCATATCTTGCAATGTTTTAGATAGTAATAGTATTATCAGATCATAGAAAACACAGAACTCTTAACTCATGCTTGCTAGAGAAAAGACTGTCATTTACACTAAGAGGAGCAGAAGCATTGTATGACCAAGATTTTAAAGGAGTATTTTCTAAGCAAAATCCTCAAGAGAATTTTAAATATTTTGTGTAATGATTTAGATTTTCTGCTGATTTTTTACAGTTTTAGATTTTTCTAGTTGTCCTTTTATCCTCTTATTTTGACTAAGTGCAAATGGTCAGATTAATTTTTTGATATAATGCTACAGAGATAAGTAGAGTTACATCAGGACACTTTTTTCAGCCAAAGTAATATTTTTTATGTGCAACAAACAAAAAATTTCTATTTTAAGTTCACTAATTATCCATTCTTTATTATTTTAGTGGTTATAAATGAAAGCTACATGAAATATACATGGGATTGCATTTCAATGCAACTATTAAAAAATGTTTTCTTTCAGGTTTGAATAAAATTAATTTTTCTATTTCAGTCACAAATTTAACATTAAATTTTAGTGCTCTTTGTAGCCTAGGTGATGGTTACAAGCATTATTTTGGGATGTTTCTGATATCTTTATGGTGCCAAATTTTTTTCCCTTTTATTAATACAGCTGAGAATTCCTCCAGCTCTATGATCTTCCTCCAGTCATGTTGGTCATGGAAGTAAATTAGCTTGTTGAAGTAAATGTGTTTACTTTAGGCAAAGACGTGTTTACATAAAGTACATAAACTGTGTACTATAGTTTCAAAAAGCTTTGCATTGCTTTGTAATGTTTCAGCTTTTCTTAACAGAAAGGAAAATAAAAAATAATTAGGTTTTAAGTCTTCTGATTAAGTCATTTTGAAATGATCACCATTCTAGAGGTCAGAGGGCAGATAAGGTTAAGTTCATATACATTTGGTTTTGTTTGTGACTTGGTACATATATACAAGCACAAAACTTTACTATTTCCTTCTTTAGGAAAAGAAAATCTCTTAGGGTAAAGGAAGAAAATTAATTTGCCAACATCCTTCATAATCCTATGGGCAAATCTTTCTACGATAATTAAGATATGGTTTCAAGAAACTAGAGGTTGTGTCTGTAGTTTTGCTTTCTTGTTTAAGACAAGTTTATTTTTGACAATTTCAGCCATGCATCATGGGAATTAATATATTTTATGAATTATGACTTTATTCTGAATATTCATTCATTGTTTTCCCAGAAGCCCCTACTTAATAGTCTTTTTTACCTGTTGTATAGACTATTTTTATAAATGCTCTAAACTCAGGTCTTAGCTTCTTGATATTTCTTAATTTATTCAACCTACTTTTTGAGGGGGGGGAAGCTGACTCAAACAGGAGCAGAGAATATTTCAAATATTCAAATTCTGATAAATCACTTGCTTTCCCAAAGAACTACTAAATCTGTTTAGGTTTTGACAACCTTAACTTTCAATTAAAGATAGGGAGATTTTCCCCACATTCAATTAACTTTTTTTTTCCTATTTTTTTCTTTTTTTAGTTAGATAATACTTGGCTAAAATAAGGCAATATTTTTGAAAATAGAAACTGTGAACCACTTATTTATAGAAGTCTGAGCATTACTATCTCACTATAAAGAATAATTTGTGTATTAACTGAATAATAGAGAAAAGTTATTGGAGTAATGGATAGATTGCAAAATGACCAAGTAAAATAATTTCTGACTATTATATTTTATTACAGTAGATATCCTTCTATAAAAGCTGTCAGAGTTGAACAATTACATTTATTTTCATGATTCATGAATGATTCCTCTAGCCAATTGAACTTGTGAAGGAACTGACTGGTATCTTTCACCACCATAGTAAATTGTAATTCAGCTGATGACAATGAGGCAACACTAGAATGAAAGGTGAATTGATGCAAATGAGACTTTTGGCTGGCTAAAAACTGCAAACTGTTGTTTCTCTAGGCAAATTTTTCCTAAGTCTAGGAGCAACCTGTGAATTCTGCAAACAGATTTCTACAAGTTATAGCTGCTTCTGTATTTTGAATACATCTCAAAATATTCTTTAAATTGTATAGCTGCATATTACTGTGTTTTCTAGTTCTAATGGATTTTTTTACTATTGTGGCATTGCCCCATCAGCTTTGCATCTACTAGGTTGCTGTACTCTCACTCCATATAAACAGGAACAGTGTGTCCACTAAAGTGTACATCTGTAGAAAAGGGATATTTCTTATTATCATAATTTATGACCAATTAGAATAAGTATCCTGTTCCTTTTTTCTAGTTTTACTTTAAAAATCCACTTTTATGAGTTGTAAACCATAACGAAAATTGAAAATGAGTTCTTTCCAATGTTTCTTCTCAATTTTTACTATTCATTAAAATCTTCACAGAAAATCTTACAATAGAATGAAATGGTTAAGGTTTACCAAACGTAGATACAAAATCGATTTTGAATTAAACTTCAGGATTATGAAGACTGAAGAACAATTCAATTAAACACTGTTCTGTTTCTCTTGGGGAAGCTCTGCTTGTATCAGTCCTGTATCTTGAGTGAGCATGTCAAATGACTCTTTAGAAGATTCGACTTTTTTCCCAAAATGAGTTTGACAAGATGTAAGTTCAGTTAGAGGAAAGCTGAATATAGTCTGAAAAGTCACTCTATAAAGTGTTTTTCCAAAACACTTCTCATGAAATTGTTTATTTTGATTAGCCAGCTAATTGTACTGTAGATCTTTGTTATTACTATTATTTTAGAAGTTTCACTTCAGATAAATTTTTTCTATTTGAAAAAATACTGTTTTCTTGAAACATAGTTTTACAGAAACATATCTGTTTCAATGTTGTTTTATGAGATGTTGGTAGGCTTGGGTGGAATATTGTTCAGTGTCCTTCCTATTTTGTCTGCCACAATCTGTTCTCTAATGTCACTGGAAACTGAAGTTGGGGTCTTGGGTTCTAATTTTTTAAAACTCTGAACATCCCTACAGATTGGCAAAGATTTTTCCTGCCTTCTGAAACTTAAAATTCTTTTTATGCATTGTAAAAGCAAGAAAATCTTTGGAATTTTTTGTGAGACAGGAATGATAATGTTCAATCAGCTGTGTTAATTTACGTAAGATACGTGGATTAAATAATTTTTCCTTTTTATTAATTCTATCCAGGATCAACACTATAATAAATCAGTATAAGACTTTCTTTAACAAACAACAGAGTTGAGCTTCAGGGTGATGATGAGAGTGACAGAATTCATGCCACATGATGACAGAACCCAGTGTTCCTAATGCATGCATTGAAGCATATTCCTTACGGAATAAGTCAGAGAAAATAGTGTGAAGGTTAAAAAAACAGTGCTGCTAGCCTTTCCTGCTTCTACCAAAATTATCCTGGTCCACTACACGCATTCTCTTTCACGTACAGAAAGTGGTGTTTAAACATCCCCTCAGATACATCCCCTCAGATACATCCCCTCAGATACATATTTAGTCGGTGCTGTTCTAGTCTTCGTTATGCCAATACCCTCTTAATTATCATCTCAGTCTTCTAAGCTTTGTGTAAAGAACTGAAAATAAGCTGAGTGAAGGAAAGACCATGACCTGCACTGATCCCCTATTGCCCCTGTAAATCCTACACCAGCTGAGCAAGGGACTTATGGGGTCCAGGTAGAGCATCCCTTCCCCTTTCCTGGATGATCATGAAGGCAATGACAACCCCCACCACCCCCCAAACAGTGCTGCAACCTTTATCATGTTCGATACATCTCCTGAAGGAGTTATCCCTGTCAAAAAGGATGAAAAAGGGCATTCTGTTAACTATTATTTAGGGAATCTGAACAAATGCCTTTGTGCTCACATTTTGATTACAGATGGAAATTTGAGCAATCTAAGGTTTAAAAGTATGTGTAGAGGCAGAAAAAAAACAGGTAAAGAGATAGAGATATTCTGAGAGCTCATTTGCACAGTGAGATTTTGGGATAAGTTTTGGAGATAAAATTGGTAAAATTTTAACATATATATGGAGAAACTTGCAAAGTGCATTTTTAATTCCAGTTCTCCACTCTATTGTACTTTCTGTATTCATAGATTACTATCTTAAGTGGGGGCACTTCATATTCATTTTCTGTAGTAAAAATTTGCAATATTATGTTCAAAGTGATTGATTATCAATCTTTGGTGTGCAAAAACTGAGGGAAACTAGAAGATATTTATTTTTACTTAAACTCTTGCAAATTAAGAGTTTAACCAAACGCTGGTAATTTTTTTTTTAAAGAAATAAAACAAAGACAAAACCTCAAATTTTCCATAAAGGATTTTTTCTATCAGTATAAAGTAATTAAAAATCTCACTATGTCTTTTATGGGATGTAGTCCAGATATGACACTGAAATCTGCCCACTTTCAATTTAGTTCTAATACTGCTGAGTCAGAGGTAATGAATCTGACCTGATAGCTTCAGGGAAAACATTGGACGGATGGACATCCCTTCACAGAAGTGCTGTATAGATGTTTAGGCACAGAATTAACATTTATCATAGAATACTGGAGTAACCCACAAATTAGCTGTGCAAAGTCAGTGCTTTAGTCATGATAGATTTCAAAGTTTTTAATTTTGCCAGCAACTTACAACTTCGTGCTTTTTATTTTATTTATCTAGTAGAACACTCTTAGTCGGCAGATATGTTGCTTGCAAAAATGGAAGTTTAGTTGGTGCTTGCTGATGGATATATCTTAGCCTACACATGCCCAGAGCATGGATTCTACTGTACATTACTAAATATAATAGAGGACAGTGAAGTTTTGAAAACTTTTTGAAATTAAAAAACTTTTCAGGAAAAAAAATCATGGTCTTTTTAATAATTGAGTCCCACTGTATCCCAGAACAGTATAAAGCAACTTTTCACAAAACAGTCTCTAAGCTCTGCAGTCACCCACCAAGACGTAAAGTCATAACAGTTTAAAAAAAAAAAAACAACAAAAATCAACCTTTCGATAAACCATGCTCGTACAACTGTATTAACTAGGCATTTCTACTGACTGAAATTAAAATTATTAAAGTTAATTGTTGGTAAAAATCATAGAAAATTGTAAACAGCCAATTTTCTAGGAATTCATCTGTAAAATTACATATTCTGGCACTTATGGATCCTCAGAGATGCTGTTTAGGATTACGTTAGATTTATATTTTACCTTTCAAAATTCAGAAAGGGAGAAAGTGTTAATAATGTATTTTAAAAGGAACTGGAGATAAACTCTAGACATGGTGGAGTTTTACAGAAACTGTAGAGAGTATATGAAGGTTTGGGCAATGATGTGATGGGGAGCACAATCCAGTACCTTTTTTTAGATTAATTCTATTTATATATCTATTTTATATCAAAGATGGAATGTGATAAGGAGACAAATATTAAAACAGTAAGTTATGTAGTTGTAACCACAGCTTGAATTTTAATTAGGAAGAGGAAGAAAATAGGTTTGCCTTTTTAAATGTCATAGCTGTTACTGATTTTGTTTATGATACCCTTCCTAAGTTAGTTTTAACTGTAAAAATCACATGCAGTTTAATAGCAATTAACCTCAAAGTTTGAGGCAATTTAGTACTCTTGTGTTCTACTCTATTGTTTCACTAAAAGAGTCTCAGGGTAATCAGCTGATAATCCCATAACCGTTGATTTGTATTAATCTGTAGTCCCACCACTTGTGCAGCTCCACTATTTCAACAGCCCCATAAGTGACCACATGGCTTTGACAGAGCCTTCTTGAAATTTTCTACCTTTTCTGTGGTCTCAAACTGTTTCTCTCAGAAACTGCATTTTTCTAATGTTTCATGTCACCAGAAAGAAACTTCAGTAATAACATTATTGAAGAGGACTGCTTTTCCTTAGGGAAGTTCCTACCTGGAAACACCCTCGACTCTCCCTGCTGTCCCCACGCATCTTGTATATCAGTGGTAAGTTTGGAGACATAACAGGGTGGTATGTGGTATTGAAAAATTAAATAAAAAATTGTGGAATGTGAAGTCACTGTTCCTGGACGTATTTAAGACTGGATGTGAAACTTAATGCCATGATCTAGTTGACACAGTGGAGTTCAGTCATAGGTTGGATTTGATGATCTCAGAGGTCTTTTCCAATCTAATCGAATCTGTGATTCTGTTCAATATGTAGAAAGTTCAATTCAGTGTAGATCAAGTATCATTGCCCTGTTTGCTGTTGTATTCAACAACATGTGTGTTGGAGCAATTAATTAGACATCTAACTGGAAAAGTAATAATGAAATGCGTTCTTTTATACTTTTGCAAACACATACTGTCTATTTTTTTTTTACATTTTTCCTCATTCTTTCTTTTTATCCTCACTACTCTAGCATTTCCATTGACACAGGTTTAAAGAAATCAGTCAGAAGGGATCATATTGCTTTGGAAGCCATAAAAAATAGTGGATTGTGCTAGGAAAAAAGTAGTCTTACAGATTCTCGCTTTCTTTTCTCTTGACTTTACTGTGCAGGCTGTTCTGCTCTCTGATGCTCTTCTCACTGCTCTGTTTTGGTCCTACATTCTTGTTAAACATAGTTTTTAGCTGTGTCTTTTCCTGCTCTCTGAGATAATTCCTTTCTGCTGGTGGTTGATATCCCTAAAAAGGTGCCTTCATCTATTCATGATGCCTACATAGTAGTGAAAGTGATACCTTCTATTTCCTATCTCCCTTTACTGATTCTTTCAATAAACATCATGAAGATCAGTAGGAAAAACAATGAGGAGGACAAGAAGCAACACATACAAGGGCTCTTCATCAGTCATTACTTGAGAAAAGCTGATTTGCAGGAATAATTCCCTATAGGTATTATTACATAATACTCAGTAAGGTCATTTGAAGCTTGTATTCTGAATCTGTTAAAACGAGAAGCTCTAATCTTGTAAAAATTTTCATTCTCTTTGATTGTCATGATTTCTAGGATGCCTGGACAAGACTAATCTGATAGAGGAGCTATTACATTTATAATCATACAGAAGCACAGCACTTATCTCACAATATTACTTGCTTTCAGTTGTTGTTAGCATCAATTGGCTAGGAATGAATTAGGAGAGGTTGAAAAGTAAGAAAACATCATTAGCACTGTAAGAATTGAAAGACTCATGGTTTTAACTGAAATTTCTTTGTTATTTAATTTTCTTCCAGTTTATAGTATTAAAAACCAAAAAATATACACATTATTCTTTCCCAGAATTATAAACATGGTAGTCACTTAGAAAACTAACTTAATTTTTATAGAAATAAGGAATGGATAGTGAAAATTCTGATCAAATTTGTACTCATGAGAAAACTCCTAATTGATACAAAGGGATTCCAGTGTTTTCACTGGTACAGTTGAAATATAAGAGAATTAGAATTACATATTCTTGGTCACAAAACCCCCACTTCATTTTTGTCTGAGTCTTGGAAAGAACAATGCCTCCATATGGGTACATGCAAGGGAACCCTGATGGTCTCCTCCTAATGTTTTATAATTTTCCCCCATCACAGGGGTTTGACTATCCAGGCTCGGTGCGAACTCTGGGAGTGCAGCAGCGCAGCTTTGAAACAGAGCTGTTTGTGTTGTTTGAATTGTAGAATCCTCAGCAGGGTTCACCTCTCTTCTCTCAGAATCTGTTCCTTTTTTCCATGTTTGGTTTTCGCTTTTTTTTTTTTTCCCACCCTCCAGAGTGCTGGGGAGAGGCTCTTGGTCTCTGCTTGAGCTAGTGTCCAAGTATACTTTCACCTGGACTCGTACCTTCACAATTTTGATCCTGAGCCTGGTCTGCTGACCTGACTCTTTGGCTTTGACCTTGGACCTACCTCTTAACTACCAACTTTGCCGATCGATCTGAACAGCTGTTTGAACTGTTCTTCTCCTGCACAGGTGCTGTGCAATTGCAAACTTTTTTGGTAGGATCCTGCTCCTTCCTGACTTGCTGTGAGTCTCAACTCCTAGCTCACCTACCCTTGCCTTGCTACTCTCTGAGACCTGTTAAATCTTTTTCATTAGGACCTGGAGTCTGTCAATTGATTTATTTCACAGAAACCATCTTTAAAAATGAGTCTGAACTGACAAGGAAAGGTACTGTACCTCAGTGCTCTCATCTTGAATTAATAGATTTCCTTTCACACACTTTTATTTCCGCCCTGATTTTAACAGATGCTTTTATTTCTTGAGTAGTATTGTAGGTATAATTCTTAACATATTAATAATCAACTGAAGTCTCATTAGAACACCTGAAAATCTTTATTTTCAAAGATGTTTGTGATGCTATGTCAGATTTAATAGCTTTTAGCTGATTTTTTTTTCTCTTTTGTTATTTGAAGGAACTAATGCTGACTTAAAGGATAAGGACTTCTGCTTCTTAAAGCTATTCACCTGAAATCAATTTACAATGAAATGCAGGAACAATTTCAAAATCAGTTAACTGTAAATTCAGATATGCCCTAGAGTTAGATTGCGTGGAGGTTTTTTCCACAAGAATCTGGTTTCAAAGAGCAATTAGCTATGTCTGTGATACTGCTTCTCCAATGTAAGGCCAGTGGAGTAGTGAAAAGAGCAAAGAAAAAGGAAATAACCTAATTGTAGTGTGATTCTTGATCTATACTAATATGGATAACTAAAGAAAAATGACATAGGGAGAATCTATTTTGCATTTCCACAGTGCCACCTTCCTCTTCACCCTGTGCTTTCCCTATACACAGGTCTACATATAAAATAGATGTATCACATCCTTTAAAGAGAAAACAAGTCCTTGGCAAGTCCCTGACAGGGATCTAAGAGACCCAGTGCTGGTGCCCATGCAAGTCCATGACCTGTTATAAAACTGTTTGACTCACAAATATGATATTTGTGTTGACTCTACAAATATGATCTTGCTTTCATTATGACCTCTTGGAATCCAGGCAAATCCAGAGGGTTTTTTGTTAACACTATTGCTTTAATGAAAACTCAGAAGAATACTCAGTCTTAGATATTATTATAATTTCAAACTGTATCTCAGAAGTGGTTTTCCTTCTTTGGTAGTGAATTAAAGCTATTTTTAGGCTACATTAAATTATTTTCCCTAGGTTTTACCCTCTTTTTTACATCTCCACTCTCTTAGTATCACACTGGGATTTGGACTGGCAGTCCTTAATAAGCAATATTTTGTTTTATTTTGGGTCTAACCGTAGCTTTTCTCTCTGTCCCAAAATACATTGCATAAATCAGACTGCTGTGTGCTTTCACCACTGTTTTTCACATTTAAAATCTATTGATATATTATCAATAACTGTGTTATTCATCTATGACATAGTAGTACAAACGTACAATATTATAAAAGACTATTAGTAATCACTGAATCATTAAAGTTGGAAAAGATCAAGGTCACTGAGTCTAACCTTTGACTGAACACCACCATGTCAACTAGACCACAGCACTAAGTGCCATTTCTAATTGTTTCATGAACACTTACAGGGATGGTGGCTCCACCACCTCGCTGGGCAGCCTATTCCAATGCTTGACAGCACTTTTGGTGAAGAAATCCTTCCCTATGTCCAACCTGACCCTCCCCTGGTACAGCTTGAGGCCATTTCCTCTTATCCTGTCACAATTTGCCCGGGAGAAGAGGCTGACCCCCACCTTGCTACAGCCTCCTTTCAGGTAGCTGTGGAGGGCAATAAAGTCTCCCCTGAGCTTCCTTTTCTTCAAGCTACACAACCCCAGCTCCATCAGCCCTCCTCATATGACTTACTCTCTAGACCTTTCACCAGCTTTGTTGTTCTTCTAATGTTTTATTCTTTCTACAATGTCTTTCAGAAATCAAATTAATAATTAGATCCTACAATAAGCAATACACATCTTGTTTCATTCATTGCAATTTGAAGAGTCTTTTGATGCAGGATGAAAAATTATTTTTTTAAAAAATAAATAACGTGCAGTTTCCTCTTATGAAGCATGCCAGTCTTAAGACTTTGCTCATTAAAGTAGCAAGCCTGTAACTTTATACCAAAAAAAATCCTTTCTTAATTTTATTTGAACTGCACTAAAAATAAAACTAAACATCTATCTTCACAGGCATATAATTTAAACGGTAATTTTAAATAGCCTCAGGGCTGTTGGACAAGTATTGAAAGCTTTTCCCATTAGGTTCATCCAGTCTTCTCACACAGCCTTCTGCTTCTTAATGAAGAGATGAAAAGTTTCAACGTTACATGATTTAAGAGAAGAAACCTTTATGTTTTCTAAAATGTCTGAGCAAGCAAAAACTTAAGTTTTGACTGTTTCTAGAAATTCGCAGCACATCCATCTTCTCATCAAGTATTATACAGGTGCTAAGGCTGGACTCTGGGTGACTCACAGAGAGTGGAAAGAGCATTCTACCAGCAGGAAAAGAACTAGAATTAATGGCTCCAGGAAACTTGAGAATTTTACAGCTTTTAATATTTTAACTTTTTCCCCCCACTTTTTTTCCGTATTAAAGCATGGGGAGGAATATTCTGTGTCTTGAACTGACTCAGGTTTCTCCTGGACCTAAAGGCACCAGCAGTCTCTATATAGAGATTGATATGAAACATATACATAGATTCAGAGCAGCTTTCTTAACTCTTTCTCAATCTAAATAGTCCTTGTGCACAGCAGGCATGTTCATTGTCATAAAATGACAATTTAAGAGCAGAAGGCTACTGCAATAGCACAGTTATCTGGACACTGAAAAGAATAGTTTGAATTTATGCTAAATAAGATATCTGTGTACATTTGGAAACAGGTTGAGTCCAGAATTTCATTCTGCAAAATACCAGTCTGCTTTTCAAAATTGACTTTATACTTTTTTCCCTCGGAATAAGTGTTTTTATATCATTAAAAAAGAATAAAGCATTCAACATCAGGATGGAATTTAAATAATATGCAGAGGAAAAATAAGATCTACAGGTACATTGAAATGACATAATAATAGTATAGTACTGCTTGTATTTCCTACACTACCCAAGAGTCTGGTCGTCTACTCTGAATGTTAGATACTCAATGCAACTGGAAAATTTAAACTGTAACATATGTGAATTTACTCCTTCCTGCCAGTGTTAATTAATCCTATACTATGTGACCTAGTTTCTTAAAATCTCTTCCTTTTGGCACAATTACAATAAAATCACATTATAAACTATTTATGTTGCATATGTTGATACAAAGCAGGTCATTAACTTAACGTCAAAAAGGAAAGATTTGTTATAAGCCTGTGAGCACTTGTGAAGTGTGCCATCATTGTGGGGCACTACACTGTTAACTTCGTGGTTATAAACCCCTTATATGTATCCCCAAACTCTCTCTTAGAATTTAAGTTTATTTAATCTTTATTAAGTAACAATGGGATTCTTAAAATAGTCTGGCATGTTATATGCCATAGTTTGTTTATTGTGATACAGAGCTAGAATATTTGTTGATAACAAGAATGGGTAACTGCATTAGCAGTGAATACATGATGACATTGAAGTCTATTTCTTTACATGTGTGATTTTTCTTTATAAGTTTTCCCTCATGGAGACTCAAGTTTATTTTAGCCTGCTATCACTAGACTTCCAGAGCTGTGCATTAAAAGAATGCTTGAATATAATATAATAACATTACCTAGAAAGAGTGTGCTGGGCAGAAAGTAGAAAAAGCTGTATGAACCTCAGTCTTCTCCTGAGGTCATAATTTATGGATATGTTGCCATCTTTCATAATACAAATCTTAGACTGCTAGGAGCACGGCAAAAGCTTTCCCTCTCAACAGAAGTTTTGTAGACCATACCCTCTCTTCACTCAGCTAGTGTTTTTCTGTTTCTGTATAAGACTTCCCCAACCTGACTTGACCACTGATCAATCTGTGATTTTCCTTTTACTGAGAAGAACTGAAAGTAATAAGAAAGTTCTATATATTCTCAACTCAGATTATCTTCTGTAACTTTTACATATAGACACTTTGCACCTGGAGAATTTTCAATACCACTGGTGTTACAATTACTGTTAAAAACACTGATAAAATTCACAGATCATATCGGCAAACTCTAACTGCGAGCAGATGAAGGCGAAGCGTGGACTCCATGCATTTAGTTTCCGTGCCCAGAGCCTGGCTGCCGAAGGGAGCCGGGCGTTCGTGGTGAGGAAAGGTGGTGACCGCGGCGGCTCTCCGCGCCAGTCCCAGGCATTTCAGCTGCCCGAAAATCGGGAAGGCTGGACACCTTTACTTCCCCAAAGAAAACAACTCACCTGAGAAGTAGCGCAGCTTCCCACAGATAAAAGCCCGAGACAGCCGCGCGGAGGTACCTAATCCGGGCCATGCTGCTCGCAGGCGCGGCGGACCCCGGGAGCGGTGCTGTCCGAGGCATCGGAGGGGCTCGGCGGCGCGGCTCGATGGGCGAGGGCGGCCGCGCGGCTTCCGCGGGAAGGCGGGCGGGCAGCGCCCCAGCACCCTGGAGAGCTCCGGCGGCTCCGTGCCCGCCGCCCGCCTAGTGCCCGGCGGCCCCCCGCGCCCTCCCACTGGGCCCCACCGAGCCCGCCCCGCCGCTCCGCATCGCAGTCGACCGGGAGCCTAATCCCAGCCGCGGCGGCGGCGCCGAGCCGCGGTGGCGGCGGGAGCCCCCTTGCCCGCCCGCCTGCCCCCGGCTCCTGCCAGCAGCCGGCACTCCGCCGCCGGACGCATCCCGGGCACGGGGCGCGCCGCGGCCCGGCGGCGGCGGGGCGGGCGGGAGGCAGGGCGGGGGCTGCTGCGGCCGCCCCCCCGAGAGCGCGGCGGCCGCGGAGGCAGCGGGGAGGGACCGGGCACGGCGCTGCGGCGAGGGGGCGCCCTGGAGGGGTGCCCCGGGCGGAGGCGCAGGGGAGAGCTCAGCTGCTCTGTGCTCAGAAGGGTCTCTGCCTGAGCGCCTTCCCTCCCGCGGGAAGAAGGGTGGCCGGGTCGATGCCTACACAAGGGCAGCGACTACCAAAGGGCCGGGATGGACTCACTGGACCTCAGGTGCCGGAAAGGACTGGTGAAAGAGGGGTGCTTCTGCTTTGCTTGTAGGGCTGGCGGTATGCTTTTTCTTAGGAAATGGATAAGTGGGGGAAACCCATCTCTGTATTTCAGTATTTTGAAAGTACACTGCTGATTGACGCAGGAAAAGTATATTCTGTTCTATTTGACTTTTCCAGAGAAGGAAGATGATGTAGTGCCATAAGGTGGACTGGGAGGAAAATCCAAAGAGTTTGAAAGTTTAGCTGGGGAGGAGAGTGGATGGGATTATGGGAAGGAACAAGGCAAAGAACATTGTAAGAGGGAAACCAGAAAGTTACTTATGAGAAGAGGGAAGAACAGAGAATAACATTACAAGTATGGGTGCCAGTAGGAAAGTGAGTCCAGAATCATGGAATATTCTGAGTTGGAAGGGACCCACAAGGAGTATCAACTCCTAAGTGAATGGTCCATATGGGGATCAAACCATGACCTTGGTGTTATCAGCTCTAACCAAACAACATTTCATGCAAACCAGGAGCTGCTTTCCTTAGAAAAGGATAAGACTTTAGGATTTGATTTGAGAAATATTGTTTGAGAAATTCTTGTGGGAATCTGTATGGTTTGTGCATGAAAGAAAATGAAAAATTTGTGAGGAAGGGCTACACCTGGAGAGGCACAGAAAAGGAAAATACGTATGAGATTGCAAAGTAAGGATGCTTTGTTTGAATCTGTAAAAAGTGGCCTTCAAACACCCACATCATGTCAAGAAGAGCCAATGGAAGAAGAAATCTGGCTGGGCATATCCCCCTCTCCTTAACTGTCTCAGTGCAATCTACTGGTTTGTTTTTTCCAGTAGTCACTAATTTGTGTTAGATAGCAGCCCCACTGCTTATGCAGCTCCATTAATTGTGCAGCCCATATGATTTCTCATGCTGGAGTCTTATTAAAACTATTAAAAAGCCATATAAAACTAAAGTGCTGAAGAAGGAAGCAGATGTGGAAAAAGGCGAAGGGTTCAGAAAGATAAGGTACATGAAGCAAAGTAAAAGAAACTGAAATTTGAGGGAAGGATAATAACCTCATTACAGAAAAAGGAAGATGGAAAGACAGAGAGTGCAATACAGACCAACTTTTAACACAGAATAGAAAAAAACAGAAAAGGAGATTAAAAGGTCATTTAGTAGAGAAGATGCAGGAAAGAAACTAGAAATGGGGATTTTGTGCATTCCTTATATCCAAGGATAGAGTGGGAGTTAGAAATATGGTATTTAATTAGAAATTTTGAAAGCAATCAGATATTCCACCTTCAGGTATATTGCCTCTTCTTTTTTACTTTTTTAAATTTTATTTAAAAAATATCCCACATGTAGCTTCATCTCAGTTCTTAACTTACATTTTCCATTTCCACAGTAACCTTATTCTTTTTTTTAGCTCTTATTGTTCCAGCAGGTATTGCTGAATAATAATACCTGCCAAACAATCTAGAACCGGTTGGGATTTCTTTGTTAATACATATCAAGTGTACAGCTGAAGAATGAACTAGAATATCACTAACTTATTTCCTCTGTACCCTGAACTTTTTAAATTAGAAGTAGCTACATTAAAGCAGGGATGCTTCAAGTTTGTAGGCCAATTTTGCAAGAAGTTTACTTTTTTTCTTGTTCTCCCTGTCGTCCTGGGTGGTAATAATGATCGTGAAAGGAATTTGTCTAAACACTTGACAGAAAACATAATAACAAACAAACTCAAAAATCCTCGATTTACTCAAGGGAAGTCTGTCAATGCAGGTGCTCTACAGAATCAGTGTAGAGTACTTCCTTAGTATATTCAGAACAGTTGATTCTCATCTTTCCCCTTAAAATAAGTTTGTAGCGAGGTTGCTTCTCCAGGCACTGTTTACTTTTGTGCGTTATGTACTTCAACAATTAACTGGTCTAGCATTTCATGCATTTGCACTGAGGCAAATGCATTTTTCTTATGGTGCTATTATTAGTTAAAACTACCATCACAAACTGTCCAGGTTTCTAATAGGAACAGTTCTATTAATTATAAATGCAGGCTATACTTTATATATGCAGTGTTCAAGCTTCTCAAAATCCTTTTGGGAAAAATATATACTTGCTTGTGCTTTAAGTAGCAACTTTGCCATTACATCATTTTGTTCTGTTAAATAAGACTGTTGTTTTCAAGCTTTCGAAAATTTTCTATGGGTAGTATTGAATATTTAAATACTCTCTTCTGAGTGAATTCAAACAACACACCTTGATTTATAAAAGATTCCAGTTCAACAAAGCAGTCAAGCATACACTGTTAACTTCAATGAGGTTAGAAGCATAGAAGCAAACTTCATTTTTAATCAAAAGCCTTGATACTCCCTAATAGTACCCTAAGTGTTTTAATTCACTATTCTTGTAATTACCATATTTTTAATTTTACCATAGCACTACTGGTAGACCTACCTGTTTAATATACAAAACCAAAGAAACAGCTTTGTCCAATCTTTAGAAGATCTTTATGGTATCTCTTGATCCTTCTGTCAGTTACAGTAAAGTGAAAGGTGAGACTTGTTTGAACATATGTTTTAAAAAAAAAATCCACAGAGTTTCTTCATGACATAAATCTCTCTCAAATATTAATGATGTTCACTTATATATGCCTCATGTACCTGGGTAACAACAACATAAAATATTGTTCAACTTTCAAAACATGATAGCTGGTATGTGGATACCCTACGCATACAAAGCTGAGCTGTATAATTTACTTTCAGTAGTATTGGAGATTAATCGAAGTACCTTTTTTACAAATAGAAAACACTAGTATGTTGAAATAAAGTTTTCAACAAAATATTCTAATGTCAATCTCTAATTCTTCTTATAACCAGTAGGCTGTATGGCTACTATTTCTCCAGTCCAACCAAAATTTAGGTATATTTGAAAGTAAATCACTTGTATTTAGGAGCTTGAGACATGTTCATCAGGACTAGCCTGCAAGTCAAAAATGCTTTAAGGTTACTAGAAGGAGATGATTCTTATGTGGATCATAACAGTAGATAACTTTTTTTTTTGGTCTCCAAAATCGGGATACTTGCAAAACTTCATATATTTGCACTCAGCAAAAGGTAAGATAGGTCAATTTTATAGAATATCTCACTTTATTAACAGTTTATACAAAGCAGGTTCTCAAAAGTATTCATACCAAGAAACCAAAGTGCACATGCGAATGGAAGGATTACTTAATATGCTTTTTGGCGTGACAAAAAATATTAAGACAAACTAATCATAGTGGTAGTCATGAGAAGTTGTTATTATCATTTTAGTGTGACCAGTTCTAATCATGTTATGGTTCAGTATATTTAAATAATCATTCTGTAAGAAGGCAACTGGCAGATTTGAAAGGTTTCTGAAAAGAACTGCAAGAACGGTACAGTTTGGAATACTATCCTAATATAAGATTAAAGAAGTTCAGCTTGTAAAAAACCAGAAGAGTTTAGAGGAGTCTTTAGACACCTTCATGAAATGAAAGCAATTGTGAAATGAAAGCAATTTTTAAAATAAGGAGAGGTAGTAAATTAGCAAGACTGGAACCTAATAAAAAATGAATTCAGAATAGAAAAAGAATAATCCTACTTTGAAGCAATTAAAAGATGGAAACAACTAAAAAGGGAGCAAAACTGATCACCCTTTAAAGTCCTTAGATCTAAGACAACTGTATGTTCTGGGTTTGGTCCAGAAGCCACTGGGTAAAATCTGATGAATCTTGAGATTAAGTTCAAGTCAACAATGGCTCCAGTGTTAAAACTTGTGAACCTATAAAGCCAAAAAGTTTTGTAATGATATATTCAGCTACAAAGGTAGGATTATTTATTTTCTTAGAAAAGCAATAAATTGACTTTGCAAACAGTAGATTGGCTTCCAAGCTGACAATTGAAAACCACATGTATCAGAATGGTAAGGAATAAAGAGCTCATGTATGTAGTCTTTACCACACTTGTGTTGCCAGATTGAACATTACAGCATTTAAAGAGGGTGTTGTGATGGGATATGACATCACTGTAGTTTTAGATACTGGTTTTACTGAGACATGTTTGATTATGTTAATTAATCTGCCTTTTTCAGTACACAGGATTCCCCAGGATGTAATTCATTCAAGTGTGAAACCCTAGAGGCTTTGACCTATTACTAAACACAAAACTACAAATAGAATAGATGTTTTTCGGTAAACACAGTCCTAAAATAGAAAGGCCAATTTCAAAATATGAGAATAACTTCACTAAAAAGAAAAAAATTAGTTGTTCAATATACCCCAATAAGCAAGAAAAGGCTTAGCAAAGTATTTCAGTCTCTGGAAACAAAGTGAGGAGTCTGTATAAGAGCATTTGCTGAACAATTTTCTCTGTAAGAAATATAGCTTTTCACTTCAAGGCTATAACATAACGTTCTTCAAAATGTATTACCTCAACAGCAAGTCTTGGGATACCTAAAATAAATAGACTTTTTAGTTTGGTTTGCTTAACTGTTGGCCATTGCATTTAATTTTGGGATGCATACAAAGAAATTGTTTCTAATTCATGGTTAATTAAATTTTTAGTCTAAAACTGTGGTATGAGCACCTGATTGCATGTGTTTTTCTTCAGATAATTTTTCTTCTCAAGCACCTTCTATCTTAAGCCTTAGTTCTCTTAATTCTGATAGAGTTCCTCAGTTCCAGTGGCAACTTTTCTATCCATCATGATCTTTAGATCTGTGCTAATCTATATGAGACACTAGTCTGTAGCAAGGTGGGTTATAGTAGTAGGAAAAATGAAAATGCAGATAAATGGTCTACATTTTACTCTTAGTGCCAGAGTTCATCCAACATTAAGAAGAGTGGTGTATTTCAGAGTAATAACATATCACATGTACATATCAAGTGCATATAAAGGAGAATATGAAAAATACATCAATACGGGGAAAACAGATTAGAAACTTCAATGAAACCCCCCATTCTGGTAAATAACAGATATATACATGAAAATACCTCCAAGTTGTCTGATATCTAAATATGAAATTGTTGTTAAATATTAGTCATTGTGGTTACAGGAAGTGTGCATATGTATTCACTTTTTAAGAAGACAACTAAGCAAGGATATAAATACAATGTAAATTTGTACTCCAAAAGTAGTTATCACCGAAAAAGAAGTGCTGAGGTGTAGGTGTACCTGATATGTTTATGTTCACTGTGGTGTCTTGATTGCCTTGGAGAAAATATGATCTTTTCTTTATGTGCTTATAAACTGAATTTCTGTTAGATAATAGAAGTCAATGGGAACTTAGTATTTTCTCTATGTTTTAATAAAAAAGAACAGAACAAACAGTGATCTATAAAGAGGGCAGACATGCCTATAAACCATTGTGTGCAGAGTTCAACCAAGAGCAGAAAGATTTGCAAACTAATTTTATACTATGCAATTTGCTCTATTTATTAATAAAGGCTTCAATCCATTAAACTCTGTTTAGCTCAAAGCAAGTGAGTTGTTCTGCGCGAGTCAGCAGCTCTGTGAGTGTTTTGCTGGCTCAAGTGTCAAGGGAGACCATCCCTGCTAGTTAGTGAGTGCTCTTCTTTTTTTTTTTCTTATTTAATTACTCCTTGTAATCATAGCAGAGCAATTCTTAAATATCCAGAGTAGGCTGCCATTTTCCCAGTGTGAAACTTTCAGTTCCTTCTATTTTCTTGAGTGTTTTTCTTTTTTTTTTCTTTCCCCATGGGATAGTTTTGTATACAAAAAATTAACAGAGAATGAAATTGTACATGTACAAATTAAATCCCATGGATTTTGATGTCAGAAATATGTTTGCTTGCATGTGTAAAACATAGTATGGGTTGAGACCATTTTAATGATAGTTGAAAATCTATGGCTCTCGTGATGAGGTAAATTATCACAAGGACACTTCAATGCTTTAAATTTTAGGCTGTGTCATTTGTGCTTAGAGATAGGGTTTAGATACGATGTTTTTGAAATCTCTTAGCGTTGGACTACCTTTTTTTCTGTTGGAGTATTTTACATTAAAACGCAAAAATCCCACCTAACCCCAAACTTCTCAGTGACCATGAACAGATACAGCAAAGTCTAAGTGACAGCAGGTATATGTGAAAAAGAAGTAATTAAAGCTGGACACCCAGATTTTCTTATCCTTCCATACTTTACAGCATTTTTCTCATTCACCTTGAGAGTATGCAGATTTTGCAGCATGTTCTGGAAGCCAAGAAATACAAGTATGAACTTAAGGAGAGAGTGAATACTAAAGATGTAGAACAAAGTGGAAAATCTCCCGCTAACTGTTCTCTCTCTCTCATTGTGGTCTGTGCTCAGCTCCAATGTTTCTACTGACTGTACACAATACATGCAGCATAAGGTAAGAGAAAGGATTTAAATCTATTAAGTATTTTATGAGCTATATAAACTTTCGATAACCCTTTGAATTCCTGTATGACCTAAATAGGTTGCAGGGGATCCTTTATAACAATCTGGGAGGTGATTCCAGATTGTAAGACCTGGGCTAGCTGTGTTTGGTAGCTTGGTGTTACTTTATAAACACTGCTACTCAAAACTGATTCATAGAGTTTTGACTGAAAACCAAATTAATTTTGTTCACCTTTTCCTCAGCTGTTTTTCTTGAACATATTTTGACATCTATTGACCTATTTCAGCTAAATAACTTGCTGTAAAATGTATTATTTTGATGATAATAGATTACATTACATTCTTTTCATATGCATTACTTTTTATATGGAATGAGTGCTTGATATCATATTTTGACTTGTATAACTGTATTTGGCTTGGATAACTAGATTATTTGCACTGAGATGTAATTATCCATCTCCCTGACCTTCCCTCTTCAGCACTTTACTTGAAAATCCTGCACTTGGAAGTTCATTCAAAAAATATATCAAATGAACATTGAAACTAAATAGAACAAACTACAACCACCTCCTATTGTTCTCTACAGCAATGGACCTATTAGACACTTCCATTTGGGTAGAATATGAGCTATAATAATTTGGAAAAATTTGAAATAGCTTGTAAAAGAGATAATTTATGAGCAGAACGAATTGATGTGACATCATAATGTACATTCCTTTTACAGTAAGTGACTTAATAGATTGGGATTTTGGAAAATGTGTTCATATGAGCAACTCTGATTAAGTACATTGCAAATTATATCTTCATTAAAAACGTAAATGTATTTTCACAAAGAAACTTGGGAGTAGCAGTGAGAACTTCCTCCAGGGAAAGTGAATGCATCACCCTCAGACTTGCTGCTGAACGAGTTTAGAGGAAAGAGCCTGAAAAAATAACAAGTTAAACTCAGACTCAAGACCCAGTTTGAGTTTGAATGTTGTTCCTCATCCTTTGTAAGCACAGCCCTTAATGTCCTAATTCATCAAATCCTGATAAATCATAAAATACCTCATAGCTCATAAGATTTTGAAAATGTTCATGTTCTAAGTCAGATAAAAATACTTTCAATTTACTGATCCTTGTTAATATCTTCCTTTTATTTTGTTGAATTGAAATGGACTTTAAAATTCTATTTTCTATAAAAGTTGTTGCTGATCTGAATCCATGGATGAAGAATTTAAAGCATCAAAGTCAATTATGCATGATATTTCAAAATTACATGTGTAATAGCAATCAATTTCACATAAATAATTTTTCTTCTTTGTCATCCAGTATTGAAGATAAAGGATTGCAACTGTATTAGGAAAAGATTGAAAATTTTCCATTACAAAGCTAATGTTCTACGTTTAGCAACTTTACTTTTAGCAATTCTTTTAGTATTGCCTTATAGTGGCATAGTTTACTGATGGAATTTATTATAATTATATATTATTATTTATTAATTTTACTAGCAATTATTGAATGTGATCAATCCATTAAAAACTGGGAAAGTAACACATGTCAATGATTGGTCATGGTTATGCTTATTCTATTTTACTCTCTCTTACTTTGTATTTATTCTAGCTTTCACTTTACTACTTTCAATACAGAGTGCTTCCCGTTGGCTTGACTATGTATGAGAAACCACTCTCTGAGACAGAGAGGAGCAGTGCCCTATGAAGTCTGCTGTCAAAGTGGTCTAAGCAACAATACACTGATAGAAGCATATTACTTATGAATCTACCTGACTCAGTATAGTAATCTATAAAGATACTCGAGCCAGCCTGAAAAAATTTGACAGCACCAATAGCCATGCTATGGCCATGTTCTGCTTTGGCCTAATTAGTCGGGTTGGGAAGATGGTGGGAAGGGAACAGGATATACACACCTGCTTGCATAGCACTGATTCTTCTCCTAATGAGATCTTTTGTTTCTTCAGTGCAGTGGTATGTCTGTGTTATTAAGCTGACCATAGGTATGGAAGTTCACTTCCAAGACAGTAGGTTTAGTTCAGAGGTATATTGGGTAACTGTACCATGTAAAGTCATCCACATTTTGACAAACATATGTTACATTGTAAAAATATCTAACTCTTTTTTTTTTCTTGCTGCTCCTAGAATGATGGTACCTCACTGTTTTGGTGATTAGAAACTTTTATCTAATTTCAAACCCTGATTTATTCCTGGGGATTTTAAGTTCACATACAGTTTTCTGTTTGATTGGTGGTTTTGTTGTCTTTGTTTGGTTTTTTTTGGACAGTATTATTCTTTTTCTTCTTTTGTGTTTACCTCAGACAATGCATTTACCAAATAAACCATGCTCTTGCTGTCTCCTGTAGCTTTTCTCACCTTTTTTCTTTTTTTCAGTTTGAATTCTTTTTTCTCAAAACTAAATGATGAGAGTAAAATGCAATATTCTTCTTAGGGTCAATTCAGGACTTTATAGAGTGGACCTAGTACTTTCCTAAAAAAAATAACTCTTTCAATATTCTGGACATATCCAGTATTCATTTGGAACATAATCAAAGAAAATAAACAAAAATATCCCTGTTCATAGGTTTTGGACCATCTTATTTTTTTTAGATGCTTTTTTTGCTTTAGATGTCTTTTAGATTTTATCTTTCAGATGTCTTGCTTATCTTGATCCTTCATGAACTCATGAAGTCTACTGGATTCAGTGATTTTTAGGTTAAAAGAAAATATGAAGAGTTTCTTCAAATTCTGGAATTTGTACAGTGATCCTGTACACTCATATCCGGGTCCTAAGTGCACTACTAATGGCTACTAGTGACACTGACATGGTGTCATCTGCAGTCTCCAGTCATATTTAAAATCAGGAGGGACATAAGATTGCTATCACTTTATCTGTTATTTCCATCTTTTACTTAATATATTTGTTAACCAACTGATAGTACCTTTCTTATTGAGATCCCAAAAGAACCAGCACCTCACAAAAACAACTCGAGACTGAGCCGACATTCACAGCCTGAGCTACCTTGTGGGTGTGTCAGTCTCCAATTGTGTCTCTTGCTGCTCTTGGTTGGACCTGTGTTGTATGTAGCCTTTCCTTCAGTCACCTTTTTGGCTCATCTCCTGCTGCTCCTTGATGGATTTCACTCCTGTGGGACTGCATCCTGTCAGAGATACATGGCTTGCATTGGTTGTGCTCTGGGCCTTTGGCTCACCTCCCTCTAGGACCAGCCAGCCCTTGTGGCTCCCTGACAGCTTGCTGTATGTGCTCCTGGAAACATGTAAACTTCTGGGTAAGTGTAGTGTCTGTGAAAGTGCATTGAAAAGTGGGTATGAAAAGCTTCTGTTCTCACATGGTAGTGATTTATGTCTACTTTGATCCTACAAAAGGCCAGGCTGTGAAGACTCAGCAACATAGTACACAGCTCTTTGTACCCATATCTATACTCTGATGACTTTAAAAAAAAAAATCTTAGTGATGGCAGCTCTCATAGAGTATATTCTCCATTAGATTATTCTTATGTCAGCTTCAATGGTACAGCTTTGCATCTAGTTTTCAAACTAGAAATATTAAACAACCTTATATGTCTGGCTGAATTTAGGGTTTTTTATTGTGTGAATACATATTTATTAGGGGACCCCTGGTGGCCTAGTGGTTAGCATGCAGGACTCTCACCTCTGTGACCCAGGTTCGAATCCCAGCCAGTCCCCCGGGCAGATGGAGCCCGTTAGCCCTGTAAGGCCATCCATCTATGAGAAGGTCACTCTAAACAAACCTACGTCCTGAGGACCTCACTGCCATTGTCCAAGCTCGCTTGGCCCCGGCAGATGAACCTTAGGATTAAAGGGTGGGCTCAGTTCAGCGCAGGCTGTGTCTCACCTAAAAAATCCATTGCGCAGGCTGGAAAGGTAAAAAGACCTTTCCCCAAATCTTCGTTCACGAAGACTGGCCATTATTATTATTTATTATTACATATTTATTAATGCAGAAATGTATAGTACAAAAAGATATGACTTTATGTATGTTATTCTTTTGATTTTAATGCTGATATGCTGTTCATATAGGCACCGGGCAGCAATACAATCTATTGATGATGTATACTGCTTTTCTAAACTTTAATAAGTGTCACATCAAAGTGACAAAAAACATTTAAGCAGTTTATACAAAACATGTTTGAAATTCATAAGCATACTAAAAAAAAATGTATTTGTCCCCTATAAAAGAGGAGTTTTGAGAAAAACTTTTGATAATAAAATATTGCAAAAGTCTCTACACTTGAGGTGTATGTAAATATGTTTCCAGATTATTTCTCCCCAATGGTAACCCTCACCACTCTGCTCTATTTCACACTCCAGACAGTGGCTAATGCAACTGCAGGTAGAACCAGATGTTCAGTGGATGAATTAAATTAAGCTCTTAACAAGTTAACCAAAAAAGCCTGGATTCAGACACTGCTTCTTTCTTTACATAAGGAAGGACAGATCAGATATGCTTTTCTGATGTACCAAGCAGCTGAAGCAGTACAGGTACCCAGAGAAGTAATTAACACATGGTTTTATGGAGGGGCTTTTTTGTTGTTGCTGTTGTGGTTGTTTGGGTTTTTTTTAATGCAATGCTCCCTCTTGCTGGACCACTGTTTGTTCCTTGGGAATATGGTTCTTTGTATGCCTTATTTTTGTTTTATGAGTATTTTTTGAATACAGGGACCCACCACATATAGTAATAATTTTTAAGATAGGGGCATTTAACGTGGTTGATGGCTTGCTGCTTCTTTGTAATGTCTTGTCTGATAAATTCTAGGGAAGACTTGAAATCTTGAAAAATCCTATTCTGATTTGGAGTACTAGTGGGCTGGCTCAACTGTTTTATAGCTGCAGCTGTGTATTTCTTGAAGAAAATCTCTTCTTTCTTGTATTTTTTTTCTTTTTATTCCAATTTTCAGTGTGAAGCATATTGTGCAGAGGAAAAGAGGCAGTACTAAGAGGAAAGTAGGCTGTGCTGACAACATTTAGCTGACTACTAGTATGGAAAAGGCACAGATGATGATTGGACTTCCAGTGCTGCTATTATTTTGCTGTTGTTTCATTTCATTCTAATAATTCTCAAATCAGTCTGCCTCCTAACTTGAGCTTTTACTGTCTTATTCCTTATTTCATGTTTGCAGTATCTGTAAGTCACATATTTGAAAAGGATCATGTTAGCTATTTGATTTTTTCTTTCTGCTCCCTGAAAAAACTGATGATAGTTTTTGGTTTGCTCTTGTCTAATACTTTCTACTTAAGCATCTCTAGCTAGTGCTGTTCATCACTGAAACTCAGATATGGTGACAGGAAGTACATACAGAAAAGGTCTTGTAACATGACTGTTAGTTGATATTAGTACAGCATTTTCTAAGTCAATACTGGATTTGTGACTATATTTTGAAATTATTTCTAGGAGCTGTTTGGTATTGTCTTTGTTTCTAGTTTTATTGTAAATGAAAGCTGTTTAGATTACTCTACTTCCAACGAAAGTGCAAAAACTTTCCTACAATCAGACATAATGTACTCTGAAATTCAACTGTGCAACTAAAGTGGTGGATTGTGTATAGATACGTACATGTAATTTTTTGCCCAACAGTAGCTTGACAGTGGGAGAAGATTGTTTCAATAATTGACCACAGGCTGTTTTTGAAGCTGTGCTTCTCTCTTTCCACTCACTGTCCAGCTTCTATTTGTGTGTAGTGAATTGCTTTGTATGGGGAGGGGGTCTAGGAAAGCTTTGAGAGATGTAGTTCTACACAGATACTCCTGCTTTGTTGATTCACTTAATACAACTAACTATTTGGCCATTCTTTTAATGACTATTTTTTTTCTAGCCTCATTCTCCTGGAAAGGAGGAAAGGGTAAGTGCATCATGTGGTTATGACTTAAAGGAATATAATTTGAAAACATCATGCAACTCTTGAGAGCATAAATTTTCAGTAATGGTAAAACTGTGTCAAGCACTTTTTGCACAGAGTTCTTTAATATTAGGAAATAGGAACAAATGAAATTCACCTGTTTCTCAAGATGACTTGTTTGACTTATGTTTTAAGACAAGTCTGTCCACCTTGTGAGGCTTGCTTCACTAGGACTGGCTCATGCAGCCTACAGGGCTGTTCTTCAGCACATGAGCTTTAAACAGAAACGCATATAGGACATAGTTTTGAGAATATTAAATGCTAGATTGCATTGGATAGTGTGACTGTCTGTACTACAACACTGCTGAGGCCATACGTCGAGCCCTGTGTTCTGTTTTGGGCCCCTCACTACAAGAAAGGCACTGAGGTGCTGGAGAGTGCCCAGAGAAAGGCATCAAAGCTGGTGAAGCATTTGGAATACAAGTCTGGTGAGGAGCAGCTGAGGGAGGTGGGGTTTTTCAGTCTGGGGACAAGGAGAGACTCAAGGCAATCTTATCGCTCTCTATAGCAAGGTAGAGGTCTGTCTCTTCACTCAAGTGACAAACAATAGGACAAGAGGAAACAACCTCAAACTGTGTCAGGGGAGTTTTAGCTTGAATATTAGGAAAAATTTCTTGTCTGAAATGGTTGTCAGGCGTTGAGGCAGAATCCTCAGGGAAGTGGTGGAGACACCATTCTGAAGGTATTTAAAAGTTGCGTAGATGTGACACTTGGAGATGTGGTGTAGGGGTGAACTTGTCAGTGCTGGTTTATGGTAGGATTCTTAAAGGTCATGATGCTATGACTCTAGATGATGTTATGAAATACTTGATGTTTCAAATTGGTTGAACATGTATTTTATAACAGTTTATACAAAATGTGGGTTTTAAGCTAAATTTGGTGCACAAGTGATTATTTAAATGCCCTTATTGAATTCAAAGTCCTCTTATCTACTGATAAGAAACTGTATAGCTGGATATGATTCAAAGTCAATAACTATCTTCATAGAGCTGTGAAGATGATTGTCCTGACCTGATCCGTGAATCTGATATGTGTGGAATTCTGCCTGCAAGTATGCATATCCAATAAGTAATCTTTGGCTTGATCATATATACACTTCTTTGTAATCCTTTAAGAGGAAAGGCAGAGGAAAACTATTGTACTTGTGGATTTAGCATGTTACTGTTGCATCTTGCAGAGAATAGCTTGCATATTTCTAAAGGTGGATTTTTTTTTTTAAGACAGAATATGTTAATGTCATAGTGAAGAAGTTTTTTCAGTAATGGCTCTCTATCAGACAGTGAATACAAAGTAGCTCTGATTAAATAAATCTTGTTTTGTTCCTTAAGATGTGACTTCATAAGTATTCTTTCTGGTAGGAGTTTTATGGGTTATAGGTTAGGTTGTTAACAAAAAACAATATTAAAAATCTTCTTTTCTTTTTATATGTCTCAAAACCCCACAGATTTAAAGGTTAACTGCTGCTTCCATAACTTGTATGTGCTGGAATATAAAATGTTAGAGAAAGTGGTTTTCCTCTCCAAATGCACTGTAATGAAAGGCTTTTACCTCAAAGATATTAATCTCATTTTCAGTGTATTCTTCATTGTTATGAGACAGATAATTGTTTATCTAGATGTAGTAAATTTTGATTTAAAATCTATTCAGCAGTCAGCATTTCCTACACATATATGGTCATTCACGTGATGCATCTCACCTTTAAAGCATCTAAAACCAAATGAATCTCATTGGATTTACTCATAACATCATTTAAGTGAAAAAGAAAAAATAAGAAACAGAAAACTTGCCTTTCTTTTGGCTTATCTTTGCTAGCTCCTCTCTGGTCCAGTATAGCAATTATTTTGTTCCTGAATGATCCAATTACAGAAATGTGAACTCTGTGCTTCTAGTTGCTTCAACAGCAGGAGGTTAGCATGATAGCTGGATGCTTAAAGGAGGCTGGAATGACTATCCTGCTCTGAATATTGTAAAGGTGTAGGTGGAGGAGAGATATGACAGACTTAGCTATAGATAGTGTTTTGTTTCGTCTCTGTTTTATTAAGGGTTCCATGGCCTGAATCAGATATGTGTATTTGTGACATGCATAATACACATACTGCATATGTCGAAATACAATACAGCACCAAGTTTCATCTGAAATAAGGTTCAAAAGAAATATTAAAACCTCACCTTGAATTAATGATTGAAAATGTTTATAGCTTGATTTCAAGTATTTATTTCCTATTATCTCTGTTATGTTATCATGGAGTGGAGACAATTTTAGAATTTTTAAATACCTTTTTTGGCATAACTGCAATATAAATTAAAAGACTTCAGAAATATAAAATGACAGTGAATCATAAAAATATGTTGTCTTTTTGGTGAAGTATATATTTTGCATATATGTAATGTGCATATACAATAAGTAACATCCTTGGCTGCATCTTTAGTTAAACACAACATGAATTTTGCTTCAGATATAGGTATAAAGCTGATATGGAACTTATGACTTTATTTCATTTATTAATAAAGAAAGCATGTGAACTAACTTAAAGAATTTCAGAAAACAGCGGGCACTGCCTGTGAAATTTATAGAAGTGCATTCTTTCCTTCACTCATTAAATAATATAAAATCATGGCAGAACTGAGATTTCTATTTCAAGGCTTTACTTAAACAAATGTTTTCCTAATGTGAAGAATGACAGTGCTCTCATGAAGATTTTACATTATTAGATAAAACTATGTTCGGGACTTATTAATGTAACCACTTCAAGAGGATAACTGCTGGGAAATGGAAGAGGACCCTTACTCCCAGACTCCCACTTACTTAGGTCTTGCATGTGTTTCTGTACTCAGAAAATATATGCTTTGTCACTGAAAAAGTGGTGGTAAAGCATAGGCACATGAAGGACCCTGTGGTACTGCCCCATGGAGAAAGAAGTGTGCCCTGCTCTGTAAGCAAACAGGTGTACGTTCCTTCAGAATGGTATTTCAGAGGACGTTTTTACATGACACAGTTACAACACAGACTCCATAGGCTGCATTTTACTGCAATTTTAATAATTCAGGTAATGAATCTGAAGCTAACAGTTTCTAAAGTTTCTAATCTCCTTGAGGATGCTGTGAGACATGAAGAAAGGGGAGTCAACGAAAATCTGTAGCTTTACATGCTCATGTTGCAGTACTTATGGCATCAAAATGCCTAGTTACTGCAGAAGGAAAACTCTTTCTACATCTACAGAACAGGACAAGTGAAGTAGAGATCCATGTGTGTTGGTAAGATGGCAAATTCCCATCTATCTAGTAATTTTGGCCTTACTGAAGTTTGGAAATTATCACAGAATCATAGAATATGCTGAGTTGGAAGGGACCAATACGGATCATTGAGTTCAATGCCTGGCCCTGCGCAGGACACCCTGAGTCACGCCATGTGCCCGAGAGTGTTGTCCTGATGCTTCTTGTACTCAGAGAGGCTTAGTGCTGTGACGACTTCCCTGGGGAGCCTGTTCCAGAACCCAACCACCCTCTGGGTGAAAAACCTTTTCCTAATATCTAACCTAAACCTCCCCTGACACAACTTCATGCCTTTTCCTTTAGTCCTGTCACTGGTCAAGAGAGTGAAGAGATCAATGCTTGACCCTCTGCTTTCTCCCATGTAGATATTGAAGACCATTGATGAGGTCGTCCCTCAGTCTCCTCTTCTCCAGGCTGAACAGACCAAGTGACCTCAGCTGCTCCTCATACAGCTTCCCCTCCAGACACTTCACCACCCTCATTACCCTTCTTTGGAGATTAGTAGCTTAATGTCTTTCTTTACATTGTGGTGTCCAAAACTGCATGGAATATTCAAGGTGAGGCTGCATCAGTGCAGAGCAGAGCAGGAAAATCCCCTCCCTCGACAGGCTGGCGATGCTTTGCCTGATGTATCCCAGGACACTGTTGGCTCTGCTGGCTGCCAGAGCACTGTTGACTCATATTCAACTTGCCATTGATGAAGACCTCCGGGTCCCTTTCCGCAGTGCTGCTCTCCAGCCTCTCTTCCCCATTCTGTACACAGAATCAGGGTTGCCCCTGGATGGAGCCCTGTAGAACTCTACTGGTGACTGGATGCCAGCCAGATGTTACCCCATTCACTGTAACTCTTTGTACCTGACCCGGTTGTTCTCTCATCGCACAACCTGGTTATCTAACTGTGTACTGGATCTTTTGTCCAGCAGGATACTGTGGGAGACAGTATTAAAAGCTTTTCTGAAGTACAAAAAGGTTGACATGCAAATAATTTTGCTCTTTTCATATAGATAGGAGCTATTTTCCCCTTGCTTTCTGTTTTGGCAGAAAATTATTATTCTGATCATAGGGGAATGGATGTGGCCCCAAAGACAGCATCAAGTATTTTGGTAAGATTGCACTCTTATAAAATAGATATTTGTGTCAGTGTGTCAGTTATGTCTTCTCCATAGGACAACTGACATGGTTATTCAGCCGTATGCCGGACATTTTTTCCAGAAGGATACTATGAGAGACAGTATCAAAAGCTCTGCTGAAGTCCAAAAAGATTACATCAACTGGCTTTCCTAGATCAAGTAGATGGATTACCCATAAAAGCAAGCTTTGACTGAAATGCCTGAGCAATGGGAAATCATGATCTGCTTGTATTCCCTACGTACACTGTTAAGTGGCCTTCACAGATGTATTCTGAATGCATGGAAATCTTGTGGTTATTGGCCCCCTTTGGGGGAACAATCTGTTATTGGCAGATAAGGGTGAGGAATTAATTTGGGGATGGGAATGCATTTTACTGCAAATTAAGTTTACTGTGAAGTTTAAAAAAGTAACCGAAAAAAACCCCAAAACAAACTAACAGAAAACACATCTCAAAAAAATAGAAGACAAAACACCCTCCCAAAACCCCATAACTTACACCCCAGACAAATAGATTTTCCATCTTTTGCTACTATAGGAATGATTGAAAAATAGAGGATTTACATCAATAAGGAAAACCCGCTCATACGTGCAATTTCTACCTGGCAACTGCTTCTAATTTTTTTTTTGGCAAAACATTATTTTGTTGACTTATAGAGGAAGACAAGGATGCATATTCTATATATATATACACACACACGCACACACACACATTCCCCAAAGATATATTTTGCGTGCCCTTGCACCTCAAAGAATTTCATTTGGAACAGAAGGATGTGGTACTTAAGATATAACTGCTGATTCTGACGAAGCTGTATTTAGTTGTTTCCCATCTGGGATGTTAAAATCTTCTGAAGAAAAAATAAAATTTTATTTTATCATTTGGCTTACCTTTTACGTAGGCAGTGTTACTTCAGCCACTTCTTCCTTTCTGTCTGTTAGAAGGCTGTCTGTATATCCTGAGATAACTCTCAGGGACATCTTTTTAACTCTCAACCACTTCTCTTAATCAGATTTTTAAAAAAAAAATATGTATTATTTACTTGTCAAGATAGAGTAATTCTTTCTTTTACAGAGAAGAGAAGATTTAATTAGCACATTCCTATGAGTGCAGCTTGATCTCAGATAAAGATTTAAAGTGTGCATATTTAAACACCTTAGTGTTGATGGCATTTATCTAGGAGAGTTGAGTCCATGCAGTGCTTACTGGTGTGGTCTTCAGCACTGTTCAACAGTCTGTGTTGGCTGGTCTTTGATTCGCCTCTGTCACGGGAGTTTGGAATAACTCATAGGTTCAGGTGACTGAGGTGCAGTGCTGGGAATGACAACCAATGGGAGGACGAAAACAAGGATGACCTCCTCCAACTCTTCTGCAGTTTATCACTCCATGTTTGTCTCTCTCCTTTTCAGAAGAGATGAGGCGTGGAGAACTTCTCTCTAATCCTGACTCTATTGTCCGGGAGGCAGGAAATAAAAGGAATTTATAATTTATATAAACTGCAGCAAAAATGGAGTGACAACAAGCAGGAGAACAACTACTCTACATGTTTCTTTCAGGACAGAGAGGATTGATGGAGTTTTGCTCAATTAAGCAACTTGTTTCATTGGACAATATCTTGGTTCTGCTTATATATCAGCTGAAATTTTATCTGGAGTATTAACTATCTTCATTTTGAATGATGTTCCTTGTATGTTTTTACACCTTGGTTTTCTTCTGAGGAGAGGCAGAACTTGAAGCAAGACTATTTTAGTCACAGATACAGATATAAAAATTCTGATTCAGCTGAAATCATAAAAAAGATGGTGAAATATTTGTAGTATGTCTTTTAATACTTAAGTTTCAGTTTGAACCCTGCACAACTCAAGAGATACTGGAAGAATTAACAAGATCAATCTGTCATCACTGTTTCAATTGTATATAGGTGGTATTTCCATTCTCTCTTCTCAGTAAAGGTGCTTCTTGCTGAAATTATCATCAAAATAAGGGGTTTTTTTAAAGAAATGTCAGCCTGGGAGATGAAAGACAGAGATGAGACATATGCCTGTAGTTCTATTGAGTGTGAGATCTTGGAACAGATGAGACCCTGATGGATCAAGTTCAAATTAATTCATATTTGATGATAGGGAGCTGCGGTCTATGTGCAGAAATGATGTTGAAGTGTGATTCATACTTTCAGTCTGGAGATATAAATGTGCAGAACTCAAATAGTATCTGGCTGATGAGTAATCCTATAGTGGATTTTTGTGACCTGTTCCTTGGAACAAAAGATGTTGGATGAAAAACTGCAATACAAATGTAAATAGCCTTGCATTACAAATGGAGCATGTCAGTTCAGCAATTAGGATATCTAACAATATGAGGCCTATTACCAAGGGAGCAGGAATGCAGTAAAGGCAAAAAGTAAATTAAGCTACTGTGCATTTTCTGGGCCTCAGTAGGGTTAGAATGCAGTCTTTAGGAGTACAGATAGAAACTGATGCTGTCAACAGTTCTGTTCTTGTCTCTGTGGCACCACTTCATACCTCTTTTAGGGAAATAGAATGAAATATAAAAGTCAGCAAAGGAACTGGGTTTTTATTTCTCTGAAAAACCAAAGTGTCTCCAAATCCTTTGGAGATTGTAGTGTTCTCTAATCTATAGAACATGTATAGTTATTTTCAAAATCCATTATATGGTATTGCTATTTCATTTTTTCTTTCCAAAGTCTAAAATGAAAATAAAAATTCTTTATCTGCTTCTTGGCATAGTTGAATGACTGAATGGAGATGTGAGAGTACATCCAGCTTGTTGAGTAAAACCCCAATGATGGATGTAAAGAAGAAATCCCATCTGTGAGATTTTCAAGTAGACTTGACCTGCTGGAAACATTACTAATTTTTCATGAATGTCAAGATACCTCTGCTAGAGGAAGGTCCTACATATCTTTGCTGTATAGAAAGTTCTTGGCAAAAATATCTCATTCATCAAAAGCCTTTAAAAAAGGTGGAACTGTTGAAGCTTTTAAGACATCCTTGTCAGCAGATAAGGCAACAAAAAAAACACATTTAGGAAAAAGACAACTACCTCCACTTAATTTAAACAGCATTCAGCAGCAATTGTAAGAAAAATTTTGACATAAGTCAGGAGCTCTATTTTCACTAAAAGGAAAATAACTATGCCCTGCATTCTTAAAAAAGTGGTAATACAAAATATGTATAAACCAAATCCAGTTCATATTGGATTCTTGAAAGCATCTCAATTCTCTACTTCCTCAGGCAGTAGTAAGTTGTTTACTTGTTTTACAATCTATTTCAGTATCTCATAAAGATTGTGACTGGCTGGAGTAAGCTCTGATGTTAGTGAAAAGTAAGAGGAAACATTTTCTGTTCCAAATATCTGAGCAATGTTTCTCAAGAATCCAGACTTGATGATTATTTCTAATTATTTCTGATTATTTCAGACTATGATGACTATTTTTCTTTCAATATTAAAACATGAGACAAAGCATTTTTGTTATAATGATGTAGTCCATGCAGAGTGCAGAGGAAGGCTTTACAAATGTATTTAGCTTTATCCTGGCAGTTATGTTTTATCATTATGTTCTATTTCAATGATTGTATTTAAAATTAAGATCAAGCTTTGAAAAAAAACTTCTTTCACAGTGTTCTTTCTTAAAGGTAGTACATTTTGGACTATCCAGAAAAATATTTTCTCATTATCATGAATGTCCTGATACCTGTGGGAGTCTGCTTTGAATAAGTGAAGACCATTAGGTGAAACAAATGTAAAATGGAAAAACTGTTGAGTTACCAGAGTTAATAACAAAGCTACTTCATGACTATTGGCAGTAGTTAGCCATAATATCCTTTATTGGAAGGTTGCACATACTTTTTGAAGTTAAATACAGTGTAGGCATCTTGCAAAACCAGTGGGCAGGAAATAAATTTCTCCAGGATATCATGAGACATTTGGAGCCTGGCATTACAGTGAGCCAGAATTTCTTTCCAGTCACAAGAAAGGCAAAATTCAGTTCTTTGAAACATTCACTCTGAAAATAAGATACATGCAAGGAGCTTATCTCAACAGACATTGGAATGCAGCAAGGAAGATGGCTTGGTGTACCCCACTTTTCCTTTTTCAGCATAGCATTCAGAAATATTTTTAAGATACAACTATTGCATGCAAATATGTTACAAAAACTGAATGTCTTTTTCTTTTTAAAATCTGCTATTTGTTGAAAGGCAGCAAATGGGAGAAATTTCAGAATGCTGTAAATACCTTGTTATAAAATACTAGGATACTGGGAGCAGCCTCCTCAGGGATGTAATCATCATCAGTCCTCACCCCTGAAGGTTTTCAAGATATAATTGGAAAAGTGCTAAATAATCTCATATACATTCTCTTTCCCAAGAAATGCTGGACCCAATGATCTATCAAGGTCCCCTCCAACCTGGGTTTTTCTGTGATTCCTATAGAATAAGTAGCTTTTACAATTTGTGTTGGACTGGGTCTCATGCTGATCATTTTTAGATGTAGATGCTTCTTGTTTGTGATTTCTGAAGGGTTTGTGTTTACTGCTGAGGCTAGAGCAATTTTTCCTTGTCTTAAGAGAATAGTTTTGAAATATGACTTTTTCTTTTTTTACTGACCTGTCAAAATCAACTGTAACTTATGACTAGTAGTGATTGATTTACATTATCTGAGATTATTTGCTTTCCAGATAGTGAAATAAATGACAAACTGCCCATTGTGATTTGGATCTATTTGTTTATGGAAAAGCTTGTACTACTTCCCTTAGCTGGTTAACTCTAAGACAGGGCCATTCTGCCAGGGTAATGTTGACTAGATCTTGCCAGGTCATAAAAATAACTGAGACTTAAAAATCTTTTCTTGAGGTGAAGTGAACCTAGATAAAGCCTGAGAGTGGTGTAAAAACGCAGCCTGTGAAGGGAAAAAAACACTTAATCATGAGGGACCCTATGGGACTCAATTTAACCTTCAATGCCAGAGAATTTTCCAGACATTTTTGTATCTTTTACTTTATGAAAATTAATTTGTGCTGTGTTGTTTTTGCACCAAACTATGAAGAATACTAAATAGACATGAAAGAAGTGTCCCTGTATTTGCCAAGGTGAACTGACCAGGGAAATAAGCTTTTTCAATAGTTTTTCTCATCTAAGGTGTTACTTTTTCTCCAGTGGTAAACAGAAGTTGAATAAGTAATGACTTTTCTTTTCAGCTTCCTGTTTTGGGGAGAGTATGTGTGTGTGTATTTCTGTTGAATATGAAGATAGTCTGTTGAGGAAACATAAATATTTGTATATGTTTCTAATTAAATGTTCAGAAAGAAGAGACATGAATGAGCTTTACATAAATGTAGGGCAGTTCCCTTTTTAGCTCTGTCTAGCATCCAGTAGTTAATAGGAAAACATCTAATGGAAAAGCTGAACAGCAACTGAAAGCTACTGAATGTGCTTTACTTAATCTAGAAGAACTGCTGTTTGATGGACTGAGTTCTTTTCTTTGGTACCTTCTGACAAATAAAATTTGTTGGTGTAACAAAAATCTACCAGATTCACAAAACTTTCTTACCCAAAGAGGAAACATCCTTCAATTTGACATGGTTTATGAGATTGATGAAGTTCCCCCTACAGTTTCACTGGGTTTTCAGTGAAGGGATAGAGGGAGCGAAATGTAAGTAAAACCCTAAAAGCCCTCACTTGTTTTTTCTTCCTTCATGGATAGTGTAAATGAGTTTTAATGTATTATTTCACCAAGACCTTGGAGAGGCTTCTTCACGGCCTGTAAAAATTAATGTGTACTGACTCCCTGTGTGCTCAGGAACTTGTGCATGTTGGAGATTGTGTTTATCTGTTGTTACTGCTAATTCTAACAAAGATATGACATATGGTGTAGCACTTGAGATTACTGACACTGCCTTGCCTAACTGCCAATTACCAAGTAGTATATAAGGGGGGAAACTGTTACTGTGCTATGAATTTATAAAATCCCTTTCAAACGATAGGGTGTTAAATGACTTCTCTGATGTGTTTAGCGGGATACTTGATCAAGGGTGTTGGCTGAGCAGCATCTGTGCTGTCTGAGTAGAAACAGAAGCTTTGTAGCAGTAAGTCTAGATAAAGTCACGGCTTATCTCTGACAGGCAAATGGTGTCAGACTTACAAAATGACCAAGACTTGCAGATCTTCACCTGCTGCAGGTGGTGCTGCAGGTGGTACTGCAGTTCCCAGTTCTAAGACTGTAATAGCAATAAAACAAATTCTCATCTGGGTAGCTGAAATCTGATTTCCCTCTTCCTGAATAGAGAACAGACCCGCAGTCTTAGCAAAACACAACAAATTTCCAGGGCTGTGAAGCAGATTGAAAATAATTGGGTGGTATTCAGCCCTATTGGAAGTGGATCTAATTGTAAAAGTTTAATAACTGTGCAGTGAAATACTGTGCTGATTTGTAACAATATCCTTTGATTTCCTGTGTTTATGCTTCCCATAAGAGGAAATTTCTTTGCACTCATTAACATAATACACAAAGGTAGGCTTTTCTGTGGCTAAACAGGCCAAATAGAAATTGGTTGACCACTGTTTCAAGAATTAATACTAACATACCGGTCACATAGTTCATAGAATCATGTAATGGTTTGGGTTGGAAGGGACCTTAAAGAGCATCTAGTTCTAATTGACTTGCCATAGGCAGGGACAGTTTCCACTAGACTCAAATTGCCACCCAATCTGGCTTTGAACACTTCCAGGGATGGGACATCCACAACTTCTTAGGAAAACCTGTTCTAGTACCTCACCACTCTCATAGTGAATTCCTTATAATCTTAGAGTGATTGAATGGATTCTCTACCAGACAAACGCTGAACAACTGTACCTTGTGGGTTGCAGTGGAGATGAAGGACACTTACTAGGCTGAAGAGGGTTGAGGGAATTTTTTGGTACTGTAAGGGTGTTTGTTTCTTTTGGGGATTTTTTGGTGTCTGTTTTTTTTCCTTGGGAAAAACAATAATTTTGAGTAGATATTTTTCCAGAAATTGATTTCACATGACTAAGATTTTTTTGCTCATATTTTGAGGTTTGTGCTTTAAACAATTAAGATCAGGGTCATTTTGTAGACATAAATATATATATATATTTAAAAAAGTATGAGAAAACAGTACACATCAAGCTAGAAAAACTAATAAGTTGCTTCCCAGTGGTTTATTTCAATGGGGAAAAAAAGATCAGAAATCCAGATACTTGGTCACATTTTATCCCATTTAAACTTACCACTGAATCTTAAAATCACAGAGAGGACCTCTGCAAGCTGTCAGGTCCAACCCCCCTGCTCAAGGAGTGTCATGTACAGTAGGTTACCTAGGACCATATCTATTTGGCTTTTGAATATCTCCAAGGATAAAGGCTGCGTCACTTCTCAGGTCAAAAATGTAACACACAAATACCTTTAAGGTACTCCTTGGCTGAACAGGTGCTGAAAGGCACATAGTTGTTGAGATGATTTCTATGAGTTGCATGGAAAAACATTTTATTAAAAATTCTACTTTCCCAGTAACAACTTCTTAGAATTGATTGCAGTGAGGACTTTTTGTTTATTCCAATGTTGTTGCCTTAAGATGGCTCTACTTTACAGTGTATTGTAAAAGAATTCCCTGGGAGAGCACACCCTTTATAGCACATCTGAGTAATGAAAAAAAGAGGGGAAGTTATGCCTAGAAAATGTAAACTGTCTCAATTTACCTTGCAATTCACAAAAAAAAATTGAGTTTGATGTGTAAGATATCAATTAAAAATTTATTAAAATCACTATTTGGTGTCTTCATGTACTGAATCTTAATGTAATCCACTTATACATGATCAAATAACTTCTGAAAATATCAGACTGCTCTTAAGCCCTATTCTTTCCCCTCCTCCAACAGATACTGAAAAATACATGGTAGAAACAGATACATCTAAGACATAAAAAAAAATATTGAACATCAAACAGTACTAAGGACTGAAATATTTACTTAGAAGCCTGTCCAAAGAGGAGAACTGCCTCCAAGAGATAATTCAAATATATCTATTTGTTTTGAAGTGAAAAGTGAATGTGTTCTTTAAATTTATGAACTTTTCTGTTGTAATGAGCATATTTCCAAACAGACATATTTAGCAAAAAGTTACTTGCTAACCTTTAAACGTGATTCTATGCCTTTGGACTTATTAATTTTTCATTGTTTTTTCTTTTAAGGAATCATACTGGAAAAGTGACTCATATGCAAGATAGGAACTCTTGAAAAGTAAGAGAAAAATGAAGGTCCCTATTCTCAAATTTAACAGAGTTATGAAAGAAAACCCTTTTGATGCAATATCTAGTCTGTTGAGGTTTTTTTCTTTCCTTGAGTATAAACAGGGTGGCATCTTCTGTGTTTGTAAGATCTTAAGAAAATATTAAATACTTGAGTATTCCTATACTGCTTTGTTTCATACTTTGTTCTTGTCTATTTTTCTTTAGTCTGTTTAGTGTGCTGGCATTTTCCCTACAACCTTCTGTCTACCCTACAGCACTTCTAGCAGCAGATCTATTTTCATAAATCACTTTGAGAGAAGCCAACATTCATAAAGAAAATATATGTTGATTCCTGCACATTCCTGACATCTAAAGGAAAGTTAAAATAAAGGCCACAGTAAAATTCCAGTGCAATTCATACCGTGCTTCGTTTGTGTTCTATGGATGTGCAGTTTTTCCTTTAGATTAGAATATTATTCTGATTTTAATGGAGTTTTTGTTTGTGAAATAAGATGGTAATGAAATGAAACACAACTAGGTTCCAGTCCTGAAATCCATTCTCGCTTTTTCATAAAGGCAAAGCTTTCACTGATGTCAATGACAGTTTTGCCTGAGTCTGAATTGCAGGATTGGGCTGATAGTGTCTTACTTAATGAATTTCAAAGAGGAAATTTCATTTCATGACCAGAGCAGATCATTTTGGAGTGTCTTTCACAGGCAGTGGAAATGCTTCTTGTGACTATGTTTTTGTTTTCCTTTTGTTTTCATGCTCCCTTAAAGCTATTTTTCCCTGGGATATGGTAGTCTAACAAATGAGCAGAGTATTTTACTTGCAAGGATAGTAATGAGATTAATGTAAGAGCATTTTAAAGTCTTACTGAAAGATGCATGGATTTTCTTTTTTTTTTATTTTGGTAGTGGGACTGAAAAAGGTTTTGCTGCCGCATCCTTTATTTGTTTTTTTTTTTTTTTCCTGTAGAAGTTTGCTTTGCTCCTTGGTAACTGCAAGGTTTATTTAAGTAAAATAGAAAAAACCTCTCACACATTTGAATCTTCTTAAGATGGGTTCACAGTCACAGATATTTAGCAAGGAGGAGGCTCAGAAGAAAGAAGAGGGAGTTTCAGAGTCCATAGTAAACAAGGAAAGAAGTGTGTGTGGAATAGGGATTGATGTTAGGTTTTTTTCTTCTGCATTTGCTTTGACAAGAGAACTTGCTACCTGTTCAGCCTAATTTGCATTAGCTTGCAACTAATGCCATTTTTGGAAGTAACAAATGCAACCAGTCCTAACCTAAAGTCAGGCCTTAGCGTGTGGGGATTGATAAAGTACTTATCTGCTATGTAGAACTTATGATGCTACTTTGTATGTTTTAGGGATTACGGTTTGGGGTTTGGTTTTTTTAAGCCACAGGCAGTCTTTGTACATGAAGGTCTTTACCAAGCTTTGCAAATGACCTTAAACTAAGGTTGCCTATTGCTGAAGTGAGGCCACTCAGCCACAGGCTGTTTCATAGATGAGACTACGTACTAGTATGCAATCTATTGCTGATTTTGGACTTAAACTGTAATGACTAGCACTCCCTCTTGGCTACACACAGAATTATGTGAACAGCACAATGGAAAACAGATTTTTATTCTTTATTTAGATTACCGTTTGCATCTGTTTAATTTTTGCCCCTCACACAATTGCTTAATATGTGAACATTTTAAATGGTCCTGGATTAGAACTATGATATTTTGTTTACTGGACCTGGCTTTTGTAAAAATTAATTGTTAGAAAACATGCATTCAAAGTAATTTCTCAGAAATATTTTGTGAGGTGTTTAAATTGCTCTGTTTTACAAACCCTGTAAATGGAGAGGTTTATAACAGCAAACTTACTGAACTGAACCCTGTCTTCATTTGAAACTTATTTTCTTGCTTTTTCCATGCTAGTTGCACCTTGTGTGGAAAAGTCAGGGCACTAAGGAGCTGAAACCACATTTTTCAAAAAGGTTGAAAAACAGGTGATATAGGAGAGGTGGATCAGGATTGTAGCAAACATTCCTCATCATGACCTGATCCGTATTAGGCAATATAGTCTAAATATGTGGCTATTTCTCACTATAGGATGGATCCTTTTTCCTTGTGGGAGTCAGTGCAGTAGGTGTTGCTTTCTGTGCCTCTTTCCTGTGAAGGGGGAATATCTTTGACATGCTGTCATAATTTTAGCAATGAATTTCTCTGTTGTAGCTGCAGTATTGGAAGAGGAACATGAGAGGTCCTTCTACTCAGCATAGCCTAGTCTAGGGCTAAGTGGTGGTGACACATCCCTTTGGTCTGGAAAGGGGAGCAGGGAGAGTAAATACACTATTAGTTCAAAATCTGGGGAGGTTTATTCCTCTTTATGGAGACACCTTCCATCTTGAATACTGACCTAACTATTCAAAAACTTAAACAAAAAAAATCCCAAACCAACAACAAATTTCAGGAAGAAAAAATAACAACAATTTATATGGCTAGAGGAGCTGTCTGGCCTCATGGCCTCCTGTTAGCTCTTTTGATAGTGTATCAAGAAGAGGAGGTGAATACCAAAATGCACCAGACTGGAGCAATGGTAGCACACTCTGTTCCTGCAGCAAGATGAGGGATGCAATCTGAGCACTAATGATTGAGGTTATATGTGGTCAGGGAGCATATACTTCAGATAAGAGTAATCAAGTTGTAGGGCATGTAATTTAAACCAAATACTTTTGTATTTTAGATGCCAGGGCTAGCAATAGATGCTCAGAGCCTGGAGAAGGGTACATAGGTCATTAGGAGGACACCTAAAGGACTGCACCAAGGAATGCCAGCTACTCCAGTCGCCCCACTTCACTGGGGTCCCGGCTTAAATGCTTCTATGCTATCACATGCAGTATGGGGAACAAACAGGAGAAACAAGATACGCACATGTCTGCAGGGCTGTGACCTTATTAGCATAAAGAAACACAGTGGGATGACTTCTATGACTGGAGTGTTGAAATGGAAGAATACAGGCTCTCTAGGAAGGATAGGCAGGGGAGACAGGGAGGGGGTGTTGCCTTCTATATCAATGACCATCTGGAGTGCATTGACCTCCACCCAAGGACGGATGAGGAGTTGACCAAGAGCTTATGAGTTGGGATTAAAAGGAGGGGCAGGTACGGGTGACATTATAGTGGGGAGAGTCTGCTACAGGCCACTGGACCAGGGACACCAAGCTTTTGAGGCCCTCTATGAACAAATAGGAGCAGCTTCACTTTCACAAGCTCTGGTCCTCATGAGGGACTTCAACCACCCTGATATCTGCTGAGGGGACAACGCAGCAGGGCATAAGCAAACCCAGTTCCTGGAATGCATTGATGACCATTTCCTTCTCCAAGTGATAGAGGTGCCAACAAAGAAGTGTGCTACACTTACATGGACCAACAAGGAGAGGCTGGTGTGAAGCTCAAGGGCAGCCTAGGTTTCAGTGCCCATGAAGCAGTGAAGTTCGAGATTCTTGGGACAATGAGGAGGGTGAGAAGCAAGCTCACTACCTGCACTTTGGGAGAGAAGACTTTGGCCTCTTCAAGAATCTCCTTGGTAGAGTACCATGGGATAGAGCCCTAGAGGGAAGAGGGGCCCAGGAGATCTGGATGATCCTCAAGGGTTATCTCCTCCAGGCTCAAGAAAAATGCATCCCTAGAAAGGCAAAATCAGAGAAGAATGCCAGGAGGCCTGCATGAAAGAACAAGTAGCTCATGGACGAACTTAAACATAAACAGGTAGATTAGAGGGTAGAATTGGTAACAAGTAGCCTGGGAAGAATACAGAGAAATCATTCAAACAGCCAGGGATCTGGTTAGCAAACCTAAAGCACTGACAGAAGTAAATCCAGCAAAGGACATCAAGAGTGCCAAAAAAGCTTCTTTAGATATAGAAAGACTAGGAAAAATGTGGGTTCTCTCAGGAAGGATGCAGAAATCGTGGTTACCCAGGACATGGAGAAAGCTGAGGTAATCGATGACTTTTTTTGCCTCGGTCTTCACCAGCCACTGTTAGAGCCATAGCACCCAAGTTGCAGAAGCTGAAAACAGGGATTGGGAGAATGAAGTACCACCCGCTGTAGGAGAAGACTGGGATCATCTGAGCAACCTGAAGGTACACAGGTCCGTGAGTCCTGATGAGATATATTCATAGGTCCTGAAAGAACTGGCTGAGGAAGTAGCTAAACCAATATCCATCATATTTCAGTCATGGCAGTCTGGTGAAGTTCTCACTGACTGGAAAAGGGAAAACATGACCCACGCTTTTAGAAAGGAAGATAAGCAAGACCTAGGGAACTACAGGTTGATCACTCTCACCTCAGTGTCTGGTAAGATCATGAAGCAGATCCTCCTGGACACTATGCTAAGGCACATGAAAAATCAGGAGGCGATTGGTGAAAGCCAAAATGGCTTCCTTAGGAGGAAATTATGCCTTATAAATTTGTTGGCTGTCTATGATGGAGCTACAGCAGTGGTAGATGATGGAAAGGCAACAGATGTCATCTATCTGGACTTGTACAAAGCATTTGATGCTTTTCCGCAAGATATCCTTCTCTCTGAACCAGGGAGACATGGATTTGATGGATGGACCATTTGGTGAATAAGGAATTGGCTGGATGGTTCTACTCAGAGCTCCAGTAAATAGCTCAACGTCCAAGTGAAAAGCAGTGACAAGTGGCATTCCTCAGGAGTCAGTATTGGGATGGTGTGTGAGTCGACACAGGCAGGTAGCAGGAACAACCCCAAAACCATGGCTGAAACACAAAGAGTAAATTTATTTCATCATCTTGTTAAGCTGAGGATCCCAAAGCAACACCCTGGTGGAGACACACAAGCAGGAACACAGGCATCACTAAGCTCAATCCATTCTAGCAGGTGGCAGGCTTCCTGTTTGCACCCTTTTATCAAGGGTCTGTGATGGTGTAGTTTACCACCATGCTGTGATCTCCTCTGTGTTTGTTATGATCTCTGAGCTTTTATCTTCTCTCCCCGAAAACAGGGAGCTCAAGCATGTCCATGAGAGTGCCTCTAAGACTCTTAAAACACCTGTGTTGTGTCTACACAGAAATTCCACTTCTCAAAACAGACAGAGGATAAACAACCATAATAGTAGGGGTATAATATATGGGGTTTCCTACACTGTTATTCTCCAGACCTTGGCATTCCTAGCTGCAACCCTGAGATTCGCTCAGTTGGTTAGAGCATGGTGCTAATATCACCAAGGTGGTGGGTTTGATCCCTATATGGGTCATTCACTTTAAAGCTGGATGTGATGATCATTGTGGGTCCCTTGCAACTCAGAATATTTTATGTTTCCTTCTTTGCCATTCTTCCACTTATAACCCTTTCTCCCAACAAATGAATACTTTTTAACATCTTTGTTGGTGACATGGACAGTTTGAGCACACCCTCAGCAAATTTGCTGACAACACCAAGCTGTGTGGTGTGATTGACATGCTGAAGGAAGGGATACCATCCAGAGGGACCTTGACAGTCTTGAGAGGTGGGCCGCTGGGAACCTCATGAAGTTCAACAAGGCCAAGTGCAGAGTCCTGCACCTGGGTTGGGGCAATCACAAGCACAAGGACAGGTTGGGAGGAGAATGGATCAAGACTAGCCCTGAGGAGAGGGACTTGGGGGTGTTTTTTGATGAAAAATTCAATATGACTAGACAGTGTGCACTTGCAGCCTGGAAGGCCAACTGTGTTCTGGGCTGCATCAAAAGAGACATGACCAAGGGTCATGGTCAAAGGAGGTGATTCTTCCACTCTGCTCTGCTCTCGTGGGCATCTGAATTTACTCATTTGTCAAAAAACGCAAATAACATTATTGTGACTACGGTTATCTGTGCATATAAAGGGAAAAATGCAAACCCCACTTTTTCTTGCAGAAACATTAAGCGTAAGAGGCTGGTATTAAGTGAACTAATATTCCAGACTTCCAACGTCAGCAGAATTTGTGTTGTTTTAGCTGGAGGAAATAGTCCAGTAAAATCACATCAGGATCTACTAATTTTTCTTGGTTTAATTCAAGCATAATGTTCTTAAAAGATCTGAAGTAGTATATCGTTGACTGAAACACCAGTTACAATTTTATGTCTTAAGTGCCAAAAGTCTGCTTTGTACAATGAATCATTGGAGAGGAGGAGAGGTAACGCAGGCACATGGTGTGACTCTTGGGGATGGTCCTGTGCTGGGCTAAGGGTCAGACTCGATGATCCTTGTGAGTCCCTTCCAACTCGGCATATTCTGTGATTCTGTAAGAGAGCTAGGAATTCACTTTAAAAAAAATTCATAGTGATGGAAAATATCATACCTGTGTTGTGGCAGCTGGATTCCAGAACACCCACATTTTTCAGAGTTCTGCAAGTTCAACACAATCAGTGCTCAGTCTGATGGAGCTTAAATACCATGCAAGTTCTGTTCCTTGTTTGAAAACTGAACTGCCTTTGTGGTGGGACCAGTGAAATATCTCATGTCAGTAGTGGTTTGGCTTTGCTAGCTGACATCTTTTGTATTGCTGCTGATGCCTTAAACCCCTAATGTCTTTTTATTTTTCTAATTTTGTAAGCCTTACAAGTTTTATAGGTAATAGAAGTAGATTTTAGAAATAAACCCCTTTCTCCCTCCTCCCCGTAGTATCCCTTAGTTTATACATTCCTTAATCCTTTCACCCCATTCCATACCCCCCCTATCACCCTACCCCCATATCTAGTAGAAAATGTTTAGTCTTTTAGTCAAGGCAAACCTGTCTTGTTTGGAGAACGCTTGTATCTTGGCCTAAACCGCAGGACAGAGTCAAAGAACTGGGTCACCCCGCTCTCTGTACGCTGAAGATGATGAAGATGATGAAGAGGGGGTCCCAAAAAGCACCCCAGACCCAATTCCGAGAAGTGGGCCAGGGGGTGGACCAGGCCAAAAGTTAGAGGATGGACACACTTGGGATTGGCCAGATATTGCTATAAATGTAACATCTTGGGCACAGCCCGGGGCGCGTCGTGTAACATCTCTTTGCCTTGGCATAATTAAACCCTTTCTTATCTCACCCCAGCTTACGGCTCCTAGATTTTTTTCGTAGCACCAGCTCAGCAGGCATCACTGCTGTTAAACTATTCCAGGCTCTTGAGAATTGTTAAGTGCACAGTGACAAATAACTTACCCAATTCAAGTATATTAAGAACTTACTGAGTTGTTAAGTTTTTATGCAGCTGTCTGGATTAGATTTTCATTACTCTGTAAGGGTCTCTGGAAAGTCCTTTTATATTGAATCTGATCCCCAGTTAATGTTCCTCAGCAATCTTCACTTTATTCTGAGTGTTTTACTTTTGGGAATTCTTCAATTGCATGTTAATATGCAAACACATAGGTGGTCTTTGATAACCTTATTTGCCCACGTTGTGGGTATTTCTACTGCTAACAGCTATGAACATTTGCTTTTGGTAAGCAAGGCTAAAAAATCAACAGTTGAATAATGAAAAAAATATTCCAACTAAGGAGCTTAATGTCTAACTTGACTACAGTAGTTCACACACACACAAAAAAATTAGGCAGTGTTAATTTTGGAATCAAAACCTGGTTTAGATACTCTGGAAACAGGTATAGACAGAGTTAAGGTGTAAATGATCCTAAAAGGCTATTGCTGCTCTGGCATACTAATATGTTATGTTTGTATTTAGCAGATTTAGAGCAGCAAGTACACCTGCAAGTGATGCAACATGGAACACTCTTGGACTTTATTTGAAACACTGATTTTTAGAATCTTTCAAACTGTTGTTTCTATAAATATATCATTTATAACAGCCTGGATGTTTAAGTGCCTTTGGATTTGTGAAGAGATAAGTGGCTGTGTCATAATGAATACATTTCTACAGTTTGTTCTTACACTGATGATAATCCTTGAAATCGTAGAAATAATTGGAATGGATACAATGACAAGGGGAGAATATTTCTTTTCTTTCCTCTTTGTGTTGCTAGAGGAATGACAACTTTATTTTCACTCTCTTTTTATGGCATTGTGTTGCCTTGCTCGAATATAAGTATTTGCTTTAAAGGAAGCTTTAAGATAGGAGAAAGTTGTGTGTACTGATTTTCTTAAACTATTCCTTCTGCCAGACTTTGATATAGGTCCTACTCTATTTGCATTTTTATATAAATATTATGATGAGTATGTAAACTTAATATACTGAATGTTTCTGTATACTACCTTTTTTTCCCCAGATAATCCTGGTTAATGGTAATTCAGCCAAACAGTTCTTTGCCAGGACAAGTTTCCAAAAAGGAACCCAGATATTACAAAATAAAGGTATCAGTATTGCTGAATGAAGTAGAAATATTTGAACTTTCAGAGTAATTTGAATACATGCTTTGGGAAAGAGTTACTTTCTGTCAATCAAAGGAGGACTAGTTATTGTGATCAAGTAGTTTGGATGCTGGGATTGATGTTTATGCTAAAGGAAGCATGCACTCACACATTTATTTTTTTTAAATAAAAACCCCTATAACTGAATATGTGAGATCAATATCTTAGTTTAGATGAGATGTGTGTTTATATCACTAACTTGATGTGGAATTCTGTCCACCCTACAATTAAATACTTGTTGCCAAGATACTAGCATTTAACTTCCACTCAGAATAAAAGGCCTTTTAGTTTCAAAAATTTCTTTTTAAAAGATCATATAAATACTTCTTGCTTCTTTTAAATCACATTCATTTTAAATAGGAGTTTTACTCATAATTTCATGGGTTTGTGAGGTGAAGATTTGTGTGCTGTCCCCATAGGATAGAGATCTGGATGAGAGTGGCATTACAGCTGAGATGTCCCAGAGAGACCTTAAGCATAAGGTGTTGTGGAAGCAGGCGAGAAATGAATCATAAAATGATCCTGCAGATAGAAAAGGTTATGGAACATTTAAAATTTCATAGTGTTTTAATGTAACAAATGGAACTGAAAAGATTTACAAAGAGTAATTTTGTAATCTGGATGTAAGATCTATTACTTTGAATTAAGCAGAATATATTTCTAAACAAATTAATAAATAATCTCAGCAACATTTTTTACTAAAAGCAAAGTTTGCTTCTGCCAGGCAACTTTATTTGTGCTGAAGCTCTTCTGGCTGTCGTTGCTTGCAGAAGTGATTGTACAAGACTAACTCTTGTGGCTACCGTGTTCAACACTAGCAAGGTTGGGAGAACTTGTCTTGCCAACTGCAACCTGACCTTTTGACAAGTGCTTTGTGGTTTTGGTTCGTTGGTTTGGGTTTGTTGGTTTGTTTGTTGTCTACCACTACTATATTTTCTCCTATTAAATACTAACAGAGTATTCAAAGTATTTATTAATATGTGTTTATCTCAACAGAACCTTCAGGTATACTCCTTAAGAACTGAAAATACTATAAAAACAACCAGCAGATTTTTTTCTTCACTGTTACGTGGTTTCAGGGTACAAATAACTCCTTGTGGGAACAAATTTCTGGCTAGAAAATTCATTACCTATTTTCTATTACTAGCCTTGAACTTTTTATAAAATAAGCAAGTTATACCTTACAGTAAAGTAGGAAATTATGAATTTATTTGTATTTATTTTTATTTGTATTTGTCAAAATAGTCTGAAGTGCCTAACAACAGCCCAGTAAACTTCTGTGGTATGGATTATTAAATGTAGCTTGCATGTCAGTTTGACAATTTCATGTTCTCTCTGTGTTGCCTTTGATCAAATCTCTTACTAAGGGAGAATAGGGAATTTTATAGATTGTACCAGGGCAGGTGAAAAATGAGCATGCTTGCCACCAGGTCTTTCTCCAGCTCTTTGCTGTAGCTCTATAATTACAAAACCAGAAGTTACTTCAGTTCTAAGTGGTATACAACTAGCTATGGAAATATATCCCTTACTATTTATCAAAATCCAGAATGGTTTTTTAAGGCTGCTACAAACTTCATGTGTAACTCTTTGCAATCCTTCTATGATATATAGTCCAATGGAATAAATGAAGATGACTGTTTATTTTCAGAACATGTCACATATTTAACTCTTAGCCACATGCAGAATCTACTAAATCACTCACATTTTACACAACAAGAAAGAAGTTGGTTTTTTTCCTACTGTGTTACGCTTCAAAAAACTGCACGTACTCACTACTTTCTGGAGAGTTCTTGAGCTTGATATTCTTCCTGACAAAGTTTTAGTATGATACGAATTTAAGATGGACATATTGCATCAAGGTATTTCTGTGTTTGAGCCCCAAATATTAACATTGTGTCGGCTGTCTTGCAGCACTGTAAAGCTTTGTGCTAAGCAGCAGTGTTCGGCAAGTAATTAGTTTTTAAAAATTCTTTTTATGGAGAATGTTTGAAGTGTTTTGTATGCAAGGAAGAATGAAACATTCTGGCCAACACTTTGGCTTAGATTTGCTTTTATTGATTTTGTGGGTCATGTAAATAACTTTTTGAATAAATGCTGGATTAGGTGAATTTTTAGTTGGCCAGTTTTGGTCCTGTACCCTGGATGTTGCAGTGGAGTGCACAAATAAAGAAGATACAGAAAACAATAGTTTTCTGCTTTCAGTAGAGCCCACTATCTAAAAGCTAGCCACAATAAATATGAGCATGGATCAGACAAATTTATTGTCAGAATGAATCATGTCTTAATTACATCTTAATAGCTGATGTTAAACCTGTTAACACTTAGGTCCCTGAAATTTCAAAACTTTATTATGAAAAATAATACAGCATCTCTAGTAAAATGAAGTTTTAATACACTTTTTTGCTTACACAATCAGTTCTTTCTCAGTCTTCTCAATGCTGAGTGACTAGTGAAGAATTTTAGAAGCTATAAATTGAAAATGTTGGCTTTTTAAGGCAGATTACTCATGAGTGGGCTTAATATTATACAGGACAAACAACTTCTCTGTATAGACTTTGAGTGTGGGGAAGGAAATTATTTCCAGGCAAACATTACATAAATAACAATGTTATTTTCTGGCATTTATGGCTCAGTAAAAATGACTCAAAGTTGGAAACAAACAAGAAAAGCCTTCTTTTCCCCAAGTAGTTGGAGAAAAATTACTTAAGGTGCTACTCAGTGCTGATTACAACTCTAAGAATTTGTGATAGCATTGATAGATCAGTATTTGGTTTTGTAGGCAACACTGGGAATTGAAGATGGAATGTATAAGACAGCAATCAATCACATACTTTGGCCTACATATCTGGCTTGCATATGTCATCTCTTCCCTTCCTTAAGTGAGACCTCTCTCCCCGCTGCAAGATTCTGACCCTAAACCCCAAGGAACTGATAAGAAACGGAGAACATGGCATTTCTGGAAACATTTTTCCAGAATATTTTCATGGTGAAAGTAACCTGTTATAAAAATGAATAGGTTTAGATACAAGGAGTTTAATTCTTTTTACTCTGCCTTTATTCTTAGTATACGCTTGATGAAAAATCTTTCACTGTTTTTCAGATAATCTCACCTAGCACTGTAAACTCTCTTTTGTTACTAAAATTCACAAACTGAACTTTACACCTACAGATATATCCAAACTGTGTATAGTTTATATTGAGATATAAAAGTCTTAAACTTATCTATGCTTGAAAGTTTTTAACACAATCACCTCAGAGCTTTGACTTACAGTCATGTATAAAATATCACTGCCTTTTACAATGCAGTTGCAGAATCTGTCATATTTTATCGCCACTTGTGCTACAATAGTTCAGAATGATTCAGGTTTATTCTCTGTTCTGAATTTATTCACTTGAGTGATATCTGACATGTAATTGAAATGAATGTAATAATCTATATGGTTTGTGAAGTCATCATTGTGTTTGTAAATGACAATGTTGAAACTCTTTTTATAAGCCTTCAACTGTTTTTCACCAAACACAATATTCTCAATTAGAAGGTTTATTGTTAAACACTTCATTTGTTAAACAATACTCTGTTGGGGCCGGGGGAGGGTGTCTACTTTCAGCATGTTAGGAGTATAAGAGGTCAAATCCAGAAAGGATTTAGGGTCTGAAGTTCCTCTTCAGGTCAAGCTTTGACTTGAAAATTCACTTGGTGGTGTTTGCATCTATCAGTAAAACTATCCTATGGTCTTCTAAAAATACACAGAAATGCTTAATCTCTGCTGAGATGAGCAGCCCTGATTCTTGGTGTGCAGAGTGTTGTGGGCTTTTTGGAATTTTTGTGGAATTGTTATTGTTTTTTGAAGGTTTCTTTGGTTTTTAATGAGAGCAGTTTCCTCCACCTAAGCCTTTGTCCCAGCATTTACAAATGTCACTTGGGACATAAGAAACCATTTTTAGTTCTGCCTTATTTCTATTTGTTTGTTTCAACCTTTGTTTGCTTAATTTTGTGTAAGACTAACAAAAGTGAGTATAACAGTAGTAAGGGAAATATTAGGTTTTCAGATGTACATAAGTAAGCTAGGATGTCTTAATCATTTTGGCCTATTAAAATTCTGGTTGCAGACACAGATGACAGCTAGAAATTGTAGGATTACTACTGTGGGAGGTGACACTCATCTCCCGCCTAACCTCCTGTCTTATTATTTATTGCATGAAATAAAGTTACTCTTAACATGATAGACATATTGGATGAAATGAAAGGGCGATGAAGGGAAAACACAAATGTAAATTTTTGAAGGAATTCTTTGTGCAATGGAAAAAACCTTCCTCTTTAAAACGTACCACAACACAGGAATTAACTATTTTGATGGGCTAAATGTGTTTCCCTAGACTAAAGCTACAGAAAATATTTAATAGGGCAATATAATAGTTATGCAGTTTACCTTCATAAACTTCTTTTTTTAGCAGGACAAGTATCAGGGAAAAAAGAATAATGTGATAAGACCACAACTTCCTTTCATGAAACTGTTTCATAGCTCTAGTCATGTGAGATTCATCTTACTCCTCACCTGCGTCCTCACACATCTATGTCTGACCATGTCTTTTATACACCTTCCAAATTCTAATAATATTTCTCATCTTCCTTATGTTCATGGCAATATCAATATTTTAAACAAATATGGATGTTTTTGTTGCCCTAAATTTTGCTTTCTGGTATGAAGTGTGGTCTATTGCTTATCTACTACTTGTCTACTGCTGCCTTCTGTCTCTTTGACAGACATTTAACCTTAAAATATGGATTGGAATTTCATTATATTACTACTGCTAAGGGTTTAGTAAGAATAAAGAGAGATGGATTGATATTATTCTAAACTGAGGAGGGGTTGGACAACTGGACAACTTTTGCAAGACCAACCAGTAACTGACTCATGCACCCCTTGGAAGAGTAAAGGAGAACTTCCCTGGTGACACTTGTAAGCTCCTATATTCTCCTCACTTCACATTTGGCTTCTCTCCTTAACCTCATGTCAATGCCACACCAAGTGTCCATTCTTAGCTCTCTCCTTTCAGGATTCTCAGTTAGTGTTGTTTGGTTGGGTTTATTTTCTTTGTTTTTTGTTTGGTTGGTTGATTTGGGGGGTTTGGTTTTATTTGTTTGTTTTTGTTTTGTTTTGTTTTTCCCGTGGAGATGTCAGTCTTTGCACAAGATATTAGCTTTTCCATTTATGAGGTTATTTCTTTCTTGCTTCTCTGTACATGTCAAGAATGTCAAGAATTTTTACGTAAATGAGTTGATGTGGTTCTATGTCTTAAAAAAAGGTCTGTGTTAGCTTCCAGGATGGCAAAATATGTTTGATTACAAAGCTGCCAACACAGTCTTTTTAAAGTATATTTTTTAAAGTAAAGATATAAATATTAAATAAACTTCATATTTCTAGAATCAACTTACACGTAGTGGAGACTTGCATTATGAGCAATTGTGCTAATCAGAGTCTTTCATGGAAAAACTGAAATTTAGCAATATGTTTAACAGTGTTATTTGTTATGAAATTACACTGTAGTTTGACATCTTGTGTCAAAACAAGAAGAATTCAAAAATATTGTTGGTTCTGTTACATATAACTAATTATAGATTGAGTAATAGTATTGAAATGGTGAAACTGGATGGAAGTATAAAGCTTCTACATACTACCTAATACTGAGTTTTAGTCTATTTAAGAAGCTAATAAGGGAAAAGAGAAGCAGATGAAAAATTGATTGACTTGATAGTAGTTTTTTATGCTCCAAATGTATTTATTTGGAAAATATATACTCTAATAACGAAAAATGTGAAAGTTAGTGTGACAAACTAAGGTACTTTTTTTCATGTTACATGGTCTGCTCTGATTTTTTGCAAGACAGCTACAGGTAGATACCTCCATGGAGCTTGATTCTTCGTTAATGGGAACTACAATGCAACAAAGATAAAATACATTGATTCTGTTCTAGCTTGTGGAATAGGTTTCAGCATAAACACCTCAAGATTTTAAAATTACTTTTTAAAAATCATTTTAAACCTGTTCTTGGTGGTTGTGTTTGAAAGAAATTAGGTCTAATTTCTTGGCATAAAATTCATAAAAAAGATATCTCCAATAAAAATCTTATCTCACAATGCATAATAAAAATGTACTTAATATCTGATGTGCATACCATATCTAAAAATCAATATATATTATATAGGGGAAAAAAGGAATTTATGTGTGTAAATAGGAGAGTATTTTTGCTTTTGCCAATACTTGCATCTAGCAGGAATTCCTTGTAAACTTTTCTGGAGTTTCTTTTCAATGTTAGTTTGGCATTTGCATGTCAGGGTGTTGTGCATCATCTTAGGTATAGGTTTTTGGTGTTTCCTTTTACAATGTTGTTTCTCAATCCATCTTTTACATTCCTACTACAGAGTATCCCCTTTTTTGCTTATACATTGCCAGTGGGAATGTTTTAGGACTGGAATGACCAGACGTGACAGCAATATTAATAACCTGAAATAACACTTATGAGAGACTCTGTATCCTGGCAGCATGTGTGGGTTGATGCAATATTGCAGATAGTGTTATAAAGTTAAAACTTTAACCTTTTTTCACAGGTAAAACTAAAAAATGAAGTTTGACTCCAGCTTAACTGAACTCCCTGGGTTTGGGGGTTTTGTGTTGTTATTTCCAAATACACCTATATGTGTACTTGGAAACTTTATCCGACTTCCAGTTACTTGGAGTCAGAATCTTATGAACTGAGGGTGAGATCATGAGGTTAGTGTCAGTGTGTGCTAGCGAAGATTTTTCTAGAGGGCTTTGGACAATCTGACCTCTTAAGATGAATGTTTCCAGTCTCCTATTTCTTTGGAGATTTAATTTACTTTTTTTTCTCCATACCTTCTTGGACAATGATCTTCAAGTCTATAAATTTGTAAAGATTTATAAAGATCTTAACAGATTTTTTTTTTAACTTTACATCATTAACTGCCACGGCCCGAGGGGTAAAGGGAATGGGGACGCGGCACTGCAAAT
>NW_020897700.1:12141630-12148003 GCF_003984885.1 Neopelma chrysocephalum | reverse complement strand
TCTCAATATGAGAGACCTTCAACTGTGCCCCACGTTGGGCGCCACTTTTACACGTCTGTGCTGGATGTGATATCAGAATTGAAGAAATAGCTGAATAGACCTCAGAAGGAGATTAGATATGAATTTGCAACTATGCATATTGTTTGACTGTTCAGGAAGAAAAGTTTACTTCCTGCTCCATGTGGGGCTTTTAGAAAGTAGTCTGAAGTATCAGTAACAGCAGACTAGAAGTTTTAAGTAATTCAGTTATACGTGCAATAAAGTGAAAATCAGTACTCTGTATAAAAAAAAAAGCTCTTTGAATTTGGGATGTTTCACTAGTAAATTCATCTTTTCTTGCATAAATCGTTACCATAGGTATCTTAAATGAAAATTAAAGTATCATTTAGGGCTAACGATTTAAGTCTCTCCCTAGTCTGACTTACCTTTGTAGTTTTTGAAGGCAAAGGAGCAGTAGACTTTGTGCAAGCAACACTATCTTGCTCTATCTGGAACATGCCCAGAGCAAGGATGTCCTAGCATAAATTTTTCCTTGCCTTGTTGTTAGCTAGTCTGGCTGTGAGACTGGGTTTCACAGTGCAAAGCTAAAAACAAAACCTTTTTCTTTTGTCTCTCTGAAGTACTTGAGAACATATATTCTGCTGAATTTTGTTGACACAGATATTGACATACTATATTATACTATACTGTTTTTATAACATGTCCTCAAATCTTATTATGCATTTTTGAATAGATGTTTAGCATACTTTCAGAAATTTTGGATATAAAATGTGTACTCTAAAAAATGGTCAAGAATGCTATCAGACCATCTTCTAATAGAAAAAAACTGATATAACTGTTTACAAAGATGTGAAATTAAACAATGACTTTGTGTTTTTCTGCAACATTTTGATAATAAGGTAACGACGTATCAAAATAAATGTAAAGTGTGCTCAGAAACATTGCGTAAAAGGAAGTGTGTACCCTCATCATACATCCATCTCATAAAGCCAAACCACTGTCTCTTGTACTTTCAAAGCTGGATTTCGATTTAATAAAAAGGTGATCCAAGCTTACTCAAGTACACCACCTTTTGCCAAGGCTAAATGCTTTCTTCATTTAGTTGCATCATCCAAGACACATGCAGACAGATCTCTTCCTCCTTTTCTCCTAAGCTACTTTGGTTTGTCTTATTTCATAACTATTTTTCCAGTGTCACCTTCTAGTTAAACAAAAATCTGGAAGAGGAAGTTGAATATAAAAATTCCTTTTGATACCACACTTGCATAAAATGAGACTTTGTCTAAAACACTTCTTTGATTGTCAGTAACAGGATAAATACTTCATAAACTTCACTGCCTAGTGTAATCTTATGTTCAGCAAAGTAAATGTGTAATTATTCTTAGTTCCTGTGGTATTCAAACATGAATTTTAATGCCACCAAACTGGAGTTTTCAAGTGCAAATATTGTTATAATGAAATATTAGACTCATTTTGTCCTGGTTTTGCATGCTGCTTTAGCAGAAGTGCCACACTTCGTTGCTAGTTCACCAGTTCTGCCTTAGTCATTAGTGTTGAATAATTATGCTCTCAAAGGAAAGAGAACTACTTTACATCTCAGGCTGTTTAGCCACAGTCAACTAGATCTCAAAATTCAAATCTGAATAACTGTCACTTGATTCTTTAATTTTTTCTAATTTTTTTTAACAAAAGGAAATCAAGGAGTGGTGAACATACTTCAGAAATCAAAACATTGTTTCTGTTGAAACAATGTGCATAGAAGTTCAATGAAATCAATTATCTCTAATTCTGGAACCCTTCCTAATGGAAAAAAACCACAAAACCCAGCAAAAAATGTCAAGTCATTATTATTATTATTATTATTATTATATTGCTCTAATTGTGCAGCAATCACCATAACATGAAGTAGGTAGCATCTGATATTTTACTGAGGGGATAAATTATTCACATGTTAACTTAGAGATTTTAACAGGGGGTGTTTTATCTTTAGAAATGTCCTATACTTATTTTCTTCAGAGTTTTGCTGTTGTTCAGTCCCATTTCACGAGCCTAAAAAATATTATATTGGCAAATCTGGGGTCCTGTGCTGAAAGACAGACAATGTGAGTGCTCAGTTGTGGAGGAAAGAAAGGGCCTAGCACATGTGTGGAGGGATCTTTTTCTCTTGCTGTACTTTAAAATCATAGAACATTGTATAAGCTCTTTCGATTTAACAATGAAATGTAGTTTTACTCTCAAGTCTCTCTTGTGGTGGAAAATATATGCTGGGACAGGTGGGTCAGGAGGTACAGATGGGAAATCAATACTGAAGATCTGCCGCTGGCTAAGGTCAAACTATCAGTGTTGGTGGTGATATCCTGGGATAACAGATTTATGAAGATGGGAAAAAAACCAAAAACCTGTGCAAGTGCAGCCAGAGAGGGGAGAGAGACTGTGAGAGCCACAACTCTGCAGACACCAAGGTCAATGAAAAAGGAGGGGTGGAAGAGGTGCCACAGGTACTGGCGCAGAGACTCCACCTGAGATCATGATGAGGCCGGCTGTCCCCCTGCAGCTCATGGAGGTCCACGTTGAAGAAAGTATCCACCTGCAGCCTGTGGAGGACCCCATGCTGTAGCAGATGGATATCTGAAGATGGCTGTGACCCTGTGGGAAGCTGGTGCTGGACCAGTGGACACAAAAAGAGAGAGGAACCTACACTGGAGCGTATTTGCTGGCAGGACTTCTGACCCCAGAGGGAACTCACGCTGGAGCAGTCTGTGAAGAACTGCAGCCAGAAGGAAGGACTCACTTTGGAAGAAACTGGTGGAGTACTGTCTGCTGTAGGTGGGATGCCACACCAGAGCAGAGGAAGAGTGTGAGGAGTCCTTTCCCTTAGGAGAAAGAAGCAGAGAAAACATGTGATGGACTGATAGCAGTCCCCATCCCCTTCCCTCCCTGCACTGCTGAGGGTGAAGGTAGAGAAAACTGGCAGTGAAGTTGAGACTAGAAAGAAGGGAGGAGCAGGGGGAAGGGGTAATACATTAATTTTCTTTAAGTTGAGTCTGTTTTGTCTGTGACAGTAATTGGTGAGTGACCTCTTCCTTGTCTTATCTCAATCCATGAACCTTTCTTTATATTTTCTTTCCCCTGTTCAGGTGAGGAGGGGAGTGACAGAAGGGTTTTCGTGGGTACCTGGTGTCCAGCCAGGGTCAACCCACCACAAGATGTCAAAAACACTTCCTATTTTAAGGTTTTTTTGGATTTTCTTTTATGATTTAGAAATGTTCTTTTTCATTCTTATAGTTTGTTTGTGACATTTAAATGAAAAAATAGAGATCTTTCCAAGATCATATGAAATAGAGATTGTGAATGTCTACCATCAATTGTAAAAGAAAAATTTGCAGCTGACCATGCATATTTTTTGTGACTTTTTTGGTGGTATTTCTACTCCTTTTATGAAATTAGTGTTCAAGTTGGAGCAGCTGCTTTATTACACTTCAACTGGCTTTAGTACTTTTTTATAAGTACTTTAGAAGTGAATTTATATTGCTAGGTCAATTTAAATGGTTTATTGTGGCCTCTGATAATCTACTTATTTGTACCTCTGAAGATTTTGTCTGATCTGTATTCAACTACAGCCTTAGACTGGATTCATGGTATAAGGAAACAAATATGACTTGAGCAAGATGGTAACTGTTACCTCAGACTCCATTTCCAACATCTTGATACTTGTGTCCAAGAAGGAATTGCCATCCTTTCAAGAGAGGTTAGGAGACCATTTGAAGTGCTAAAATAACACATTTGAATTTTAGGTATGAACAATGTGGTATATCTAATGTATTTTTTTAGTCCTGCTTTGGCTAATTGAAGGTTGCTGCAAGTAACAGCATATATTCTCAGTGGAAGTCCTATGCTTGCATGTCCTCATCTCTATTATTTGCTGGAAGAGATTCCTGCTTTCCGCCAGTGGGCAGTGGTGAACTTCTGTTGCTTTGATTTTTCTGGGGCTTTCCTGGGTTCTTGGAAAGGAAACCATTAATCTGCTTGTAATGTAAATCTGTCTGTTTAATCAAAAGGTTGTTAAAACTGAATTTTCTTTTTTCAGTGAACTGACATTTTTATGAATTCTTGGTGAGAACTTTCCAATTGATTTTTGATCTAATATTTAAATTAATGGACATTACCAAAATGAAATTTTAGTTTATACAAATAACAAGATAAAATGCCACTGGACATGATGTAAGATTATTTTTCTTCTATTACGGACATGTGATTTAACTACAGTCACAAAAGAAGAGACTGCACCCCAATACACATGACTGAGATTGGCTCTCCTGCAGAACAAGAACTCCAGAAATTGATCTGATTGACAAACCAGATTAAAAGTAGAACATTTTATGGATAATCTTAATAATAAAAAAAATATTCTCTATGTCCATCCATTATTTGGTCATATTACTAACATTGTTGGCTTGCAGTGAAAATTGCTCATATTTGTATTGGGAATTATACCATTCTGTAATTTCTGAGGTATTTTAATTTACTTAATGTATATTGAAAGTCACATTTCAGAGCTGAACATGGATTAAAAAGTCTAGAATGGAAGATATCTTACAGCAGTACAAAATTACTCAAGTACATGTTAGAGTCAAGATGACTACTTGTATTATTTTCACTGAGAATGTGTTTCTTAGAGGCTCGAGTGTGAGACACTGATGTAATTATTCTTCCATTTCTGAGGTCTTGATTTTTTTTATTTTATTTTTTTAAGATAACACATCTGTGTTTTAGAGTCTTTCACTGAATGTTTTAAGTTTTGAAAGTCAATAAGAGTTGTAGATAGATTACATCTCTTTTAACTAAAATCAGTCAACTAATTCAGGAAGCTTAGAGTGATGTAAAGTTTGCCCCATCTGTGAAAGTCTTGAAGAACAGTTTGGATGGGGCTTTAAGCCTGGAAGGTGTCCCTGCCAATGATAAGAGGGTTGGAACTAGATTATCTTTAAGGTCCTTTCCAACAAAAAAACCCCACTCTGTGAATCTATAATTGATTCTTTAGCTATTGAATCTGAACCAAATTAAAACTCTAGCCATTTACAAGATTTTTTTAGGAAACAAAACAATTATTTATTTCCCGCGGAACTCTATCATATGAAGATCAAAAATAAGAGACTTAAATGCTGGCCAGTTTTCTTTATTAAATTAATTTATAGGTGTTCTGTTTTCAGGATATATTGAAACATTTGTCTCTTGGGTGTAAGTTTAAATAGCCTAGAGGTTTAAATCTTTGCATTGAATAAATCTACTTAATCCAGTTATACAAGTAATTGTCCTAATTATCAGGCAGTCAGGTATTCTTTCACGTCTTTCAATCTTTTTTTTTTCCTCCTGAGATTCTATTCTAGCCTTGAATAAATTTTAGCCTTCAGTAAATTCTTTAAAATTGGAAAATTGTGAAGAGGGAATGAAATTCGAGCCACTTGCAAGAAAGAGTACCCTTAGACTGTGGACCTTTCCAATTTTGAATTGTGACCTCTACCTCTTGTTCAGTAGCTAGGAAGACAGTGTTCCCTTCTTTATATTTGTTCAAGAGGGAAAAATAAATTTATAAGTATGCTCTCTTTGAAGAAAAGAACATTTAAATAAAATATTCTTTCCAACTGTACTTAAAGTGTAGAGAAGAGTTCTTTCATTCATGATCCAGAACAAATGTTTTTTCTGTCAAGGATGGAACAAATTGACACTTAACATCACAGAAGGCTCTGTGAAAGAAAGATGTTGTAAGAAAATGTTGCTGCATGAATGCAGTGGGGTAGGGGTGAGGGGAGCTTCAGAAGAACATACGTTAGAAAATTATTTAGGTCTGCAGCTGTTTGGAACTGGTGCAAATGCAGAGCAGTACGATTCTGACAAGTTGATAGGGTAATGTGACCTGGAGAGAAGCCACAGACCTCTAGTTTTCTTCATGAGCGCTCAAAGCCTCAGTAGAAGGGGTGAAAGAACTCTTGCTCTCGTGATCGGGAAAGTCATGAACGTCGCAAAGATTTGAGAGAGAAACCTGGGCTCTCTGCTCCATTATAGATCTCAAGTCATTAATCATCAGTGGCATTGTGTGTGCACACATACATGCCATGTTTTCATTACTCATGTGTTTATAGCACTCAGGGTTGGTTGCAAACTGTCGCTTTTGCTTTTCCGAAACAAGTAGCAGCTTCTTCCTAAAGTCAGCAAAGCTGTGAGAAATGGAGAGGGTCTTCTGTATTATGGCATCCGATAGAAAAAATCTCTGTTTATGGTCTTCCATTTGGTAACAGTCTTACATGATAGATTTTCTATAAAGCTTTGATTCATGAAGACTTTTTTTTTACTCAGTACTTACTGAGCTTTATTC